>NC_143132.1:96323333-96635000 GCF_059928025.1 Delphinapterus leucas | reverse complement strand
TCCAGTTCTTTCTGGAAATCCTAACTTCAGGGAACCTAATTTGGTGGCCAGGAGATATTCCACTGTCATCTTAAAAGATGTTGTTAGTTTTTTGGGTTTTGGTGTTTGTTTTTTTTCAATTGCAACTCAAACAACGAATCCTCCAAAGTTGGTTACATTCACTCTGCAAAAGTGCTGAGTTAATCTTTGTTCTTTAAAGTAAATACAAGCATTTCTTGGACAAGATACCATCAACTTTAATTTTATTTTTCTCACATAAACGTTAACCTAGAACTAAACAGATAATTTCCTTCTGTCACACGGCAATTCCACTGTGATGGAACAAAGTGTTATCTTAAGTTTCACAGAGCAATTGTTCAATAATTCCTGTTGGTGGCTCCTTTCCAAATCTTCTAGAATGGCCCAGCCTCCCAGTCCTTGAAGCTGGGGGGCGTGGGGGGGGTGTGAGTGTCAGTCAAGAGCTCAGGTTCTCCCCCAAGACCAGCTCCTGCTCGTGAGGTCGACACCCGAAGCCCGCTGTCTGTTTGATGACAATTGCTAAGAAATCTCTAAACCTTGAAAATATACAAAGGGAGTTGGAGGCAGCAAGAAAAGCTCCATGTCCTCCAGGTTTGGTAAATTAAATTATTAGGAAGTTTGGAGAAGAAGAGACAGGGGGCTTAGAGAAAGAAATTCATCCCTTGAAGCTGAAAAGCAGCACCAACACCAGTCCCGTCTCAAGTTCAAAGAATTCTGCCTCAACACAAGAAAATATTGTTCCAACCTATACAACCTAACCCCTGCTAAAAAAAAAAAAAAAAAAAAAAACTCTTTACAAAGCCATCCTTTAGAATCAGGCTAAGTAATCTTTTTAGGTAGACTGCCCAGAGAAGGAGGAAAACTCTGATACATGTTTTTCCATCAACTTCATCCTACAAGATGAAATAAGTTTGTTGAACCTCAGATGCACAGAGCCTTGAGCCTGTTTGGGATATCAAATCTGCTTAAGACATTATTCAGTGAAATTTAAGAATTAAAATGAGTACAGAATTGCTTAATAATCAAGTCTCTATTCTCCAGCTCCTGATAAGGCTTGAAGACCAGTCATCCAACAGAAGGTAGGGTTAGGTCCCTATTTTAACTTTATTTTCTTCCCCCTCCCCCAATACTAGCAGCAATTTGTCAAACCCAATACATTTTTTGAAGATGTGGGAGTGGCTTTCTCCCCCCCCCCAGACAAAAAAGTCCAGAAAATCCAGACTTTTTTGATTAAAAGGCAAAGACAAATAGGGAAAATATTAACAGAGGCAAGACCATGGGTAATTTTTTAGGTATTTCTGTATTTTTTATAATCTTCATGATGAAAATGAATTGTTTGCATAATGAGTATAGGTGTTTGTATGTGAGGCCGTGAACAGGGTGAGGTTTGTCTTCTTGGTCTGACTTCACTGTTTACATAAATCACCTGTGCATCTTGTTAAAAATTCAGGTTCTAATTCAGTAAGTGTGGAGTGGGCCTAACAGCGTGCATTTCTAACAGACTCCCAAGTGATGCCCCGTTGCTGGTCCACGGACTACACTTTGAGTAGCAAGACTGTGGCTTCCTCGGATTAAAAGCTACCCCTGGTGCCTTCTCTCCTGCCATGACAAATGAGGTTAATAAACTTGACCCCAAAATTTCAGAGGCAACAACCAAAGACAGAATACCAAAAAGCTGAAATGGCTTATAGATTACCACTGGTTTTCCTCTTCTTCGAAGAGCTTTGGTTTGTTAAGATAAGACTTGTCCCTCCACCTCATATGAGCCAGAATGTAGTGGCTAGTGGGAGGAAAAGGACCACGCAAGGAACGGATTCATACACATTATGGTTCTAGCCTAAGAATGGGCAGCCCACCTGACAAAGTCTAGGCTGGCCATTTAGAATCATGTGGAGGGTTTAAGCCCTGAAAGGCTGAACCTTGCCTGGTCCCGGAACACTTCTTGGAACACCTCTCTCCTTTCTCCGGTCTAAGGTGGTGGCTTTGCACTCTCGCAGCCTTGCTCCTTGCCCCTCAGCCCCCTCGCCCTGAGCTCTTTCCCAGCTCTCTCCTCCAAAATACTCCTCGCCCTATGGCTCCAGGCTTTTCTTCTGCACTTCCTAAAGCTCCGTCTCCTGTTCAGTGCCATCAAAATGAGAAAACGATTTCATATCTATCGTCTCGTTTAATTGTTACAGTACGCCTGTGGCAGATTATTAATCCCATTTTAGAAATGAAGAAATTTCAACATAGAAACAATAAGAGACTTGCCTAAAAGGGCCCAACACATAGGTGACAAGACCAGTCTGAACTACACACACACACACACACACACACACACACACACACACACACACTTCCCGATATCTTGTTTGCCCTTCAGGTCTGGGCTAAAGCAGCCCTTACTCAGGTACTGAGGGCAGTGTGGACACAGGGGTGTGCTGAGGATCTGCAGGTGAGTCTGTATGACCTTAAAAGAACCTGAGGGGAAAAGGGGCAAGAAAGGAGACTGAAGAGGACGTGGGGAGCCCTCCTCAGGCTGAGGCATGGTCTCAGCACCACACTGACGTGCATCATCTCAGCATCTAACAGGAAAACGGAGTCCCTGAAGACATTTGGGCATCAACCTGCATGAAGACGACTGTGGAGAGCAGGAGTGAGGGGCGCCAGAAGTAGAGACCAAGAGAGCCAGGAGACCAGATCATATTTCAGCGCTGCCCATTCTCCTTCCATATAATTTGTCAACCTTAACCAGTCACTACTTCAGTTCACTGTATCAACAATAGAAAGGACGAAATCCAGCGGGTAGCACTAGGTTATCAAACAACAACTAAGTGAACTACAGCCTGGCTTCTACCCACTGAAATGTAATTGACCTAAAAACATCAAAGCCATTCTGGTTTAGTAATATTACTTTACAGTTTGCTTCCCCACTGCATGTGAGACATATAGTATAAATCCATTAGATATTTGTTCAGTAATGACAAATAAATGAGCATTTCTCACAGAAGATAACGCACGCTAACACAGACTGTACCGTGGGCTCAAGCATTTTAGTTAAAAGCCACTGTCCCCTCAGAGGAAGGACAGTTGTTTCTTCTACTTAATAGCAGTATTTTGTTAAAGCTGATAATCTCTCACCAAACATAAAAAAAAAAAAAAAAAAAAAATGAAGAAAAGGAAGTCTGCTCTTTCTCTAGTTAAGAGAATCAGCTATAAAAGCCAAACCAGATCTGAGCCAATAAGAGCTCCCAGCCTGCAAAATATGGTGGAATGTTCACAGTTAATTTTGCTGCCATTTGTGCCTGAATTTATTGTGGTTTAGAAAAAGTAAATTGTGAGGCTAACACAGCCCTGGTTCAGGAGTCCACCAGCGGCGGTGCATCACCAGTCAGGCTGGATATTTAGTGCCTCCGTGCTGAGAAGGCTGAGGAGGGAGCCAGGGGAGGGATTACTGCTCTATGCGGCCCATAAATCACCCGAGCACTTCACACAGCCCCACATCTCACAAATAAGGCTAGGCTGGCAACGTGTCACTGCTACACAAAAGGAAGGAGAGACCTGGATGTCTTTGGCCCGCCTGGTCCTTCCCCTCCTACGTGCTCATAAAACAGGAAGCATCTCAAGGTTTGCTGTCACACCTCTTCCCTCACCTTCCTGTTCTCACTTTGCCTGGGGAGGAGACTGGGCATCAGGAATCTAGTGGTTTTAGCCAAGGCAGGTCACCACCAACCCCTAATGCCAAAGTCACTTCTCACTTGTTAACTTAGGCAACACGGGCCTCACCCTTGCTGACTGACCTTCCCCCCAACCAAAGACGATACATCAAGGGGACCCTCCACCCTCAGGTGTCTAGTGGCTGCCAAATAAACATCTGGATAGCCCTAGTCACTTCTTCCTGCCCAAGACTTTTCAGAATATGAAAATCAGGTTTTTTTAATTGTTTATAAAAACGAACTGGCTTACTCTTTTATAACCTGCATAAACATCTAGGAGGTGCTAGTCATAAATGTACAGACGATGAAAACCATTGGACCCAAAGGCTAAAGTGAAAAACATCACCCTGGTGTCCCCCGCAGTGGAACCAGCCCTTCATGTCCTAAGACAGTCATCAACACAATTCCTGAAAACAATAGCGGCTTCTTGTTTAAAATGGAACTGCACCTGCTAGAATAACGTGTCAACAAACAATTGCTTTGTTTTTCATATTAGCCATCCAAGCTGAAGCAATGGGACTTCCTGAAGTGAATACTGGAAGACTTATTCTTAGAAGGGGACAAAATTCTCATTTTAACACAAGGCTCAGAGGGGCCCAATGATGGTCATCTTCCTTCCTTCTTTTGTACTCCTCGGCGTTCATCTTATTTGGTTTTCAACAGGTTTGTTTCCATTGCAACCCTCTAGCTTCCAATGCCCACAGTGCCATATTTGGCAAGTACATTCATTTCTGCTTCCTATCTATGAATGATGAAGGGCTTTAATTGCTGTTCCACCATTTCAAACAGTTCTCAGAAGATTGCCCTCATCTGTTGAAAGATTTGGGATTAAAGCCTGATGAAAAATTCTTTGCCAAATGTTCAATCATTGCTAAATCATTCTGCTCTTTCAATTTCGCAGTCCAATTATGATGTCTGCTTTCAGCTTTTCTATCACCATTTGATGCTTGTCTGTTGATCGAGTTGGGACACTTTTAAAAGGAATTATTTTGGTAGAATAAGGTGCTTGGTTATGATTAAGTGTTTTAAGTGACTCGGCCAAGGTTGTCTCCATGAGCTCAGGAAGTAACCACAGCCAAAACACCCTAGTTGGGGGGCAATATGAAAGGCGGAGAACATCTATTATTACCTTTGTCAAGGCGCAGCCAGACACCAGGCTCATGGGAGCAAGCAAAGTTTCCGGCCTCCTTCACCATAGATCCTAATGCAGCCCGGGCCAGTGACAAGTACATAACAAGGACTTGAGATCTAGTTTGTTTTGTGTGTGTGTGTCTTTGTTTTCTCTTCTATAGAATGGAAGGAGATAGAAGGCTAAATACAATGATTTTACACCATCTTGAAAATGAAAAAGTAACATGAAAAATAAAGCCTAGTATAGGAGAAAGGGTTCAGAGCTTAAAGTCTACATTCAAAGAGCTGTGTGATCTCGGGAAAGTCACTTCACCTCTCTGAGCCTCAAATTCCAAATCAATGAACAGTTGCTGTGGGCTAGCTGCTTTCAAAATTCCTTTCAGCTTAGAAAGCCTAGGATTTCTACTCTAAAGATCCAGCCTTGTAAAGGAATTAAAATAAAGTAGCCCAGCATATCAGGTGGTATGGAAGAATTTTTGTATTAATTTGAAACTTTGCTCCATTTGACATTTCTTAACTTCTTAATTTACGTTAAGTTCTCAGTACTTCAGTTTCCTAATCTATAAAATGGGCGTATTAATAGCATCTACTCCATTGAATTGTTGTGAGAATTAAGTGTATTAATACACGTAAGCTCGTAGAACAATTCCTGGCATGCAGGAAGTACTCCATAAATGTTAGCCATCAGAAATCACAATAGTAGTAGTTGTAGAATAGCTGTTTGATTCATTTGATTGTTTATAAATGTTTTTGAAAAATAAACAACCTTGAGAGGAGTTGTTTATTGTGCCCTCCTCAGATTGCTTATAAATAGGTGTCTAGAGTATCTGCACTGCTAAAGCTGCTCTGTCACTGTCAAACACCACCATTACCTGCTGGCATTGACATATGAGGTAAGACTGACAAGAGATGGGACATTGGCCATCAAGTTTAAAAGCTAACAATTTGAGCTTCAAGCACTCCAAACCCTTTTTCTCCTTACTAAGTATTTTGTGTTGTCACACAAATTCCAACAGATCCCCGCCTCACGCCACCCACCCCGAAAAAAAGGGCCTGCACAGCTTCTGCCAATAGTCAGTACATTCTTAAAAGAAAGGGGTCGGACTAACCTAACTTCCAGGCCTAAGACTCTATGTATCTAAGACCCTGCTTACTTGTGGGCCATATGCTGAAAATAGATGTTATTTTCAGACTAAGCAAAAGTAGACAGCTCTGTGATTGATACTCTTTGAGCACCCACCCCAGTACCTCTCATTAAGCATATCCACTTGCACCTATGCGCAAAGATTATATCACCATATTCTGGAGACATTTTTGTCAGCATGAATAAGTTAGCTAAATGTCAGTGGGAGTTAGTTAATCTGATTACATGACTATTACCGTTCATTTATGGAGCTCCTATTGTGTGCCTGGCACTGCACTGGCTCCAGAGTTTCAAAGATAAGATCAAACTCTCATAAAACCAAGCCATACTCTTGCAGACTCTCAGACAGTATAACGGAGTAGTTAAGAGCATAGGCTCTGGGGTCAAACTGCCCGGGTCATGGTCGCTAGAAGGAAGGACGGCAGGTAATTCATAAAAAATTTTTTCACTTCAGAATCTTTTCCCAATTCAGTTCTGCTCCCAGACGGAGATTACTTACTGAGCCAAAGACCCGATGAAAAGAGTAAGTCAGAACTAAAACCCAGAACTCTTCTTTCACATATAGTTGTGGCACAGAGAGCCAGGAAGGGAGTTACATGAAGCATGGATCATTGAGACCTTCAAGTCACGAGGCAGTTTAGACACGAAGCCCCTTACCTGGTCTCTTCATTACCAGGTGGCATGGTCAACGGAGTCCTGGTTAGCTGTTTGCATTCTCAACACCTGGTCATTCTAGATTGAACCTAGAAATCCATGTATAAATCCAGATGATGGTTTGTGCAAACAGACAAAAATAATATGGAAAATGTGTGATAGTTACAATACACCAAAACTGCCCTTGTTTGTGTGTTCCAATTCAATGTGCTCTCTTAACAAAATGATAATGTTTCACCATAATAGGATTAAGTATTACTGAAGAATCAGAACTTTCTAAACCTACAAAATTTTCATTGAACAAGCAATTAATCAATTCTAGGGATTTGATGATTTACGTAAAAATCAAACCCAGCAACAACCCAGATCCTCATCCAATAGAAAATATAGATTAATGTTTGAACTGTGTGTTGAAATATCTTTATTGGAGGGTTTGTGGCTCGTATTTTCTAGATACATATACATTGAATTAGGATGACTTGGGGCATTTCCAAGTTCATAAAATTTAGTTCTCCTCCACCTATCCTCCTTGCCTTTTAAAAAGTCGTCTAGAAACACAACAAAATAAAACACAAACACCAATTTTTAGGCAGAAAACATGCTGTGTCCCCGGAAACACAAATGGGCACACACACACACACAATTCCTCTGGCCCTTCCTTTAGTGTAACAAAAAGATTATCCCTTGACATATTTCCCACTCCTTTCTTCATGCCTTCTCGTTCCTTCCCCAAGCTGCTCATTCCAACACTGCCTTTAACTCTGATGACTCTTATTAAACACGACTCCTTAATGACCATCAATCTATTATGCTATGTACTTCACCTCCACTGACACATCTGATCCCATTATGTGCCTGACCTTTAATGGTCATCAAATCAAAGTCATTCCGGTCAGTTCAGTCTGGGCTTGACACATGCCCAGGTCACAGAGGTGAGGGCACAGGGGCCTAGCAGACCACGCTACCCTGCCCTTCCCTTCACACCTTCGTCAATAGAATTTCCCCCCCGGGAAACTGCCAGGTCTCTGCCTGGCTTGAATAAAATGCCCCTCCTTTTACAGAAAGCTGAAATAGGTAATTACACACATGCTGACCAGCACTGGCTTTTATATAATTGGTGCATCTCCACCAGTCTGACATGCTGCCCTCTTTGATATTTCTGTTGAAAAGCCTTTGGTTGGAAAGCAAAGACTGATGGGGCAGCCTTCTAGAAAATGCCATGCACTCCACACTGGCAGAGAGTCCCTGGAAGATCCTCCAAGAAAGAAAACTGAAGGACGACTTGAGGATTGCCACAGCGATGCCATCAAAGGGGTGGCACCTTCCAGTGAAAGGTGAACCCATGGAAAAGTCCGGGTTCACAGACCTGTCTGCTACCCTCTGATAGGAGCAGCTGTTTGGGCTGCTCTCCCTCAGAGCCATTTGCTGAAAAACACTCCCACTCAACCTAATGAGGCAGCCATTTATAAAGCAGCCTCTTCCGGCTTTTGGGGCCTGGTCATTGTTACTCAGCCCTAGGCCTTCCCTGGTGGTAAACATGGCACTGTTTTCCCAGACCAAACATGGACCGTCCCGCGAGGTAGCCAGACACACCGTCTGGTGTGCACAAACATTTCGACTTCTGACTGGACGGCTCAACCTGCCAGTGTCTTCCCCTTGCTTTACTTTACTAATGCGTGTGTATTTTTACCAGCCCCTCTGGGAAAACGGCCCTGCTTTATGGCAACTCGTCCCTGACAAGGAATTTCTCATCAAGATTGAAATCTCTGACCATCCCCAAAGTGCCCAACCCTTCTGAGTTTCAGAGCTCAGCGTTGAGCAGGTTCATCCTTGAAAAGAACTCTGCCTTTTTAGGAAACAGGATTGTAGTTTCTTTAGAGTGGTGATGAACAAAAGTCCACGCAGAGTCGCCGAAGGCAATTACGAACACTTGGTGTGTACCGAATTAATAGCGGAGTGAATTCTTCCAAGAGTAATGTTTTACTTAGATCTTTTTTCTAATTTCTGGATTCTCTGTTTTCCGGCTGAGTTCTCATTATTTTCTTCCTCACACCTCCTCCAGAAAATACTGATCTGAGATGAAAAAATACATCTTCTATTTACTCACTCTCACTCTTTGCCGGGTTGAAGCTATTTTCACAACAGTTTTCTCTTTTTACCAGGCTCTTAAGCCTTACCTATTATATACTAAGTGTATTAATATTAAAAGTCATAACTAGGGCCTCAAAAGCAACCCACCCCTCTAATAAGTGTCTCAGGTAGAGGGCTGAAGCAAGGTCAGTTCCCTGAAAAATATGAAGTTTCACTGCGTGAGAAATGGGAACACAAATAATAAATCAGAAGAAAAGACTTTGATCCCGTTATCACCTTTCATCTGAAAGACTGAAATTCACAGTCTTTCCACAGATCACTTCACTTGCTATTAAATGTCCTCTGAAAGACTCTAAATGTCTTCTAAATTGAAGTTAATTGTTAAGAAGGATACGCTCAGGTGATCTATCATTAGACTCAGTGAAAATATTTGGCAATGCAAGCCTCATTTCATCTGAGAATCTCAAGCCAATGAACAAGCGATCAGAGCTTATTCCCGTACTAGGAAGGGTAATCAGAAGCTCAGAGCATAAGATAAATACCGACTTCCCGTTTCAGACAATTCAAATTGATTATTAAAAAAATTCCCCATCCCAAAACTAGCATATTGGAAAAAATAGCATAAGCTATTATTTGGTATGTAACAGCTATTTATCAATTCTGTTTCCAAAATCTCGTTTTTTTCATAAGTTTGTGTACATAAGTGATGATTACAAAGAGCAAACATACTCCTAATTTTTTCCTGAGATTTTTTCTCCTTGGATCAAAATTAGAGTATCAGAAAGAATTCAGATAAGCCAGACACAGGACTGATACGTTTATAAAATTCACTATATCTTCTTGCCTTTGTTGTGTAGTTTATCCTCAAGCCCCAAACCTGAAGACCCATCTCTATTTTCATTGGCTATATTATATTAGAAAAATTTCCCTGGCACTGTGTATTTTCAGTATAAATTTCTCTGTGTCTGCCTGGCATAAGCTGACTTTGCCCAGTTAAAAAGTTAATAATAATTGGGAGGGGTGGTAAGTGAATATCCTGTTGCTTTAACACGCATTCACCCTCAAGGTAGCTAATGGTGAGTTTGGCAAGTCACAAAGCCTTAGAAACTATCACATGTATAACTACACCTCTCCCTTGCACTCACCAAAACGGCCTTCACTGGTCCTGTTAGATGCCTGTGCTGAACTGCTCTGCAGTGAGACTTCCTGCCCAGTGCCAGCCCTCCACTCCAGCCTTCCTCTCCCTCTTCATCCTGATAGCAGCAATTTCAAGTTGTAAAGGATTAAACAGCTGTCCCCTTCCTTTACACATAAAACACACCTGGTTTCTAGGAACAGGCTTCAGAGTTGCATTTTTTGCCTGATGATGTCAGAAATGTTGAGGACTTCAGAGACTGTGTATGTCTATTCTCTGTCCCTTAACAATCCTATGTAAATTTTAAGATTTCTGGGACTTCCCTGGCAGTCCAGTGGTTAAGGCTCTGAGCTTCCACTGCAGGGGTCACAGGTTCGATCCCTGATCAGGGAACTAAGATCCCACATGCTGCGGGGCACGGCCCCCCAAAAAATTTTTTTTTAAGATTTCTCTTTTTCCTCTTCCATCTTATCCTTGCTTCTCTCACTTCCGGTCTCTCAAATAAGTTGAATTTTTCCCTTTCTCTGTTCTCAGTATGTCTCCATAAACATCTTGACGTTGTGAGCACACAGACACACACACACACACACACATCACAATGCTGTATAAGGGTTATGTGACTGTTCAATGTGTCACTAAAATTGCTGATATCGGTCTGTATTTGCGTCACCTTAAAGGAGGACCAATCAATTAACCCTTTTAAGTTCTACTTATAACGAGTTACGGCAGTCAAAAAAGTGATGCACAATCCTTTAAACAATACTAATGTGTTCTTGTGAAAGGATGCATTGACAGTTTTACAAGACTGGAGTCTAGTGAAAGCAGGTGTACACAGCCCCACAAAAATGGCACTGCACCATGAGGTGTGAACGGAGATGCGAAAGTCATTTCATATGTTTGGCATTTGCAGAAACTCTGAGAAGCGAGGCAAGAGTGAAAAGCAATCTGCTGCCAAGATACAAGCACAGCTATTAGCCTTCTCACTATTCGCATGGCCACACCTGAAACTGATACGGAGTGACGTCACCTAACAGTTTAATTAATGCTTTTCCACGCTGCATTACATACACATTGGCATGAGCCAGGCATAGGAAAAATACTTAGATGGAGTGGTACGTAAGTTGTAGTTTAATCAAAGATGGAAATGTTACTTTTTAAATAACATTTAAAATTTGTTGTTCCTCACAGGTGAAAAAAAAATTCAAGCACTGCAATTTCAATCGAAGGTGGAATGTAATCGTGGGATCCTAATGATAGAAGATTCTAACGGCAGCATTTGCAACTAAACTCTTAGAAGCAAATGAAATAATTCATACTTCTTTTCTGGGCCACACCCTCCTCTTTATTTCTTGTTTCCTGCTGTAGTTTAGACCAGCCTTTGTCCTTTCAAACATTAACTTGTGAGATAGACTAATGGCTCTCTCAATCACCCTTTACCATAAAGCACTTATAAACAAGGGCCATTAGAAAATCAGCAGAGAGGACAGGAATGAATTTACAGTTCTGTGAGGTGGTAGAGAAAGCCGTGATTTACATGTCAGACGTGAGCGGTGCTGGGGTCAGATGGCAGGTGAGGGGCTGGCTTCTGGGATGCCCGTGCCACACAAAGTCGAGTCACAAGAGAGTTGCAGATGCACCAACTATCCTGCAAAAACTCAGGAAGCAGCTCTCCAGACCAAAGAGCACCCCCAGAGACAACCTTCAAGCCTTTAACCGGGGTCTCCACCAGGGGTGGTGTTGCCTGACACCTGCAGAACCTCGATGGGCCACCACTCCATCTCGGGGCCAGGGATTCCCAGCTTCCTGGTCCTCAGCTCCAATGGCTGGTTTTACACCTGCTGCGGGGAAAGCCTCAAACATCTTAGCCACATGTGGAAGTAGTTCATTAAAGAGGTTCTAAATGCCTATTTTTTAAAATATTTTTAGAACACTCAGGAGTTTTATAGCACAGGAGAGGCCTATAAATGTAAAGTACTTTGCTAACAGTATATGGAAGGAAATTTTCAAATTAATTTTTAGTGCAAATTGTTGCTTCTGAGGGTTTTTTAATTTTTATAGTGTTAGAGGTTACACTCATCATTTTATTAAAAGACTCAATTATATTTAACATTTATGGAGCACCTTTCCTTTGCAAGCCGCTTGGCAGAGGATTCAAGGATGAATGAGAAGTGGACCTGTACAGGAAGCACACAGTGTGGTGAGACACACACAGCTACCCACGTACACTGTCAAGGTACATACGAGGCAGTGATGCCCTTCAGGGGAGGAACCATGCATTCCCTGGCACAGTGGGAGTGCAGGGTTTGTGCTGTAAAGGCCATCTGGCAAGGTTTCAAAGAAGAGGTGGCGAGAGTTCTAGGCCTTAAAGGATGATTCAAAGTTCTCCAGAAAGGGCTCAGAGGGAGAAGTATTCCTGCTCCATGCTAGAGATACAGCTCATGCAAAGGCCCAGAGACTGGAAAGCACAGATGCCCTTGCAGACCAGAAAGTTGGCTGTTGGGCCCTGAGTGGAGAGATGCACAGCTACCACTGTTGGTCATTGCACTTTGATGAACATCTTACCAGGAGACAAAGCTTGGCTTATCAGCACACATCTCAAGGGTTATGCAGTAGCAGACTGGATTACCATGGTGTTTTATTGGCCAAAGAACTCAAAGCATTTAATCCATAAAGAACACCATCCCCTCCCCCTCATTCTCTAGCTCCTGCTTGGAACTTTTTGTTTTTTCTGGAAGTTTCTCTAGGTGATTGGAGGAGGAGGAAAAGAAGGGGGCAAAAATTCCTTTGCAAAAAAATGTGGTATATTGAAAATGTTAACAGGTAACAAATATATGCTGTTTGCATTTTAAAAATGTGTATATATATAAGATTTATATGTGTGCTAGAATCATCATGCCGTGTAGGCAGCATGGTTTTGTAATGGCACATAAGTTCAAAGTTTTATAATGGGCTTTGTTCAAGCCTCCATATACCTCTGTTTCAGTATACATACACATTTGGAGAAAATCTCACAAGATTAAATTTAAGGCCCTGTATGAATGTAAAGCCGTGAATGCACCTCAGCTCCGTGCCTCCACTTCCACCCAGTTCTTTGTAAATGCTACTCAGTGAACACTGAATAGGAAACTAATGACTGACAGCTCTCTCCCCAGCCAAGGGACTCTACTGTTGGAGCAGGTGTATCTTAGTCGAATATGTTTTTTTTGTTTTTTGGTTTTTGTTAACATCTTTATTGGAGTATAGTTGCTTTACAGTGGTGTGTTAGTTTCTGCTGTATAACAAAATGAATCAGCCATACATAAACATACATCCCTATATCTCCTCCCTCTTGCGTCTCCCTCCCACCCTCCCTATCCCACCCCTCTAGGTGGTCACAAAGCACCGAGCTGATCTCCCTGTGCTATGCGGCTGCTTCCCACTAGCTATCTGTTTTACATTTGGTAGTGTATACATGTCCATGCCACTCTCTCGCTTCGTCTCAGCTTCCCCTTCCCCTTCCCCGTGTCCTCAAGTCCATTCTTTGTACATCTGCGTCTTTATTCCTGTCCTGCCCCTGCGTTCTTCAGAACCGTTTTTTTTTTTAGATTCCATATATATGTGTTAGCATACGGTATTTCTTTTTCTCTTTCTGACTTACTTCACTCTGCATGACAGACTCTAGGTCCATCCACCTCACTACAAATAACTCAGTTTCGTTTCTTTTTATGGCTGAGTAATATTCCATTGTATATATGTGCCACATCTTCTTTATCCATTCATCTGTCGATGGGCACTTAGGTTGTTTCCATGTCCTGGCTATTGTAAATAGAGCTGCAATGAACATTGTGATGACCATATGCATTTATTTGTCAAAACTCATAGAATTGGACACTACCAAAAAATATTATATGTTTTTAAATGAATAAAAACATTAAAAATTGTAAAATAATAATACATATTTTTGTGGACATATAGAAAATTCTTAAAATATGGAAAAAGTAAAACTCAGAATCTCAGATTTATTTCTTTTTCAGTGTTTTCTTTTACAGAAATAAACTTTCTCTCTCAAACTGGAGCAAAGCTATATATAGTTTTGTGTCCTTGTTTCCTTTTTTTTTTTTTAACATCTTTATTGGAGTATAATTGCTTTACAATGGTGTGTTAGTTTCTGCTTTACAACAAAATGGATCAGTTATATATATACATATGTTCCCATATCTCTTCCCTCTTGCGTCTCCCTCCCTCCCACCCTCCCTATCCCACTCCTCCCGGCGGTCACAAATATGTTTTTAAGGATAAGACTGGAAGGCCATGTGCGTACAAGAAGGTGCATGTAGGCAGCACCTTTGTGGAAAGCCCATCTCCCCTCCTAGGCCTCTTTTGCTAAGATTCTGAGCACATTGCCTCTGAAACTACTGAATGGCTGAGGACAAGCAAAGACCTTTGCTGTCAGTCACTCCACTTCCACCACTGCCGCTAAGGCCCATTTCTTGGGCTTTGCTCCCTCTTCAGTTCACTGCCCGGAGTGGAGTTAACGGGGACACGCTTCACCACCTCAGCCACTGGCGGGTGGTCTGTGTAGCACAGGCTGCCTGGCCATCCATCAAAGCAGGGCCTCCCAAGAGCGGCAGAATGCCAGCTTCCCACCGCCAGCGCACCTCGACTAGCCCTTCTCGGAGCCCTGCCAAGGGAGGGTCCCTGCCCGCTCTTCCACGGGCCATCCAGACAGGTCCCAACACGACTGGCAGATGGAGTGACAGAGGCTTGTGACACTCTCCACACAGTGAAGAAGGAAACCTGCCTCCTTTCCACAGCAGGGAAAATACATGGCAACTTTCTGCCATGACCCCCGAGCCGTTTCCAAGTCATCAGCAACGACCGTGTCCCTAAGGGTGAGGGACAGCCAAACGCTGGGACAATACGATCTCCACTCAAAACACAAAACACCTTGCGTACGGCACAGGTGTGGGGAATTCTGGAGAAACAACAGGCTCGGGGGTCTGCTGGGACTCTGGAGCAGCTACCCTAGAAAGTCACCTGGGTTTGTCACGTGACCCACGGGGACGATGCAGTTTGAAGCATTTTTCTCTTAATCCCCACAAGGTATGGGGAAGGAAAACCTACTCTTCTGAAAATTCCACCCCAAAATTCATCTGTACGCTGCAGAGGGCTCTCAGGCTCGGACTCAAGGTCCTGGCTTCACAACCCAGCCTTGCCCCTTAAAGATCTTAAAGTGCTTTCCAGTACCTCCTTCACAGTCACCTGTATGTCACCTGGACCAGAGTCACTGGTCCAATGGTTTTCTTCAAGCACTAGCTCCTGTCCCTTAAATTCATTTTAAAAGAACAATTTCCAGTGGAAAACCAGTATCATCTGCTGTGATACAGGAAATGGTATCAAGAATGAAAACTGAACAATGTTATTAAATTCTAGCTAAATTTTGTCACCCAACTAAGCCTCTGTCTCTATGCTGAATAGAGAAATTAGCACGTGTTCATCTGCATTTGTTCTTGCAGTTGTTAGAAGGATTAAAAGAGAGCTTGAAAGGAAATGACTCTCATGTCTTGGTTCAAGGCTGTGGAGTCCTGAGCCTGTGAACCCCCGAAATCACCCCATTCTCCGTTCTGGCCTACACCCCACACTCCAGGAGCCACCATGCGAAGGACAGGGAAGCACAAGGGTGGGTTTGTCTCTTGTAGCTTTGTTTGCCTCCTTCCCATCTCAGGGAGCATGACTGGCACGTTGGCTCTTTCTTTACCACATACTTAGCACAAATTCCACAAGCTGCTTGAGTTTAGGGACCCTGTCTGCACCAGCACCGGGCTTGCAAGGGGAGTGCTCAGCTTGTACAAGAGCTTGTAAATGCCGGTGGCTCTCACCTTTTCTCACTTACTCCTTCCCTTTCACTTCCCTAGCAGTATTCCAGTGAGGCAGTATTCAGAATAAAGCTACACAGAAACCCGTTAGAGACGGCATGATATTCGTTCACTTAGTTCAACGACACAATCCTCCACGCAAAATATTCCGTTCTCTCACCAGCCAGCTAGCATCCACGGATCAGGCAATACTTCTGAGAACAAATTACATGTATAGCTCCATTTCACAGATGGACTCGCTCAAAGTCCAAAGGGGTAACAGAAGTCAGCCAAGATCACATACAAGGGGTGTTGGATTTAGAACTCCAGACCTCCAAGCTTAAAACTTTTGAATCACACAGGAGGGTTGGCCAAAGTCACAGCTCTCATGTGCAAACACACCAGAAAAGCTGTTCTGTCTGCCCATATCACAGTTAAATATTGTGTCCCTCAAACGCTTTGTGAAATTCACAGCAACCTATCTCAGTTAGCTCATCCCAAAGCTCTTTATTTTCGTTTGGTTTTCTGAGGCCCTATCTGAATAATGGTTGTAAATCAAAAGTAAAAAGCTCATGTGTGTTTTCTGAACATTTTGTAGGATGCTTGCCTGTCCGATGTTCTGTGTTTCTTGGCCCTGGAATCTCGAACACTAGGTTCATTGTACTACACAATGGTGTCGACAAATGCTATGCACTAAAGGAGAAAAGCCGTGGACCTATAATCTGCTTTCTATCCCGTGTAGCTTCCTAATCAATCTTTTCCTGTGATGACCTGAGGATGGAGGATACATTTAAAGCAACACAGAATTCTGTGAACGTTACCCATCCTCCAGAGGCATTTATTTTAAATCACAAAACAGGAAGTTCCAAGCCATTGAAACTCACCAGTATATTTGCTTGAAAATCTCCTGGAACAACAAAACAGTACATGCCTATACAGGCGAGCAGACTATTATAAAAGCAGATGTTTTGCTCACTTCCACCTCGGAGAAACACATTGTCAATTTAGTTAACATCCTCTGGTCGTTTGAATAGGCTTCTCAGGAAGTCAGCAATGATATAACTCAAGTACAATATGATCCTTATGTTCCCATTTATCTCATACTTGTACATCTGAGCAGAAGACAGATGTGAGTGTGTGTGTTAAATGAATTAGAAAGAAGAAAAATGCCGGTAGTTGGGTTACTCACCACGCTCACTCAAATGTCAACCCCAGCAGCGGGATTCAAGGAACAAAAAAAGGTGCTTGAAGGGCGGGGGCATCGTCATACATGGATTACATTCCTGCCGAGGGTTCAGCACTGCCTGTTCCCAACAGCAAGCACAGAATAAATCACCCACACACTCACCCTGTGGAAATCAACCCCTGGGAATATGGTCTCCAAAGTATCCCAACCGCCAGTGTCGGGGGCCTTCATCTGCCTTTTCCAGTGATCTGGTCTCACCGTGTCTGGGGCCAAGTGCCCATGTCTCAGGTCAGCAGACTCAGGAAGAGAGGTTAAGATTGGGGTCAAAATGGAGGGGCAAAAGGAAAATGAAGAAACAGTAAGACAAGGGGCGGAAACGAGGTGACAACAGTCAGAGAGGAAACAAGGTAAGATGGAAAAGGAAAAGAGGCAGGTAAACAGTTGTGACCCTGGGCAAATAGGGGTTGAGAAAAGATGTGGCCACGTGTCCACACAACAGTCCTGCTGCTGGTCGGAGAACCCTTCCACAGAATGGGATCACTTAGCACGTGCGCATAGCACCGGCAGCCACAAGGACGGGGACAGCAGGTGTAGGAACACGGGGACACGCTTTCAGCGCTCCTGTAGAAGAGGAGCAGTTACTGCCTGAATGAACTTAGGTCCCCCCAAAACAAACAGGCTTCAGTCATTAAGCTACGTATTCCCAAGTCTCCACTACACTCACACATACACACACACCTTTGCCGGCAACAATATAAGTTTATTAGTCAGTGATAATAGGACAGGTTTTACCCCTTATTTACAGAGATTTTGAGGTCATGCTCCAGTATGTTTTTTTAAGCTAATATATTCATATAAGAGCATAGCAAATAAGTTTATCAAAGTCATTATTAAGCCCACACCCCCTGTTTTACTAACCTAGACTTTTGTTCAAATAGCTAAACTCTCCAACTTGATGATGTTAACCAAGCCACACTGGTAAGGGTAAAGGAGGGCAAACAGTGCAGGGTAGAAGGGTCCTGCTTCCAAGCAACCTTCTTCTCCCTCCAAGACACCAGCGCCACCCAAGTAGCACCAGACCTGCAAGGCAGCCCGACATCAGAGGGATTTGAACAAAGGGCCAAAGGGTCTCTTTTTTAAACGTCTGCTTGGGGCCTTGCAAACCCAGAATTTAACCTTATGCTACTGGGGTAATGTTCATTTGGGAGTACTTAAGATTAAATTACCCTTAAATCACTTCTCTGTGCAAGACACACCCAACTCTTGGCAGTGAACCAGTCAGAACGCACCGCCCAGGACCCACTGTTCGAACCTGAAACTTGAAAGGCCAAAAAATCCAAAAAACAAACACCGCTTCTTAATCACTTTTTTAACTCATCTGCTTCCTCTATCTCCAGCACATTGTCTTCCTGTTGGGTAGCTCCAAGTAGAAGTCAGAAGTGACGCGCTAGTCCAGGATGGGCTGAATGGAGGACCGCAGTGTTCTCAGGGCTGCAGCAGGTGCTAAGAAGGACACAGATCAGCCCACGTGGGCTCACAGGAAATTGCCCCAGGAGTGGGTAAGAGCATCACATCTGGGCCAGGCTGCAGCCCTGCCATTTATGAATGGCGTAACTTTGGCAAAATTATTTAACCGCTGTGCCTGTTTCCTCATCTATAAAATGAGGGTAATGGCAATGCCTAGCTCATAGGGCTATTGTGAGAATTGAGTGAGTTAATATACATAAGAGCTTAGAACAGTGCCTATTAGCTTAGATTATTATTTTCACTATTATTAGTTGTTACCATAACTATTCTTAGTTTATAAACCATGGATTGCTCCCTCTTGGCTACAAAAGTAAACACACCCCATGATGTGATTTTCAAGGTTTCAACCATCTGCCTTCAACCTACTTTTACAGCCTCATCTTCCACTACTACCTGCCATGCGCCATGTATTTAAAACCAAAGAGATGCTTTATCATTGCCTGGACGTAGCTCACAATTCCTTGACTCAGCTCACGCAATTTTCTCTGCATCACCCCCCTCCACGTTTCTTTTTTTATTAAAGTATAGTTGATGTATAATATTATATAAATTACAGGTGTACAATATAGTGATTCACAATTTTTAAAGGTTATGCTCCATTTATAGTTATTATAAAATAGTTGCTATAGTCCCCGTGTTGTATAATATATCCTTGTAGCTTGGATCCCTCTTTCAAGACCATTCTCAAATACTACACATCCTTTTAGCTCGAATGGCCAAACATCCACTGAATACATAAAACTCAATATCCCTAGTTAGTTCTATAGTTTCTCAGATGACATGGCCACCAAGTCCTTTATAATCTATTTCGCCCTCTTTTTCACGTACTTCAGTTGTCAATGTCCTTCTTCAAAAGTAGCGACCAACACTGTGTGCAGTGCTATGGATATGCTCTGACTAATCCAGAGTATAAAGGGGCAGACCATTTTCATAATTAATTTATTCCTTTATTGCACCCTAACATAATGCCAGCTTCTCAGAAGCCGCATGACATTCCCTAACTGATACATAGCTTCTGTTCAACTAGATATTCTTCACTTGAATCTTCTGTCAAGCCTTCCCATAATTATGCCATTGATTTTTTTTCAAACCTAAATCAACAATTTTACATTTGTGTCTACTGAGTGGCACCTTGCAGGCCACAGGGCAGACTTCCAATCTGACAAAATAATTTGGAACACACTATGTTTATCTTTTGCATTGGCTGTATCTCCCAGCGAAGTCATCTGAAAAGCATTCTCTCTGCGTCATGGACGCCAATGTGAAATAATATAGGAACAAGGACAGATTATTGCAGCCATCAACTAAAGAGTCTCCTCAGCTTGACAGATCTACAGACCTTGAGATATGGTTATTTTATCAGCTGTCTAACTCACCCAGCCCACGTTCATGACCTTATTCACAAAGACATAATGACGCTTTATAAAATGCTTTTTTGAAAGCAAGGTTTTCAATGTCTGTACCATTCTCCTAGCAAGAATCTTTTTTTTTTTTTAGAGTTAGTGGTTATTTTGCTGTGACAAACATATGTGACTCCCAGCAATTACTACGCTTTTCAAATGCTCCAGAACAATGCCTGGACACATTTTTCATGGAATATAAAAAAGAAATAGGAAAGGCTCACAGTTCAGTGATAGAAGAAGCCCAGAAACCCCAACCAGAATAGGATATTTATTCTACGGAGTCTAAGTGTCAGATGAATTTTTGAATACAATGCAGCCACCCCTTAGCAGTTTATAACTGCCAAGCGGGACAGTACACCTCCTAGAACCTTTACACTTTCAAAGATTCTTAATCCCACCCCTGGTTGTCCTCCCAGATTGCATCGGGTGAGCCTTGCAGCAGTCTTGGAGGACTCAAGATCTCCTGTGCTCAGTCTCTTGATATTTTAGAGACTTTTCAGTCACAATTCCAGATTCCTCCCTTGAGTCTTCTTTCCACGGAGAAAGGCATCTTCCCATTCCCACCTTGATCTGTAGCAAACATGAACAACCTCTGAATAGAGTGAACAGTCTTGGATGACCAGACCTAGCCTGACACTCCAAACTGCGATCTGTTCATTTCTTAATAGACTTTGGTAAATAGTGTCCCAAAATGCTCCCCCATGAGCTATGAGCCCTGATATTCATGCCTTTGTATAGTTCCCTCCCCTTAAATCTGGGCTAGTCCTGTGACTTGTATTAGCCAGAAGCAAACAGCAGAAGGCATGGTTTCAATGCGAGGTCATAAAAAGCCCTACATCTTGGGATGCTCCTCCGGCAATCCAGTCACTGTGCTGGGAGAAGGCACTTGCCAAATGCAAACACTCCAGTCAAGAACCACAGCTGAAAGTGAAATAAGTCAGACAGAGAAAGACAAATACTGTATGATATCACTTATATGTGGAATCTAAAAAATACAACAAACTAGTGAGTATAGCAAAAAAGAAACAGACTCACAGATGTGGAGAAGAAACTAGTGGCTACCAGTAGGGAGAGGGAAGAAGAGGAGCATTATAGGGGTAGGAGGAAAAATTGGGTTATTCTGGGATTATATGAAATTACCTGTATGAAATGTTGAAAACTGTAGAGCACTATAGAATTTAAAGAATCTTTCATTCAAAAGACATGAGGAGAGCCACAGCTGAGCTCTGACAGCCGGGAGCCATGGCCATTTGATTGAACCATCTTGAATGTCCAGTTCAATATCTTCTAATGACTGCAGCCCCAGCCAACATCTGACTGCAACCACATGAGACTCCAAGTAAGAGCTACCTAACTGAACTCCATCAATACCCAGAACTGCAAGAAATAATAATAAACTTGTTTTAAGCCACTAACTTGGGGGCTGGTTTGTTACACAGCAATAAAATCAGACACAACATGGAGTCTGCGGATGCCAGAATCTACCCTATTCAAGGCCTGGAAACGCCAAAGATGACCCTGGGGTCCCAACAATTTACAACCAAGTTGCCTTGAGCCTCAGACATTAGAGGGCTATGACTGACTCCAAACTCTGAAATAAAGATCAACCAGAAGAAATGAACTCTAGGGCACTGTGTCTTAGAGACTGTTGGAGAATATCGCACAATAGCAAAATCTTACTTAATTTCAAATATACTCAACTGGAATTTCAATAAATCACAAATTTATTACGTATGCTCTTTAAATTTTAAAAGTTTGAAGTAATTTCTTTTTCTAACTTTTAGGATCTCAATTGAATTGGAGAAGCTACTCTTCAAACTAAAAAAAAATCAACAGCTGTTTACAACCATGGCTTCATAAAATATTTCAAATGTCATTCATTTGAAATTATTCCATACAGAGTGTAAGTAAGGTAATAGGTATGCATTTGGGGTCAAAGGACTCATAGCCTTTAGCACATGCATAACCCATGGCACATGCAATCCAGTATGAAAGACAGACTCTAAACAAGGAGCAAATGATTACAACTTCCACATGGAGTACAGTAATAAAGAAGTGATGGCAGGGTAGAGGAAATTCTCATCAAAGAAGATCTCTGGAGAAGAAATATTTAATCTGACACCTGAAGGATAAGCAAAAAAACTATCCTGAAGGATAGTTAAAACCCTCATGTAATAGAAAATTATAGTGAACTGTATTTCTTTCCGTGGCTGCCTATGCTGTCAGAGCACTTAAAAGTCTTCTATGGGCATCTGGACTCATTTCTGGAATGTCTTAAAGCCTCCTCCCACTTAACTACTCATCATCTCTCTCTCTTCCGCTTTGTCTTCTTCCTTAAGACTCCCCAAATGCCGGCTTAATAGTTTAGTTCTCACTCTGCATAAAGCCTCTTTCTGTGACCCTCCTGCACACATTCTCCTCACTTCAGCCCCAGCAGGCCTTCTGCACATAACAGGCAGTGTCTATCCCCTGCAGTCATGTACCATGACCCCAAGGAAGAGAACCCTGGCTCGAACACCACCTGAGCCCTGGTCCTCACCTGTTCCTCAAGAGAGAGGAACCTGACTTCTTACAAGAATTCATTTATTTACTGGTTTAAAATATCCTCTGAAGTTATTTTTAAGTAACAGATGAACTTTTGAGCACATCGGTTAGTTCAATAGGCAATGGAGGGCTCACACATCTGCCTCAGCACAAATCAATGCCTCAGTGACATCAAGACCAGGTCCCCTGGTGTGGTTGACATGGTTAGTAGCCTCCCAACACTCTCTCCATTCCTCTCCCTTTGCTCTGCATGGGTGGGATTAACATCTGTGGCACAGTCAGCTGGCTGACCATCAAAGGCTCGTGCTCCCTTCCACAGTGTGGAGTGCATGCTGGGAAGCAGATGCCCAGCCAAGGACCACACTGCACACCTCTCTTGACCTAAGAGGGGCTGTGTGACTACTTCTCACCAATGGGGTGTGAGCAGAAGTGATGTGTGTCACTTCCGGGCTAAAGCAGTTAAGAAGCAGTAACTTTGGGAGCTCTGGGTTGAAGATGAACCAACTCTAAGATACTGAGATCCCTGAATAACCTCTTGGAGGTGAACCAATCATTAGGATTAGGAACATTTATACTAGTCTATAACATGACTGAGAAATAAATGTTTGTTTTATGAAGTCAGAGAGAATTTGGAATTTATCTGCTCTAGCAGCTGGCTTTCCTATATTAATATAACATCCTTCCAAGCTCCAGGGATGGGTTCTGATTTGGTTCAGAGATGGGCATGTATCCAAGGTCTGAGTCAATCAGTGCATGGTGTTCCTCCAGCCACAGAAGTCTCTTCAGAGGCTGACATAGTGCCTAAGTCAGTCCAATGAAAGGAAAGGTTATGAATTTTTTCAAAGTTTTAGAGAAAAGAAGCCTTCTCTCGCCTCCTGAATATGAATAGGAAGGCATGTAGTAGAGCATTCTGCATCAGTCTACGGGTAAAGCCAACATACAGAGGCAAGAAGAACAAACTGGTAATGGAGCCAGCTAGCTAACCAAACTATGCGAGAAGCACAATCTACATATAGGTTGTAAAGTTTCATAAGCTAATAAATTTCCCTCATTTTTTTAAGCCACTTTAAGTTTGTTTTTCTTTATTAACAACTAGTATCTTTTAGGCATAGCTGATTACATGCAAAACTCCCACAGTCAATATAAGAAAACGAAATAAATGAAAACCAATTACATCATTAAATATAATTCAGAATTCACCGAATACATAAAGGATATGTACATATAGTACATGTGGGATATGTAATCGGTACATCAGTGAAACATTAGTCACAATTCACAAATATTTATGCCTATATCAGTCAGAATAGGCTGGGTTTAGCTGCTCTAACAAATAACTCCCCAAATCTCAGTGATTTATAACAAAAGTTTATTTCTTGCTAATATTATGCCATGTGCCTTATTCTGGGTCAACTACGACTCAGCTCCATCTTTCCTCTAGGCCCTAACCTGCTAAAATAGCCCCTATCTAGAACATTTCTGCTCTAGTGACAGAGAGAAAAGGTAAATCACGGTGAGCCACAATGCTGAATCTTAAAAACTTCTGTCTGTTCACATGTATCAGTCAGAGCAAACCTAAGGTCACAGGGTGGGGAAGTATAATTCTCCCCCAGAAAGAGGCAGTGAATATTTACTTTGAACAATATTCAAATATTTTATTTGAACAATAAAAGTCTGCCACAGTACCTAAAGCTGATAAACCGTATATTACCTGTTAAAGGAATAAAGACCCTAAAGAATAATCGGAACGCAACCTTAACATTCATTGGCCCACAGATCAGAATCTGCCAATAAGTTCATCCACGATTGAAAGAAACCAGGCCATCAATAAATAATTATTGAAAAGTCCTTTCCAGAGGCTTCCCTGGTGCCACAGTGGTTGAGAGTCCGCCTGCCGATGCAGGGGACATGGGTTCGTGCCCCGGTCCGGGAGGATCCCACATGCCGCGGAGCAGCTGGGCCCAGGAGCCATGGCCGCTGAGCCTGCGCGTCCGGAGCCTGTGCTCCGCAACAGGAGAGGCCACAACAGTGAGAGGCCCGCGTACCGCAAAAAAAAAAAAAAAAAAAAGCAAAAGAAAAGTCCTTTCCAAAACATTGTCTTTTACTATTCTAAAATTTTGATGGTTACTACTGAGATGCCAGTCAGTAGAGGGCAAAACCAAAAAAAAAAAATCAATACCTTAATAGAATTTGAGGAGAAACCTATCTACAGGAGAATGTCCATCTCTCCACACTATTCTGATATTTGATTTTACTTTTGGGGCCACTCATCTATAAAGATAGGTGGTGATAGTAGCAGCTTTACAGAGGACATAGGACTGAAGAGGAGGATTTTACTGAGAATTTCAGAGTGCCAGGCGTAATACAGATACAATCTCACAAGACAGCACAACACCTCTATGAGATAGGTGGTCTCACCTCTGTCCTACAGAAGTGAAGTTGATGTCCAAGGCTGCAGAGCTACTATAAAACCCCAAACCCTACACCTCCCTTAAGCCAAGGTTTGCTAAAGCAGAGACAAGATCTGACCTCACCCAAATTGTGAAGAGGTGATTCCAAGCTTACATCATTCTCCCTGGCCCAATGAAAGCCCTCACTTGGAAGAGATCAGCCATCCGTGGGAGAGAAAGATCAACATTCTCCTACAGACCCCAGGAAGCTTTTGACCAACCACCTGAAGCCCTGGCAGTGACATTCCAGGCTCCACGGGCAGGAAGAATCTGCACTGGGTGAGCAGAAGTCTTCCCACGTAGGCGCCTTGCCCCCTGTGATGCTAAAGGCCGCCCTGAGATGGGAGTTAAGGAAGATGGGAGAGGGGAAGAAAATGGGAGGAAATCTATTCACTGATCGAGAAAGACTCATTTGGTGAAAACCTCAGACCAAAGCAAGACTGAGGAGTCAGGAGGCCAGTTGCTGAGGTGTAAGGGGGTGAGCTGGAGTCACAGCAGTGACAAGAAACAGGAAAGCACTTACAGTTATCTCAGGGCACGGCAGGCTGAAAGAAAATTAGTCAGTGTACCGACTGCTCTCTATTTGCATGGGGCACAGATCTGGGTGAGTCAGCACTTCTGTGTGACTTTAACCCCATGAAGCCGACTGCTTACTGATAAGGTTGTACCTTCTGTGCTCCTGAGCAGTGGGGAGACTTGGCCCTGTTCACCAAAGGTTTCACTGCACGTCTGTGGGCAGCCTTTCATTTCCCCTGCAAGTTATTTTATGATATATCTGTAATCTGCAGTTATGGGGTATTATCACAAGTGTTTGATTCAGAAGAGCTAGAGGACCATGTTGGCTAATTCAATACCAACGTGTACACTATTTTTCAGCTAACAAAGTACTTTCCAGTATATTAACTCATTAGAAACTCCTGCCAATTCTGCAAAATAATTATTCTCACTCCCACTTTACCAGTAAGAAAGCTGAGGTTGGGGGCTATTAACAATTTGTCCAAAGTGTCATAGCAAGTGGCAGAGGCAGAATTTGAATTTAGATCTTCTGACAAAGTGACATGGCCCTCAGGAAAGAAATTCAGAAATAAGAGAGGACAGGGTTTCCCTGGTGGCGCAGTGGTTGAGAGTCTGCCTGCCGATGCAGGGGACATGGGTTCGTGCCCCGGTCCGGGAAGATCCCACATGCTGCGGAGCGGCTGCGCCCGTGAGCCATGGCCGCTGAGCCTGCGCGTCCGGAGCCTGTGCTCCGCAATGGGAGAGGCCACAACAGTGAGAGGCCCGCGTACCGCAAAAAACAACAAAAAAAAAAAGAAATAAGAGAGGACAATTGTGGGAATGCATTGGAATGGAGAAGAAGGTCCATATGACAGCTGTAAAACTATTTCAAAGAGAAATGAAGATAAATTAGAATTAAGCTGTCTTTTAATTATACATTTACCAGTGATCCGTCACTGGGAAACAACTGATACATAGAGTATCAATTTCCAGTAAATATAAATGGCAAATAAGGCATTTAATGAATTGCAAATGACAGTGTTTCTAAAAGTAGTTATCAGTCACGAGTAAGGGCCTTCCTATTTATTAGTCATATATTTCATTTCAGAAAAGAATCTAACAGAATGGCTTAAAGAGGGTCCAAGGATGGTGCAGATGGTGACTGGGAAAGTAGGCATGAAAAATAAAACTTCTGCTTTATCCATTTCAAACGTGAAGGGAAGACAAGGGAGAAGGAAAATATTCGCAAATGGGGTTTAAAAATCGCCGGGTAACTGATGAAATGTTAAGAAAATTGCAAATTCATCAACTAAAAGGTATGTTCTTGGGCCAACTAAGAACAAAGAAAGTGAAAAGGAAAGACTCTTGGCTAGAAGTAAAGAGCAGCTCAGAGAAGACAAAGAGAAAAGGACAGAGGGCTGGAAGAGTCTCCATGGTTATGGAGAGGCCTCCAACACTGCCAAATCTCCCCAGAGAGGAAGCCCATCAATTCACATGGTCTCAGGTATTTTCCCTGACCAGAGTTTTATTCAAAACAAAGGTCAAAAGAAAAAGTACTCTCGCACTCCCTTCCCCTACCTCATCCAAAAAAGCATTACGTGCCTTTGGTCAACGGACTGATTTTAGTATCATTATAAAGTCTTAATAGTTTGTTCTGGATGTGCTGGTAACCCACCATTCAAAGGATTCAGGGCAGAGTGAAGTTATCAGGGGCCATAAACCCAATAGCATCTCTCGAGCTATTACAGAAGGCATGGTGCAGGAAAGAAATAACTGTCATTGTAAAACTGGATAAAAGAATCAGAGCTGTAAGGAAGGGTAAGAAATGTCTACAAATGGTTACCGTAATTGGCCAATCAAATTTTGCCTTTCTTCTAATTTTTAAATTACCCAATTATTTTACCCACTTATATACCAGGGTGGAAATGTCTGCAACCGACTCTGAAGCAAACCAAATTGCCTTTTTTTTCTAAAGAGATTGAAGGATTCAACTTCTCATTCAAATAACGTTGCATATTTATGAGGCCAGAGTCTAATTAAATTACATCAGTCATCAATCTGCTTTTGTTAAACCTCCTTCGCACAGAACTGTTAATAGAGACGTGTGAATCCCCAAATATGAATGTTCAAGTCTTGAGCTCTTAGCACTGCGTTTTCTAAACAGATCCTCTTAGAAGCACGTCTGGTTTGCTCCGCCTTGCACATCCTCTCTCTCTCCCACACACCTATGTTTTTCTTCCACAGCCTTGCTTCTGCCATCCAGTCTCCCACCTCACAACTTCCATAATCCGAACGGCAAAAAAGTGTGAATGAGCAAAAACCAATTTTGTTATTACTACCATTTCCTTCTGCTTACTCTCAAAACAGAAGCTGCATAAGGGAGAAATCAGTCACATATAAAATTATTAAAAGAATCCTTCATACAAAATCATTTCCCAAAGGGAAGCTTTCTAAACATTAACTGAGGGCCCCGTGACAGCTCTGTCCTGGCCTTGGGCCTTCTTCTCCTGGGGGGTCTTCTATTTTATCTCAACCATATTTAAGGAGATCTATAGCAGAAACAATATTTACCAGTGAGAATGAAATGAGTGGTTTCTGCATAGTGAAAAGGATGGCCCTCTACTAAAGATATTCCACTCCCAGAAAATAAGTTACAAAACTTCCCCTGATAGCAAAGGGTATGTGCCTTCTGGTAGCTAAGAAATCGCTTCCCTGTTCCACGCCTCGTCTTCCTTATTTCAAGCCTCAGCTGCAGAATAGAATCATTCTATTTTCTCTCGTTGACCATACATTTTGCTGCAAAACCCCTCTTGCACTGCAGCTTATAATGCTCTTAAAATACACAGATTATCTCAAATATGTGTGATTCTATAGCCCCATTCCTGAGGCTAGAAAATTATACTCTCAGTTCCTAGCATTTTATATTTTATATTCATCTTACACTGGCATTATAATCAAAATAAACATTCAAAAGCTCTTATGAAAACATGGCTTTATTCTCTTTTTTTAAATGTCTGAACCACCTTATCCCTTTACACCTGGTTCGAAGAAAATTCTAAAAATTGGAAAATGCAAGTGATCATTTTGAAAGAAAAAACAAAGGGGCAATTAGAGTAATCGTTGTTGAAATAAGCAGCCGAATCCAGATGAAATTCCTCAGAGGATTTGGGCATCATGGTTAATAATTTTGAAACGTACAACTTAAACTAAAACTGAAGGAGGGGCCCTCAAGTGTCCAAAGATCCACACAAGAACACATTTTATGGGCTTCCCTGGTGGCGCAGTGGTTGGGGGTCTGCCTGCCGATGCGGGGGATGCGGGTTCGTGCTCTGGTCCTGGAGGATCCCGCGTGCCGCGGAGAGGCTGGGCCCGTGAGCCGTAGCCGCTGGGCCTGCGCGTCCAGAGCCTGTGCTCCGCGGCAGGAGAGGCCACGGCAGTGAGAGGCCCACGTACCGCAAAAAAAAAAAAAAAAAAAGAACACATTTTATAAGTACGCACTCATGCCTTGTTGCCGGCTCAATCCTGTCTTTCAGTAAAGCCATTCTCCTTCACCACAAGTGCACACAAACATCTATGTTTCTTCACATGGTCTGTTTTGGTGTCCATCCCACTGAGTTCAACGAAACCTCCAGAACCACTTCAGCCAATGTGCACTCAGGTGCAACTGAACATACCTGGACCATCCAACAACATCCAATACGTTTATTTAATGCATCTTCCTGTATAAGGAAGTGAGTGACTGATAGCATTTATTAAAACCAGCCAAGCATAAGGGTCACTGGCATTCAACATCCAAACTTTCTAAAATATAGGGCAATTCCAGCCTGAAAACCTACTCTGCTTTTTTAACATTCCTGGGCTGAGACATCTATTTTTTTGCAATTCATTTTCCATTTTCCCTCCTTGCCTTCTCTGGAATTTCCAGCACTCCCTTTGCACAGGAAGGTTAGTAGAGCATTTGTGTCTGGGATTTCTAGAAAACCAAAAGGCAAAAGAAACTAGCAATATTAAAGGGCTCTCTCACCAAGCAGCTGGTGATTTTCTTTTTGTTTGGTTGTCTTTGTCGTTGTTTTTTAATCTGAAAAACATTACTGTCTCCTTAGAAATGGCTACCAGATCAAAATGGTCAAAAAGGTATCACAGCTCCTGGACTCAAAAGATCATCCATTCTCTGTGATGAAGTCTCCTCAACAGTGGCCTTTCACAACTAGAAAGCTCTTATATATTACTGATACAAAGGTCAGAAATCATAGGCAGAAAGCAAGTTCATGGAGCCAAGTGCTAAGAAAATATTTCCAAATTCCAATTCTGTGCCTGTAAAAACAGAAACGAAGCCATACATTAAAACATATACAGACCTGGAATCACCCCCAAAGATAGCATTTGGAGCCACCTTACTAACTCTGCTACCTCCCTCATTCTTTAATCAAAATGACCCCCTTCTTCCCAGTTTCTTATATCCAGGACTCACTGCTCCCCACTGCCTGAGCCCCACCCCCAGAGATTCTGATTTAATTGGTTTGGGGTAGATCCCAAACATTGGTATATTTGAGCTCTCCAAGTGATTCTGTGCAGCTACATTTGAATCACTGTATCTTCTCTTAATATGTCCACTGCCTTCTCCCCCAAAATAGAAAACAAACCAAAATTAAAAAAAAAAAAAAGGACTAGATCTGAGACCTTATTAGCCCTCCACTTATTTAAATCCCACAGATTACTCAATGATGCAACTAGCTGAATACTTCATTGCAAGGTCCAAGTGATTTGGGTATTAAAACAAAGTTGAGGATGGGTGAACAGGACTTGGTTTTAGATGTTGCGCACAGAGGAAAGACTCGTAAAGTTGTGGTTTGCTCTCCTTGCCTTAAAAATACACTGGTGACCTTGGGCAAATGTACAGTCACAGTGCATTGTTCAGAAAATGTGAATCTGAATCCGGCACCATTCACCAGTAAGTTGTAAGGTGTAATTAGCTTGTGATTTCAGGTAATGAAGTAATGAAGCCTCTCCTAAATCATCCATTGAACAAAGATTTGTAGAGTTCCCTAAATAAAATTAAAAACATAAAGTGATGGAAAACCACACTGCAGATGACTCTGGGAAGAAAGTGGAAGACAGGAGATAACCAGCCCTTGTCATAGAGAAGATTACTCATATAAACTGAGGCAAAATTCCTCTTTACTAAGCGTTGTATGAAATCATCTCTTTAAATGAAGGTGTCCTCTAACCAAAATCTTATTACCCTTATGAGCTCTGGAATGCTCCAGCAATGTAATGTTCCACTTTTATTTCTGGATGAAAAAAAAAATAAGGCAGTGGAGTGTTCAGATTAAGTTCTTAGGCTTTGGTGTAAAGCAAATCCAGACTGGATCCTAGCTCTGTGCACGGAACTGAGGGGCCTAGAGCAAAGGGCTCACGTGTCCCCAGTGCCCTCATTGCAAAACCAAGATAACAATATCACCTACCTCACAGAGGTGTGAGAATTCACCTCATAACACCTGAACACTCAATAATCTTCACTAGTACTGACACTTGTTGTTGTTGTAAATTAACTCCATTTTACAGATGAAGCAACTGAGGCACAGAGAGGATAAGTAATTTGTCCATGGCCACATGGCTTGGCAGTAGTAGAGCCAAGATGTCAGCCTAAACAATGTGGCTCCAGAGTCTACATTCTTAATCCCTCCCTAGCATTTTTTTTTTTTCCTGTGGTACGCGGGCCTCTCACTGTTGTGGCCTGTCCCGTTGCTGAGCACAGGCTCCAGACGCGCAGGCTCAGCGGCCATGGCTCACAGGCCCAGCCGCTCCGCGGCATGTGGGACATTCCCGGACTGGGGCATGAACCCGTGTCCCCTGCATTGGCAGGCGGACTCTCAACCACTGCGCCACCAGGGAAGCCCACCTAGCATTTTTAATATTCTATAATTTTTAGAAGCACATTAAATTTACACAGCTCATTACAACTTACAAAAGCTTACACATACGTCCTCTTATTTTTAGCATTACTAGTCTGGAGGAAGCCAAAGCAGAGGTAGTTATTGCTCTTATCTTATACTTGAGGATACTGAGCTCAGAGAGTTAGAACCCTGCCCAAGGACACCAGGCTGATGAGTAGCAAAGTTGAGACTCAAACTATGTCCTGACTCCTTGGCCAGCATCAGCCATCAGAAAACAGGCCATGGTACCCAGAATATTCTGGACTTTTGAGATGAACACACATAAGAAAAAAATCAGAACCTATCTTCAAAGTAGCTAGGGCTTAAAATGCTGCAGAGAGCATTTTCTTCTTAGTGAAGTTATTACTAATTGTCAAGTCTACATAATGAGATGTTATGATGTCATCCAGGCAAATCAGGCAAAAGTGACAGAAGGAAATAAATGGTGGTGGTCCATACACCCTGGAAGCAGTGTACAAGTCCTGGCCAATGACACAGATTCACTCGGAAGGTTTCCTAAGGTGCAGCTCATCGTATTAGGTATCAGAGTATTTTCTTTTCTTGAGAGTAAAACCTTGGTGACTGAGAGATTACCATCACTCAAGGGCAGGGAGAGAGATCTGATACATAGATCATGAGGCCCTTTGAAAGCCCTGGATGGATATCGCTTTTTACCTTGACATTTCCCACCCCCTTCAGTTTCATCTACCCAGTAATTTTAGGTCAAAGAAACAAAGATACAATGCTACTTCATGAGTCAAACAACATCTATGCTGCTGTTTTAATGTTGCAACATTATCAACAAGGATGCTTAGATCACTAGCATCTTATGCATTCAGGCCCATGGGGAGCTTGCTCAGGATTTCAAACTGTGCCCAGCGGTAATGATGTTGGATGCACTGATTTCTCTGCCAAACCTAGAGGCTGGAACATTAGCTCAGACACATACACACAGCACAGCACGATGTTTAGTAAAGAGAACTGGAAGAGAGGGGAGTGCTTTTTATTCTTACTTCTGTTTTACAAACAACAAAATCACATGCCGGCCTGAGAAAGGAGCCACTGCTCTGAGCTCCTGTCAGTCTTTGGGTAGCAGTATCTTCTACCAGATGAAAACTGAGCCTAAAAGCAAGATGCACCTTTTGAGCCATGCAGAGTTCAATTTGGGCCTCAGACCTTTGCTCTCAGACACAGCTACAAGTGGCAAGGAGTTGGAGGAAACCCTTGGAGAGCCTCCATAAAGAACTTCTTCTTGAACTGTGATTGGAAAGTTTGCTCTAGCTGCACAAGGGATAAAACACTCTAAACTGGTGAGGGTGGGAAGAGCATTTTGCCCAGGTGCAGACCAAGGCTATGGGGCACGCACCTCAAGCACTCTGCATCTTACTCCGTTCCTGCCATCAGCGTTTCCCTAACTACAGACAAATGTGATGGGTGGACCTTTCAAGAAATATTTTCTTGTTCATCTAATATACAAATGCCCGCCATCCTAGGCGTTTGAACTCTCAGAAGCTAAATTTAGAAATAGGTCTTTAAATGCATTACACACATGCAAACTTTTAACCCTCAAATTTGAAACATGTTTTTTTCTGAGCTTAGAGGGATATTGGTTAAAGAATTTTTTACCAGAATAGATGTGAAACGAGGTACACTGTCAGTCACATACCACTGTCCAGGTCGTTGTGACCCAACCGGAGTGGGGCTGTGATCCTTGGGCTTGCACTTAGCCCACTGTACTGAAACCATCTATCCACATGTTCTGTCTCTCCCAATGGACTGTAAGTTCCTCGAGTGTAGGAAACCGATTCTATTTCTCTTTGTATACTCAGTGCCCAATGCAGTGCTTGGCTCCGGCTGTTAAATAGGTGCTCAATAAATATTTGTTTAACTGGACTGAATTATGTGTTCAGAAACCTAATTTGTTCTCTGATGCTGCCACCTACCTAGTGTTTACAGATCAAACCCAAAACTCCCACTCCCTCCATCTATAAAGGAAGATACACAAAAACCTTTGTGCTGGCCCCTAGGCTGTGGAGCCAGCTAAAAGTTTATGTGCTATCTGTAAGTGCATTCTACAAAATGAAACCAATGACAATACTTTTACACCTTGTCTGCTTCTGCCCTAGGTTAGAGAACCAGGGAGACTGAATATGCCAGCCATAAGTGTCAATGTGCCACACTTCAAAAACTTAATAAACATTCTCCTCTCGTCACTCTCTACTCACATGCCACCTCCTCAGAGAGGTCTTCTCCAACCACCCTTCTAAAATAAGTCCTGGCTCCTCTCTAGCAAATTACCCTACTTTAATTTCCTCAATACCACAAGTCAACGTCTGGAAGTATATGACCATACACATTTATTTCCCCCAGAATGGGAGCTCTGTGTAGGCAGGGGCCTTGCCTCTGTGTGTATGTGTGTGTGTGTGTGTGTGTGTGTGTGTGTGTGTGTGTGCTGCCACCTTCCCTTCACCTAGAATTACAGGCATTTGATAAACAGTTGTTGAATTAATGGATAAGAGATAGTCACCAACAGCAAGTATTTATAAAGGTATAAAGGCCTGGTTTTGTCTTCAAGTATCTTGAATGGAAACCACATCAGCATTAACACATAAGTAATTTAGTGAGGCAAGCAATGACCTCCACATCTGACGGGTATTAAGAGAAATGAAGTACGGTATTATTTTCAAATAGAAGACCCCCAATACTTGGAATGGCACTGCAGCTTGTTGGGTATATGGCTTCACAATGTTAACAGTATATGTGGAGAAGAGTCAGGCATAGGATTCAGTATTCCAGACTCATGAAACCACAATGTGGTCATTGATGAGCAGCAAAAGGCACACAGTGATCTTTCTCTCAGTTAATAAACCACTGTCAGGGGTATGTTTGTCAAGTGCTGATGTTCAATATTTTCAGGAGAGTGAGTGTTTCTAGGATTTTGTTCATTGTGCCTTATCTATGCTAGGCATTCAATAGCTAGTTATTGAGTTGATTTGATTGATTTCATCTCAAATATGCTTTGAAAATGTTAACAAGAGTAATGCCCCATGGAACAACTTTTATGCATCCATGAAAAAAAAAATTTGAATTTGGAACAAATACTGTACTCTAAGGAATCAAAATTGCAAAGTAAATTAATTCTTAAAAAGATTTATATGACTAAATTTTGATTCCTTGAATGATGCCTTTTCAAATCCAATCTAAAATGTCTAGTGTGTTTTTAGTCTAATATAATCCAATGAGCTTTAATAAGTAAAGTTGTTCCCACTAGAACCAAAACCCAGCTATTCCATTTTTGTAAACTTCTGTGTAAAGGAATGGGATGAACTAATTTTTTCTGAATTTTTTATATTTAATCAACAACATCCTTGCCAAAGAAAACCACTTTTCAAAAGTCTCTCTAGCCTGGTTTATAACTTATAATCAAAAACTAGAATTTTGCATCTGATGGGCTTTAGTGTGTAACATTATACTGTCATATTTTTGATGCTATAGTTAAAAGTAAGAGAGAGTTTCCATTATAAAACTTTTCCCATAGCATGCTTACCCAGAGAAAATCTTCCCAATTCATACGTTAGAAATTATTGTGGGTAATTTTTTTAAGAACACGAATACATTTTTGATTGGCTTCCGATAACCTTCTCCATTTATCTAGTCCCATCAGTTGGTTTAAGCTGTATATACAGGATAGGACAGAGTGATAATAATGTACATGCAAAGAAATCGTAATTTAAAAACAAAAACAAAAACTTGAGATTTGAAACCCTGACAACTTACTTGTCCTTATCCAGTTAGGGGTATGTGAATTGATTTCAGCTATAGCCTGTTGTGAGCAGCAGCAGAAAATGGAAATGGGCATAAATATGAAGTCCAGAACAATCCAGGAAGCTTGAAATATCAGTGATATATCACAGTGGATCTCACAAAGATGTACCTTAGCTCTGGCTTTGACCCTTGGACCTCAGTGGGTAAAGATGCCTGGAAATCGGATCTGTCCTGACAGGGTGAGGCAACCCTCCATGACCTTCCCAAAGTCCCACTGCGTCCACGGCTCAGAGGCCAGCACACTTCACCCTGAACTGTGAGCTTCCTTTAATTGTACACTTCACTTTCATTTTCCCTTAGAGTCCTGGTTTGGGGAACTTCTCTGCCCTGTTCTGAAAACGGGAAACTACTCAAATGTCATCCATAGGGGAATGGTTCAGTAAAATGTGTCACATCCAAACAGTGGAGGATCTGCTGCCTTTAGAAGAATGGGTTAGATTGATACATAGTGACGGGGAAGGGTCAAAGGTATATGATTAAGTTTTTAAATAGAAAAAAGCAACTCGCTGTAAAAAGTTATAAATTTATATATATATATATATATATATATATATATATATACACATATATATGCTAATAGACGCACCACACTAAACGGTGTATAGTAGCCATCTGCAGGCAGTGTGTGACAAAAGAGGGTAAACTACCAAGAGCTTTCATTTCCTGTGTAATAATTTTTGCAGTTTTTAAATTATTAGAACAAGTATACATTTTGTAAGCAGAAAAAATATTTCTAAAATAATGAAAAAATATTGATAAAGACTTAAAAGACGTTATGTAACAAACATACTAGGGTACAGCAAGTCTGGTCACATGAGTGAACCATTATAATACCTATGGCTGGAATTTAGAAGTCCATGAACCACTGAAATTGCATGAAAACTTGTATACATATTTGTATTTTCTAGAGAGAGACTTCATACCTTTTATCAGATTCTTGCAGGGGTCTGAGACCCAGAACAAGGTTAAAAACCATGATGCTTCCAGATACAAAGATAGTTGCTCAATCCCTCCATTTTTGTTATCATCTTATCATGAAACATTTTATTACTAAATTTCATAGCTCCTGCCAAAGGTAAAGTCTATAATCAGCACCAAAGTATAAAATCGTGGTTCTTCCTACTGTATACACTCGATCTGCGGTGACCTAAATGGGAAGGAAATCTAAAAAAGAGGGGATATATGTATACATATAATTGATTCACTTTGCTGTACTGCAGAAACCAACACAACATTGTAAAGCAACTGTACTCCAATAAAATAAATAAATATGTAAAATAAAATTTAAAAATCGTGGTTCTTAGTCTCTTCCCTTATTTAAAGGGCCTCCTAATGCCTTAAAAGCAGTTCTAAGAGCAGGACAAAAAGTCACACCCCACTGATTAAATGTAATAATGCCATTTTCAGCCATATGCACAGACCTAGAGGTTGTCATACTGAGTGAAGTACGTCAGACAGAGAAAGAGAAATATCATATCATATGGCTTATGGGCAGAATCTTAAAACAAATGATACAAATGAACATATTTACAGAATAGAAACAGACTCACAGACTTAGAGAACGAACATATGGTTTCTGGGAGGAAGAGTGGTGGAGAGGGATTGTTAGGGAGTTTGGGATTGACATGTACAGGCTGCTATATTTAAAATGGATAACCAACAGGGAACTACTGTATAGTACAGGGAACTCTGCTCAGTATTCTGTAATAACCTAACTGGGAAAAGAATTTGAAAAAGAATAAATACACGTATATGTACAACTGAATCACTTTGTTGTACACCTGAAACTAACACAACATTGTTAATCAACTATACTCCAATATAAAATAAAAAGTCACACCAGGCTGGTCTTGGGAGAAGAAAACTTCTAACAGGAACTGAAACCCTGCAATCATTCAGAGCTTGAGGACAGTTATCCAAGGCACAAATAGCCCTGTTTTCTCCACAGAGATGAGAGATTTGTAAAATGGTGGGTGGGGGAAAGGGGTGTAGGGATTCAAGGGGAGAAAGACATGGTTGCATCTGAATTAAGGGGGCCCCATTGGGTGGGTGGGATTAATTTGATCAGTTAAATAAGATTTAATGAAACATCATTTTGTCAGCCTTAAATTGAAAGAGGCTTTCATTATAAATGAACATTAAAATATGCAGCAAAATTATTGTTGCTATGATCTATATTAGTACTGCCTGAATTAGCGTTAGAATTTATCTAAAAACTGGGCTTCTGATGACCTTTGTGAAGCTGACTACCCCCAAGTCCCTAGGAATTACATGAGTCCACAAACTGTTTCACCACCTCTACCTCGATTCCACTGACAGTCTCCAGAACCAGGTACAGTACAGAGTTTGATAAACCTTAAGATCAAATGTGGATCAATAACAATTTGTAATTTAAGTGAGAAGCCATGGGTTATACCTGCACTGGCAAAATGAGTAGCATTTATTGGTGAAAATTAGGAATAATACTCTACTTTCCAAATGTGTTTTCCAGGTGGTTTATCACTGTCAAAATAAGCCAACTGTGGATTTAGTATGCAATTAAAGTGTCAAATATCCCAGAGTTCTAGTGCTGACATTACCTGACTACGAAGGTTTTACAGGCAAAGAAATTGAAGGGGTTCCCATAATCCACCAAAGGCCATCGCTAACCACCATCACCTAACTATACTGATATGTGCCATATACAAAACATAGAAACAGGCACTGTACAAAACAGAAATGGAATCTCCAGGAGTTTTACAGTTTAGCTCGAAAAAGAAGATACAGTTAGTGAAGACAAGGAATTTATAACAAAATGCCCAAATGATGATAGGTAAAAATAATTCCATACTATTGGAATGAAAAGACATAGAGAAAGCACGTCTACAGGGGGGATGAGGATGAACCTCATGAAGAAAGAAGTGTTTAAACTAAATCTTAAAGGAGTTAGATATTGATGGTCAAAGCACAGTATGGGTAGGTCTACAGAATATGGCAACATCGTGGCCAAAGGTTGGAAGATGGAAACACAAGACTAGGCTGACAAGAGAGTGAGAAGTAAAATGATTAAACGAGTCAGGTTGAATGGACTAATTTGGATAAGGAGACAAATAAGCCTGAAAATTTTATAAAATAATAATCAACATGTTCTTAGTATATTTAAAGCACTTTAGGGCTTCCCTGGTGGCGCAGTGGTTGAGAGTCCGCCTGCCGATGCAGGGGACACAGGTTCGTGCCCCGGTCCGGGAGGATCCCACATGCCGTGGAGCGGCTGGGCCCGTGAGCCATGGCCGCTGAGCCTGCACGTCCGGAGCCTGTGCTCCGCAACGGGAGAGGCCACAACAGTGAGGGGCCCGTGTACCACAAAAAAAAAAAAAGCACTTTAAATGCATTAGTTCATCAAATCCTCACATGAAGTAAATATCTTTAGTCTATAATTAAGGAAACTATGGCACAGAAAAATTAACTGGCTCACCTTTATTTCACCCAGTTAGTAAATGGTGGAGTGAGGATTCAAAGCCAGGCCAATCTAACTCAGAACCTGGGCTCAGAATCACCATCTGACTCAAGTGTGGGAGGTCCCCAAAGGCCGGGCTAAAAATTCTGGGCTTCAGTATCAGGTGTAAAAATTGGGAGCTGGGTATCTCATAGCCCTCGTATAATGCTTACAAGCATGGTTCATCACTACTCTACAAGCATTGCTTTACGTGATGATTTTTCCAACAATGTTAACTGAAAGTAGCAAGTATTTATTGACCAGTCCCTTGACTGTAGTGCTGATTTAGATATTATAGAACTCTTCTTCCAGACTTTATTGGGAGAATCGGTTGTATCAGTATTCCATCACCATACTTGGCACTTTTAGTCCCCGGGGTTTAATTTTACCTGTTCTTCACCCACCACTTCTGCTAGAAATACAAATCATGACAATAAACACAATAATGTATGTTTATTTTCAAATGCTCCCTGACATGTATAATCTTCCTGCAAGGAGAGCCACTCTTGTCAAATAATACATCCGTCCCTTAAAAACTGATTTCTCCATCTTAGGTTCACGTCTTAAAAGTCAGTTGGGTTCTTCAGTTACAGATGTACAGGACGTAACATCTGGACCCTCCTAGGGGGCAGGGGTGAACTCTTCCTCTGTTATACCCACAGTAGCCAAATGACTTCTTCTCCCACTGAGGAAAACCACAGAAAACTGTCTCCTAATGATTTACTGCCCAACCCCTAGCCCACAAATCAAAGAATTGGGATGAGTGAGAAATAAGGAAGAATGGCAGCCAGTGGCTATGAGATGGGGAGTGAGTGTTTCAGTTTATTTTCTTAAGCCAATTAATGATGAAGCAGCGTGGAGGGAAAGAAAGACACAACATGGCTGAGAAAGACTTTTTTTCCAGATAAATGGCCAGATATCAGATTCTGTAATAAGTACTTCCACCTATCAAAACACACACACACAGTAACTTTGGGGAGGAGGAGGAAGATATAGATCTTAAAAATACAAGGTAATATCCAGGAAGCCTTGTGGATATCGTAAAATGTTGGAACTTTGAAGGACCTTTGGAAATCATCTAATCCAGACATTGCAAAAACCAGGGTCCATGAACTATATACATGACAGACAGAGGTGTTTGGCTGGGCCTGCAGAATGTTGTTTGTTGTTGTTTAAATTGAGTCAACATTTTAAAGTAGAGAAAAATTCACAGAATAATCCAGATATGTGGCTTCTCTTAAAAATGGAAGACCTACAGGTATTTTGGTTTTTTACAATTTGAAGGCTTGTGGGAACCATGCCTCAAGCAAGTCTATCAGTGCTGTTTTTCCAACAGCATTTGCTTACTTCATGTCTCTGTGTTGCATTTTAGTAATTCTCATTGTATTTCAAACTTCTCATATTAGTATATTTGTTATGGTGATCTGTGATCAGTGGTCTTTGATGTTGCTATTGTCATTGTTTTGGGGTGCCACAAACTGCACCCATGTAACACAGGGAACTTAATAAATGTGTGTGTTCTGGTTCACCAAAAAAAAAAAAAAAAAAAAAAAAAGGAAGACCTAGCGGCACTGGGCACCCTTTCCCAAATGGCAGAAGCAAGCTGGGGCAGCTTAAGAGAAGTCTTGAAGGCCCAGCTTTTGCCACAGCCCTACCACTGCCTCTTGTTCTGGAGTACAAAGGCTGGGCGTCAAAATTTTCAATAAAAATAAGAGAGCTAGTGCGCATACCACCTTGCCTCACTCATTTGTCGTACCTGCCAACTCCCGTAGGCCTTTGAGTTTACAAGCTCTGCTCTAGTCCAATCCCCTCATTTAGAGAAGAGCAACTCAGCTAGAGTAGTAAAGTGACTTACAAAACTCAGTGCCTTAAAAGTAAAATTTTCATCCACGAGGGGTCCTGACAAACGGAGGATACGCACAACTGAATTTAGGCTGTGTACATGCACCTGGGGAGCAAAGCTGACATCTCAGTCACTTTATTCACACAGTGCCCCTTCCCTCCCCCAAAAAAGGGCAAAGGAAGATTCTCAAGTTTTCAGAATAAATGTACTGCCTAGTTTGGCTTGGTGTAGACAGTTTTGATGTGCCCAAATTTTAGATAAATCCCATTTATCCTGAGGGTGTGATTTATGAGGGGACATACAAACTGCTTACTATATACATGCAAATACTTCTAAAACTGAGACTGCATAACAACAGAACGGGGAGGAGGGGAGGATGTCTAAAAAATCCTCTTCAGAAAATGGAACTGATCTATCAGAAGGGAAGTGACTGAGATTTATTGAATGACAGCTTGTGACTGAGGTATGATGGGTACATTTACTCCGTTTAACCCTTACAGCAGCCCAAGAAAGTGGTACTGTAACTCTTAACTTTACAAGGAAAGATCCTGGAGCTCAGAGTCATTCAATAGCTTGAAGATGACCTGGCTATTCAGTCAGGGACCACACCCAGATGCAGTCTCTGATGAGCACACGGGTAATGTTCATGACCAGGAAACGTGGCTCATTCCTGCTCACCAATTATCTGTTTCCTAAGCCTGCCCGTCGCCAAAGCCCACCAAGGGCTATGTACAAAGACTTTCATAAATGTCACACTTGGAACAACCTTAACTTACAAAATCAATTCCTTTACGCAGGTTCTTGAACAGGTTAAGAAAGCTTTGGTCCTTCCTATTATATAGCCAGCGAGGCCTAGGCAGGTGTGACTGCGAGCATTAATAAAAGTCGCTTCTCTAAATAAGATTTCTCCTTTAGAATTGTTTCAAAAGTTAGTAGTCAAGGATTTAGCTGAGTACACAAGCCAAGAGCAGCACATTTGCGGATGGATAAGGAGAATAACTAAAATCAAAGTAAGAAGTAATTCAAGAATGAGAGCTTTTGAAGAGTCAGGAATTTGATTAAAATTCACTTGCTTTTTTTTTCTATAATGAAACAGTTCTTTAACCACAAAACAGCTTTGATAATAACGCAGAAGGGTACGGTTCCAAGTAAAACACTCCCCCCATTTTAATCATGGCTATTATTTTTGAAAATGAAAATGGCTGAGGTCATTGTAATCTATTTTAGGGTTTGCATGGGTTGGTGGTATTTTTTTCTTGGCTTTGAGATCTCCATGTTACCAGCTAAATATTATAGGTTTTGCTATGTGCCCTTTCAAATCCCATTCTTTTTAATAATGTTGTCCTTTATCCACATAAATTACAGTGAATTCTACTTCCTTTCCTAACAACTCCAGATGGGGTCCACACTTTAAAGAGGACCAGGACTTGCGTTTTCTTTTTAATTAAGTGTGTACTTCTTAGAACAAGTATGTTCCCATCTGAATAAAAATGCTGTGGATGTGCAAATGCTGAGAGATTAGTAAAAACATAGGATTCGTGTGGTCCATTTCAAAACCGTACTGAAATATTAGGATAACACATGTGTATCTACCCCTTCCAACTTACAAAGGCAGACAAAGATAGATGAATAAAAATGCCCAGAAACAAAACTCCATCTGGGCAGAGCTCCACACCTGCCAATGCTTATGGAGTGCAGAAGCCTACAGATAGCCATTTAGGACACATCAGTGAAGCTCTCTGTCCTGTAGGACCCAGCAGGCAATATTATCAAATATCTAAAGACAGTACAGTTACACAGTCAAGCCTCCCTTTGGATGTGATTAATATTGCACTGACTTTCTGAACTTAGCTTGGTTTTTTAATATAATTCACTACCACATCACACAGAACAGCCCAAGATCCCTCTAAATAGCACCTACTCAGCCACACGTAAGAGAATGTCTTTGCAAAACACACATGTTGTTCAGGTCTGCCTATTAAAATGCCTTATGCTCTGTTTGTTTGTTTATTTTTTTAAAAATCAACTTGCAAGGCCAATGTAATAAGATGCTGTAGCTTTTATGGAAGAGGTGAAATAATTTTAAACACAGACACACAATGAGTTTATTTATTTAGAAACTTGTTAAATAGAGTCTGGGAATTCAAATATTCAATGTTGACATTGTACAGAACTGGCCAGGAGCCAGAACCCAGTCTCCAGAGGGACCCATTGGACAAGGAATTCAGGCCTTTCTCTCCTCCCACTTGAGCTAAATAGGTAGAGGCCATTAGTTATACCCACAGCAATATCTGAACCGCACTCAAATAAGCTGCCCTAGCCAGGGCACTTCAAAGGAGGGTAAGTGTGTTTAGCTTTTTAGTGCTGAACTGGAGCAATATGTCACACTTTTGAAAGAGTTTTGTAAACAGTTTCTTCCTTATGTAGAAACGTCTCTGAAGTTTCTTGTATGGCATGTAAGCAAAGGTAATTAACAAGGATTACACTTTTATCATTTACTGGGGGAAAAAATATAATACCCATCTGTGTGCAAAGTGGGGATCTGGAAGAAGAAACATGCTGTTTCTCTCTTCCTTTCTCCCCTCTCGTGTTTTGTTCCATTTGTTTGTCTCATTTTTATCCTCTTCCTCACACTTCTTCTCACTACCCAGCCAATTTCCTTGAGAACTCCCTGGTAAACTCAGAAGGCCAGAAGAGTGGGAAGGGGAAAATCTAATTTTAGAAAGAGGACCTTGGCAAATGGAGTGGGGAGGGAACTAATGATTCATACTGGGCCACCCAGCCGAAAAGAAAAGCAGACTCCACAGATCTTTGTAGAAAGGGCCTAGAGCCTCGCTTTCAGCCCAGGAAGGGTTAACCACCTCTCCAGAAAAATGTGCCTGGCGTCCTTAGAGTGTGACTGTCTCCTCCCGCCCCATCTCCCCACTAGCCCTTCTCTTCCCTGCCCGGTGGGCTAGGAAGGGGCCTGCCCTGCCAGGAAGAGTGAATGAGTGTGTGCCCGCCCTCCGCACTTGAGGTTCCTGAACCCCTGAGCTGTGAGTGTGTGTGAGGGCGCACGTGTTCCTGTGCTGTACACGGTCAATGCAAACCCGGCTCCAAGGGAAGCAGCGCGCCAGGCGCGCAGCCCCTCTGAGGATGAAGAGGCAAGAAGCTTTCTGGCCTGAGCTTGGGAGCCAGGAGCCCAGCAGCTGGAGGAGGGAGGTGTGGGGAGGCCTGGGGGAGCACTACCTCCCTGCTCTCTAGGGCCTCCCCAGCTCCACCCCCAGGCCCCATCACAGTGGGTTCTGATGGGAGGGGTGGGAGGGTGTACCCAGCTCTTGGGAATAGGGCTCTGCCAGGCCCTGAGTACCTTGGGAACAGGGTAAGAGCCATTGGCCAGAAGATGACAAGTCAAGTTTCCCCACTTCAGGGCCCGCTTCCAGCAGAGGCAAAACGAAGGAGGTGTGGGAAGAGAGGAGCCTGGGCCAGGCGTGCAGAGGGCAACAAGTCGGTGCTCTCTTGCCCTCCTTTTCCCTACTTGCCCGGGGGGACGGAGCCGGGAGTCCCCAGCTGTGTGGCCTTCCTACCCCAGGCAACTTCTGCAGCCTCGGATAACCTGGCCCCAACTCGGAGAAATGAAATAAAATAAACTCCCAAACGACAAGATGTTTAAAGAAAAACTGCTTAGAATTATTACCATCAACTTTTAAAAAAGAAGAAGAAAGTAAAAATGTCATGGAATGACGCGTTCATTTCTATTCGATTAGTGTCCTACGTGTTGAATGTCTGCGGAGGAGGCCGTGCCCCAGGCAGTAAGGAGAGGACTCTGCTCAGAAAGCCTGCGAGCTGGGCTCCCCCCGCAAAAGACACAATCACGCACACTTATACACACACCGCCACGCGCATCGTCACCCAGACCTGCGACTCCTCAGCCCCTACAAATAAAAACCTGAAAAAGGAGCCTTTTATTCCAGGCTTCCTGCCCCTGTAGCTAATGAACCGTCCCCTTCCACAGTGTTGACGATGAGCGTGAGGGGGAAATGAAAAGCATTGTTAACCTTCCCCTAAACACAGATTTTTTTTTTTTTTTTTTGGCGAAACACATCAAAATGCTGCAGGAAGACTGCGCTCCAAGTGCCAAATGCAATACAGAAGTCCTAAGCCAGGGTAATGGTCAAGTAATGGCAAATTAACCGCCTTCCTAAAAGGGGCCTCTGCCTCCGTAGGGCAAACGCTTTTTCCCTCCTCAAAAGCAGTCTGAAGTAAACAAATAAAATACGTGTTTTAAACAAAGCTCTGTGTTTTAATCTGAGTTACTTTAAGGATGAAGGAAAACGCAAGTAGTTGGGCATAGGGGCAGTAGAGGCTGGAACCTGGGCTTGCGGTTCCTTTACTACCTTAGGTATTGGGCTGCTAAGGTGAGGAATTAAAGCGCGAGAGGAACGGTCGTCATCTACCTTACCTACTTCACAGCCTCTTTTTAAACAGAGATCAAGTGTACAAGTAACAAGTGCCCCCCCCCTTCCCGCCTTGCCGGGGTCTTGCTAATCGCATCGCCTTCTGGGTCTTTACGAGACTTCTGCGGGCCCGGTAGCTAAGGCGGAGGGGGGTTATTCGTTGCAACTCGTTCATTGCTGTGATTGAAACCCTGCCGGGTGTCACTTTAGGGAAGTGGGGTTCCTTCGGTGTTTCGGGCCCTAGACATGCTGGGCAGATCCAGCTTCACTTCTTTCCCATCACCAGAAGAAAACAGTTGCAACTGGCATTTCTGGCACGGCCCAGGTGCTGTCCTTGCCGCCCAAGAAAACGGCTGGGAAGCCTCACGGCGCTGCCAGAGCCTGCTTGGCTTTAGTTTTCTTTTCTTAAAGGTGGGAATAAAGGCCAAGGGCTTTAGACAGTACAAATGTCAATCTTCTTGCTTTTCCCTTCTTTATTTTTTTAATGAAATGGTTTATTCCTCCCAAATGATTTGCAACCAATTTATCGGTTTTAACTATTGTGTAAAAAAAAAAAAAAAAAAGAACAAGCCCTGTAAGTTGGGAAGTAGGCTGTGCATTCAGTCTGAGTTTAACTTCAGCGGGTACTTTCAGGGTCTGTGGTCCCTAGTTTGGGTTCATGGAATGCTGTACCATAGCCAAGATCGCGACAGGACTTGGCCACCAAAGAAATTTACAAAACACAAAAAGAATAACAATCTATCAAGAAAACGACTGTCTCTAAGTGATTTGATTCCATTGCAATGTTTACTTTTGCAACAAGAAAGGTGGTTTTGTTTTTTAAAGTATGCTGATCACACTGCCTCTTCCTAACCCAGAGAAAGAAAGAAACCGGTGCAGACACAGCCACAAAGTTTTCGTTAGATTCACAGCAGGGGTAACCGACTGTCTCCGCCATGCGCTAGGAAACTCACGCACTACGCTAGGGAAGGAAATAGCGCTTTAAAATACAAAAAAATCCTTAGTTTTAATATGATTTCCTTTATTACCCAGACTGCAACTGAAGAATTGCATAAAGCAGCGCTCCTGTCTGAGAAAGGCAGCCGCGGCGGCAACAGCTGGAGCAGCGAGCGAGAACCTGAGGCTTAGCAAGAAAAGTTTGTAAGAGTTCGCATCTAGTTATCAGAAAGCCGCAGCAGCATCCTTAGAAACACTAGAGACAAAATAAACGGGTCTCCCTCTGGATGAATGACAAGTATCATCAGATCGGAAACCGGGCTCGGTTTCTGGATGTTGAGTGGCCTGTGCGTGCGGGAATGTTTTAATACGGCAGCGTACAGCTTGGTAATTAAAATAGTCGGAAAAGTTGCCCAAGAAATTCGAAGGGTTTTGTGCTCTGCTTTCACTTCGGCGGATACCAGGCAATGAGGCACGCGAAGCGTTCGGCTTTCATTTCACAACTTAGGCAGCGTTGAAATCGGCTCTCCCACCCCCGCCTCGTCCCCCCAACCACACACACATACACACACACACACACACGCCTAACCTTCAGTCGGAATTGAAGCCCCCAGGCCTCCGAGCATATGTACATTTATTCCTCCTCAGATGAAAATAAAGACATCGGCCCCATTAAACGCAAACAGGAAAAATAGAAGTTCCACTGGCGCGCTTTGACACTATCCAAGCTAAGTGAAATGAACAATATCCGAAAGAGAATTAGATGAACTGATGACCCAAAGAGCCCTATACATAGGTTGATCCCTGAGACCAGAGCGAAAGGAAACGTATTTGGGCATGAGGGAGTGCTTGGGTGAGGACTGGAAGAAGCGCTGGAAAGACGCCTATGATGACAGCATCTCGCCGGGCTAGACCGCGGACGCTTACCGCCAAAGAAACCGAGCCCGCCGAGGTGCCTCTGCCTGCCGCGCGGCTGTGGCGGGGACACCAAAGGCGGGAAGGCGCGGGGCGTACTTGGCTTTAGTACGCAGGGGTGGGAGAGACTGGGGATTTCACTTGAGTGAAGCATCCCACCCCACCACCCCATCTCTACTTTCTCTGGTCCACAAGCAAAACAATTAGAGTTCTGTTTTCAGCGAGGGGAAGAGCGAACGTCGGCCTTTGCTTTTCCGAGGCTGCTCCAGGCCCGCGTGCTGACACCTTGAAGAGGAGCGCTTTGGACTGCTCCAGATTGCTCCAGTTCTCGGCACCGCTGGGTACCCTTAGACTCGAGGTAGAAGCATTTAGACAAACCCAGTCCCGTCGCCTACAGTCCCGGCTGAGGCGCTAGCTTTCTCGGACAGTGTCGGCTCGGCGGGCAAGGCCGGGCAAAGTCACCCAACATTTCTGCGAGAAGAGTGGGGGATGGGCGTACCGTCGCCCCCGCCCCGAACTCAATAGCCCTTGTCCCGCGTGACGAAGGCCGCTCCACGCCGGGCAGGCAGGGGGCGCCGGGGAGGGTTAGTGACCCGAGACCTCGGCTACGTCCAGAAGTAGCGCGGGAGGCTCCGCCGTACCCTCTCCGCGGCCCAGTGTCCCTGCAGCCCGCCCCCTGGGGGTCACTCGGCGCCCAGCCAGCCTGGAGCTCGCGGGCCGGAGCGCGCCCTTTCGGCCTCCTTCTCCTCGGCGGCTGTCGCCGCTGGCTGTGCGCCCTCCACTCCCGGCTCTCCAGGCGCTCGCGGGGCCTCTTCTCTCCCCACCTGCCCGCAGCTCTGCTGAGCCGGTAGCTCGGCTCTGCCCGTGCCTCCCCACCCCACCCCCACCAGACTACAGCCTCCACCCTCGTCTCCCCAACTCCCCACCCCAGTCCTCCCGCCTCGCGGCGCACGCCTGAGTGCACGGCCGAGCGCACAGCGCCCACTACCGCAACTGCCGCTCGGCGCAGCCCGCCAGCCCGCGCAACTTCCAGCGGCCGCCTCGCAACTTTTCCCAACTCCACCACTGATGCCCGCCGCCGCCGCCGCCGCCACTGAGGCTCCCTGCGAGCCTGCCACCCACCCCAAACCCCAGAAACAAACCCAGACGCGAAAAGCCTCCTCTCCCCAGCCCGCCCCCCACCCCATTCCCCGCTCCCCCTCCCACACCCGGGACCAGCTGGTTGGCCAGAGGCAACTCTCCTCCGCCTGGGGGGAAGGAGAGGGGAGGGGGAGACTCTCGCGTATCCTCTCCCCCACCCCCCACCCCACCCCACTCCTTCCCGCTCGCTCTCGCGCTCTCTCCTCCCTCCCACCCAGGTCTTTGCTGCCCCCACCCCGCCCCCACCCCGGGGTTGCCACAGCTGGTCCGTGCTCGGGGTTTGAGGGCTGCCCCGGCTCCTCTGGCGCCCAAACAAGGAGCGAGAGCTCGGGCGGCCGGCGCGGAGGCTGGGACCGGCAGGTTGCTGGGTCTGCTCTGCGCCTGCCCTCCGCCCGGGGCCCCGGCGCGAGAGGCAGCCCCGCGCTCCCTCCCGGAGCGCTGTAGACAGATATGCAAGATGGCAGAGGAGGGTGAAAGCCAATAGAAAAGGGATATTGCACCTACTTGTGGCCAGTTTCCTTGCCCTGCCTTTGGATCTCATGCTGTGCCCAGTCCTGCAGCCGCTGGTGTGTGGTTGGGTTTTTTTTTTCTTGGATCTTTTCCTTCTTTTGCTCTCCCTCTCGCTCCCTCCCTCTCCTCTCTCTCTCTCTCTCTCTCTCTCTCCACACACACACACACACACACTTACACACACTCACTCTCTGTCTTTCCCTCTTTCACTCTCTCTCCCTCCCTCTCTCCCTTTCTCTCAATCCACACTCGCTATCTCTCCAGCATTGTCAGTTTGGACACCTTCGCACATGCGCGCTAGACGCCCCTCCAACATCTCAACGCCGCCAAAAAAAGTTTGGAGCGATTTATCACTTTGATTTGGAGATCTTGTCAGATGGCAATCGCCGAGGAGGCGGAGAAAGGGAGCCACGGGGAGGGCGGCGGGGGGCGGGGAGCGAGCACAGGGAGTCGGAGGGGAGCAGACACCTCGCCCAAAAAAAAAAAAAAAGAAAGAAAGAAATGAAAAGACTAGGGCAAATGATTGATTTCGTGTTGGAATCACCAGTAAGCTTGTATTATTAGTATTATTGTTTATCCCAACATAAAGTGCAGGAAATTTTCTATACCGTCCTTGGGGAAAAGCAAGAAGTGGGGGGAGGGGAGAGGACGTTTAAAATCTTTCCCCCACTAAAGAACTAGAAGGACCGGACTCTCGGCGAGCGATCCAGGAGAAAGTGAGAATCATCCTGAACTTCGGGAAATCTGCCGCCGCTGTTACTGCTACTGAAGCTATTGCGGCTTCTGCTTTCAGAGTTGAAATCAGAATAAATGTTTCTTCCTTGACTTTAGGTGTAATGCCAACGTTTTCTGCCATCCTTGTAACATATCAGTTGGTCTATTCTCACCAAGTAGTGATGATCACCCTTGATTCCCAGGTCCCGGAAAGCTTGGGCATTTGACATCCAAGACCTTCTGCCTTCCCTGAGGTCGGCTGTCACCTTCCGGCCTCCCCCACCGCTGCCCCCATCGCCTCCTGTTGCAGCTCAGCCTGCCTGCAATTTCACTTACTCGCTTAAACCCACGACCTCCCGGGTCACAAGAAGGAGGAGGTGGGGGAGAAATCCCCCCACACCTCTTAAAAAATACATTGTTGAAATTTGCTTTAATTACAGGATTTACCAAAGAAGTGGGCACGCAGAAATGGGGACCTCTTAAAGGAGCTAGCTGTGTTCAAGGTATGAATCAACCCCAAATATGTATGGATTTTCTCTTGGTACAACCTCCTTGCACTAAACAATTTCGTTCAGTGCCTTCCATGAGCTATTTATGTCTCCATTAATATCTGTTGCAAACCCTGTCAGACACCATAAAAGAAAATTACAATCTTTTTGTCTCTGTGCTGCAACGATACATCCTTGATGTTCAAGTTAAAGGAAAGAGAAAAGAATATCAGGTCCTGGGCGAGAGTTTGGCAAAGGCAGAGTAGGGGAAGGAAGATAACTGAGAAGGCTCCGTTGTACCTGTTGTCATTTATTGTCAAAACTAGGACTGGGGATGTGAATGAACAAATAGCAAGGGTCAACCCCAAAAGGTATTATCCATCAATGGCTTGCAGGAAATTAAAATTCGAAAGATTCACCCTGCCAGGGATACCCATCAACTTCTCTTTCTCCAGAGCTGTGTAATTCCAGGGGCATTTAGCTGTAAGATACAGGTCCCTGGAAAATCAAGCTACAGGTCCCAAGGGAGACAGATGTGTAATGTTGAAATGTGAGGAAGGGAAGTGGGGAGGCAGAGAAGGGTAAAGGAAGGAATTACACAGAGTAGGAGTAAAACAGCTTCCAAAAGAGAAGGCTCTGGTGCCCAAACACATGGGCACAAGAGAACTCTATCATCCCCTCTGGACTAAAGAGGCAAGTTGGGGGTTCGGGATGTTTCCAGTCCTCCTACAATTTCTATTGCCCTGTACATACAGGTGTTGTGCTTATACATTCAGCTGGTGCAAAAGCACCAGGCACTTCAGCACTCTGAATGTAGATGCCCAGGGTCTGTGATTGTGAGTTCACTGGCTTCCCTCAGTTTAGATGAAGGAGTGCCTTCCCTGCGACCAGTAAATGTCCTCGGTGGAAAAAGAGAAATGGGGCTTGAGAGCTTTCACCAAAGGGAGTAAAATCTCTAGGGAGAGAAACGCACTAGACTGGCCGTCAAGAAGTTCAGAGAAACTGCTTCTGATCAATTTAAGGGACTTTCTGGGGACCCTCACCTAGGCCAGAGGACAGAGGGGCAGCCCGAAGGATCAAGCCCCTCCCAGCTATCAGAACCTAAAGGTCCTTGGCCTTCAGGAGGGGAGGTGGAGTCCACTAAGGACCAAAGAGCGCCCTGGACAGGAGGAGGCTCTGCCTGGGACGTTTCATTTCACCTTCTCACTCCGGGGGGGATGGGGGGGCTGAAAAAAAATAAAAGCAGTTACCACCTTCCCCTCCACTTTTCTACTTGATTCCTTTCATCTCATCCCCAGGGGGTCTATATCCGGGTCCCACTGCAGAGAGGAGGTTAAGAGGAGGGACGGGGAATTTCCTAGGAAATGAAGGTACCATGTAATCAAACCCAAGATTAAATACAAGACCCACACGTAAAGCTGCGGTGGTTGTTTCGGCTGAGAAATTATAAACCACGTGGCGGGTCAGGGGGTGAGATGGGGGCTGTGAGGAGAACTGGGTGGGATATGGAAAACTAAAGAAAATCAAAGCTGATGCCCCCAACTTCAAAGATCTCCGTCGTTGAAGCTTTTCTAGAGGGTATGGGGTGGGGGGAGTGAGGTGCGGCTGGAGCACCCTCCCCTTCTGGTTTTTAAAATCCCTGGGGTCGCGGTCGCTTCAGCGAAAGGGTCTTTTGCCTGGTCTTTACAAGAGTTTCCGGATACCAGCGAATCCAACATATTCTAACCGAAATAATAAACACAAACTCCTCTGTGCCCTCGGGCCAAAGCATTGTGAAAAGATAAGGCATCATTCTTTTTGTTGTTGTTGTTGAACAAAAGTATTCACGAAATCGTCATTTTTATTTTCAACCTGAAAGCTGGGTTTCTTTTCTTTTCTTTCTTTCTTTCTTCCTTCCTTCCTTCCTTTCTTTCTTTCTCTCTCTTCTTTCTTTCTTTCTTTCTTTCTTTCTTTCTTTCTTTCATGTGCTTTCTGCCCTAAGTGAGTGTTAATAAAAGAACTAACGTGCTAGTTCAAGTGTGTTTAACCTGATGGAGCAAACGCCCAGCAGCAGCGGACTGCGCTCACCGCCTGCAGCGCGGGAACCCCTGCGCGCCAAGCCCGGTGGGTTCCCACTCCCAAGTGCCTGGACCCCGTCAGTTCCACCTGTCCCAAGTCTCAGCCGTGAGACCCAAGCAGGTGACTTTCTGTTCAGCGGCCCCTGGGGTTCCCGACACCCTTTGACGTCCCGTCTAAGCTGTCGCTGGCGCAACAGAAAAGAGGCCTCCAACAAGTTGGCGGAGCTGCCCTCGCTGCCCGCCCCCACACCGTCCGCCTTTCCCTCTCCTGGTGCAATTCGTTTCCTTAAGGGGCAGTAGCATGTGTCCCACGTTTTCTTGCGTTTCCTCCCACGGAAGCGGGCATCCTGGAAGCAATGCGTCCTTGGAAAGTCGATGAGTTTACGGGCTGTTTGGATTTACTTGTTTTACTACTGTCATTCTTTTTCTTTCGGATTTTTTTTTCTTTTTTAAAAAGCAGAAGCGGAGAACTCGAGATGGGAGTTGGAAGAAAGATGGGTCGTTGAAGAAGAGAACAGGACAAGTATACCTTTTTTTCCAACTATATTTCTCTAATTAATGCTAGAAACAGCAAAGAACCGATGTTCAATACATTACATGCAACAGGAAATTTTCCTTTCCTCGCACCATGATTGAACCAGCCCCACAGTATCTTTGGAAGAAAGTTTGAATTCTTTAAGGAGGTATTTTTTGGCCTATTGTCTTTGTGCAGTGAACTTTACATCTTGCTATTCAATCACAACCTATATTCTCTTGGCTACCAGCAAGATTAATTTAATCATTGTAATGCAATTATTAATACTGTTTACCCAACGCGGGGTTTCAGTTTGGCTGTTAAGAAATTAAACTCTCGCTGGGTGACCAGAGCTAGGCAGGGGTTTCTTCATGTTGAAATGAAACAGTCCTCTTTATTTAGTCTCAGAGCTCTAGCTATCGGCCATCGGCTCAATTAGCCAAAATGGAAACAATTTTCATTCATTGCAATAACTCACTGTTCTAGAGATCGCTTTCAAAATATACACTTTATTATTATATGCTGACCTCGGTGGCGTGGAGTGGCAATGAAAGAAGGAGGCAGGGAGATCTATCTAGCCCCCTTGGGCTATAATTATTAGAAATTAATTGGGTTCAGGACCCTGGGTAGTCTAGCTAAATTAATAGCTTGTCTAGTGGTTTAAATCCGAATTTTTTGTCCACGGGAGAGAAAGAGAGAGAGTCACAGACATGAAATGCAGACCCAAGGGACGCCTGAGTTTACTTGCAAGACACTCATCTATTAAACAGTGTCCAGAATACATTTGAGTTGGGGAGAGGGGGCCGGAGTAGGAGGGGGCGGGAGCCAGAAGAAAGAAAGGAGCGAGATGGGGAGGGCGGCTACGAGTGAGCTAAAAGGTCTCGAGTTGATTCTATTCGATTTTTCTTGTGTGCATTGTTTTCGGGAGGGGTTGCATTTAGGGGTTAAAATAAAAAATAAAGATCCCGTGTACTCGGAGCTGTAGTGCCGGAGTAAAAGTGAAAAGGGAGCCTTAGGCAAAAGGAAATTACTGCGAGCCCGCGTGACCTTTCAGGGAGGTAATCAATCAAGTGATCAACAGGGATATTTATCATCGCTATATAGGACTACTTCGCCCTGCACGGGCGGGGGTGGGGAGGCGAGAGGAGGGTGGAGACGCGCGCGCACACACACACACACACACACACACGAGTCACAAAAGTTTGGACAAACCCGATAAGCCTCGAGACAGAGAACGTAGGCTTTAATAAATGTTAAGACTGTCCCTTTAGCCTGTGAAAAACACACACTCATACACCCACGCAGGGGAAAACGCGCACATCCCCGCTGCAGTGGCTGCGTGAAGGTGTTAACTTGAAACCGTCCGCTGCGCTTTGCCCTGAAAGGGAAGCTCGCGGTGAAATGAGCGCTTCAAGCGCGGACGAGGAGACTGTGCTGGGCTGCGCCGGGCGGGCGAGGCGCGGGGCTAGCTTGGTTTCCGTGACCTGCCGGGAAAGGGGCGCAGCCCGCCGCAGGGGGTGCGGGGCGGCGGGATGCCCCTCTCCGCGGCGCTTGGACGCCGGGTCAAAGCATCCAGGCAGCCTCCTCTTCCTGCGAAATCCTCGCGCTGCCCCAGGAGCGCGGCAGGAGAGAGGCGCGCTCGGGGCCAGCCCGCTCCGGCGAGCACGCGCTGCGGGGCTTCGGCGGCCGCGCGTTTTCTGCCCATTTACCTTCTCGACCTTGTGAAACTCGCCGTTTTGTAAATTGCGTTTTCGGTCCCGTATTTCTTAGCAAATCGTTAGATATTACAATCCTGCTCCCACCCTCTGGTCCTTCAATACCCCCTCCTCAACTTCAGAAAGGTATGTAAGGGAAGGGGGGGAGCGACGTGGCTGACTTTCAATAATAATGATAATGATATTACATAGTCGACTTAAAATCTAGGCCCCCGAGGCCCTTTCCCAGCTCGGGGATTATAATCAGCAGTTCTTTCGAGAGAAGGTCTGGCTGATTACTGGCCCTCGAGGCTGGGAACTGTTTTCCGACGGGTTTATGAAACACAGGTTGGGGTGATGCGCGCCACCTCCCAGGTAGCGAGCCGCAGCTCCCGCGGTGTGGGAATGTGTGGCCGCGCCAGGGCCGCGCTGGTTGGCACCAGATGCGGAGCTCGCGCTCCCCCGCCCGTCGCTCCCGCCGCCCTCTCGGGCTCGGAAAGGCCTCGTCCCGCACAGCCTTAGTCTGCGGCGCCCCCGCCTGGCTTCCCCGGCCGCCGCAGCTCCGGGTGCGCCCGCGGCGTAGGTCTCCAGCTGTGCACAGTAGCCGCCAGGGCGTGGGGGTGGGAAACAGCTGGAGCGCCCCGGGGAAGCGTGTGTTGAGGTGAAAAGAAACCCAGCAAGGAGGATGACGAGGCGATCAGCTCCTGGAGCTGCTACTGGTTTAGCATCCGGAGGAGTAGCTTCGAGGGGCACGAATCTCTGCCGGTGGGAACAGGAGCTCCGGAGAGAAAGCGGAGTGCGGGTGTGCGATGCCCGGAAACGTCCGGACCTCCTTGGGTCCCTTCTACTGAACAAAGACTATGCCAGAGAAGTGCTCCTCGAAGTTAAATGTGCATGTAAGCCCCCGGGGATCTTGTTTAAAAGCGGATTCTGATTCAGTAAGTCTAGAGTGAGACCTAAGCAGTCTGCATTCCTAACACGCTCCCAGGTGAAGTGGATTCTCCTCCAAGTGTGGCCCGCGACCAGCCACATCAAGCATGACCTGGACTTCAGGAGAACAAAAAGAATCTCATGTGCCAACCCAGACTGACTAAATCAAAATCAGCATCTCAACAGGTGGTTCGCTTGAACACTGAAGTTGGAGAAGCACTGCTGTAGAATGTGCCTGGCCGGGTTTTCTTTCTCGGGTCTTGGAACATGACACCTCCATGATAACCTCATTTTAAATCCTGCTTTCTGCCTTGGTCACGGGAAAGGGTGGAGTGAATGAACCTATCCCGTTAAAAGCTACAACTCCTCTGGCCTCCGTCTGCCACCAGTGAGGCCGTCCCGGACCTTGGTCTGATTGACAGCCCCCTCCAATTCCCTCTCACCCCCCTGTATTTTGCTGTCAAGTGTATGACATGTATTTCTCCCTCCTTAGATTAGAGTTCTTTGTTTACACGTCTTCCTTCCCCTCTCAGCTATAGGCTTCTTGAAGGAGACCATGCCTATATTCTCTAAGCTTTGTTTTCTCACTACAGCATGGAGTCATTCCTTTACCCTTGGGATTAGTGTATAAAAATGTTTTGTGAACTGTAAAGCTGAAGCAACTGTTAACCTCTTTTTCTCAACTCCCCCTTCCATAGACTAGCACAATGCTTTACATCACTAGGCACTTAGTCTGTTGTTGTCTCTCTCTGGAAGGTGCTTGAACTCACACATCCGATATCCTGAACCAAGAATTTAGCCAAATTTGAAGCTCTTTGTATAAACGTTTGAGTTCTAGTTTTCTCTTCTATAGAATTCTCTAGAGAAAAGTTTCTCAATCTGGGAGAAAAGGAATTCAGAAGACTGTGTGACATCTTCATATTCTAATTTTGTGACTAAGAGAGTTGGTCCTGAAGCCTGGAAATCTCCGCATTCTAAGTGGTCAGTAGCTGAAATGTTTAAGATGTTTAAAAGCTAGATTTTGTAAAATAAAATTAAGTGAGCCCTTTTCAGGGTCTGCAAAAAAGACAAATACCACCAAAGATCCTGGAACTTTTTTGGAAGCCATGGTTACCAATGTTAGGAAAAGATGGCAGTGTTCAGATTTGGGGGCTGTTATAAGTTAGACAAACTCTGGGAGAGCAAAATAGAGTTCCAAGACCTTAAGAATCAAACCTTTGGAGGTTCAAATCCCAGTCCTACCTTTACCAGCTCTGTAACATTAGGTAAGTTACTGAATGTCTCTGAGTTCCCATTTTCTCCTCTGTATGACGGGGATAATTATGTATATCTTACAAAATTATTGCAAAGATTAAAGATAATATATACAGGGGCTTCCCTGGCGGCACAGTGGTTAAGAATCCAGCCTGCCAATGCAGGGGACGTGGGTTCAAGCCCTGGTCCGGGAAGATCCCACATGCCACAGAGCAACTAAGCCCGTGCACCACAACTACTGAGCCTCCGCTCTAAAGCCCGCAAGCCACAACTACTGAGCCCGCATGCTACAACTACTGAAGCCCTCACGCCTAGACCCTGTGCTCCGCAACAAGAGAAGCCACCACAGTGAGAAGCCCGCACACTGCAACAAAGAGTAGCCTCTACGAGCAGCAACTAGAGAAAGCCCACACGCAGCAACAAAGACCCAACACAGCCAAAAATAAATAAATAAATAATATTTTTAATTATGAAAAAAAAGATAATGTATACCAAGTGCTTAGTATTTAGTGCCGGCTACATAGTAGAAATTTAACAAATGGAGCTATTCAGAGCTCCAAGCTCTAACATTTGTAATTTGGCACAATGAAAAGGCTTATAACATGTGTGTGTGTGTGTGTGTGTGTGTGTGTGTGTGTCAGGGATCTTGGACACTGCCCTTCCCTTTCCCATCTGTAATGAGATTTTTTTTTCTTTTCTCAGCAGACTGTCCCCTCAAATAGCTGAAGCCTGAGACATTTGATATATATAAAACTGGCTGCTGCAACTAGATCTTAACACTGCAGTTTGAACGGGTACCAGTGCGTGTGTGTGGTTGGATTTTTAGCTACATATTTTTAAGGGATTCTTGTGTACTTGCGCCTGCTCTCTATATGAATCAGGGTTATACCCCGGTCATCCCAAACAGACAGAGTCCTGACCTTGTGCCAGACAGCCTGAGGCAACAGGACCTGGGCCACATGATGAGGGCCCCTGAGAGTCACTGACAGAAACATTGCTTCTCCCTTAGCCATGTGATTGCAAGTCTTTCAGGACAATACATACAAAGTCATCATTTGAAGATGTCTAGTGTGTCTATGTTACCATAGTCTCTCCCTGTGAGACAGAAGCCACACAGATAATTCAAATAGAGAGTGGTTTTTAATGGGATTAGTAAGTGCTTTCTCTTTTTTAAAAAAGGTTTTTGTTTACTTGATTTTTTTGTGTGTTTAGTGTTTTTAAATTTTGGTTTTCATGAATCTAGCTGTTACCCTTACTTTCAATACATGAAACTATTGATTAAGTCTAGATCCCTGCCAGGAAATAAAAGATCTGTGAAATTTACATATGCAGTACTTTAAAATTCTTTACTCAAACAAATGATTATGGTTGACATGAGAAAATATAGACATCATCAAAGTACATTAATTTACTTAATGTATTAATGTACTTTTAAACGTATAGATATAGCAGATTTTCCACATCTTTTTAAAGCACAAGCTATAGGACCCATGCTGAAACAGCTTATAAAGGAGACTGCCGTGTAACAAGATCCTCAGTACTCAGTAACTTAATTTCCTTGACTTGGGTCCAAGGCAGTCCTGGTTACCCTCAAACTCAGCTATAGAGTGAACTCCTTTAGCCATGACAGAGTGTGATAGAGGTGTGCCCTGCTTTATGAAAAGCCACATCACAATGTGACTATTCGCTCCATGCTATTTTATTAAATAATGAGTTCCCATGGGACATTTAAAATATGACTTGACTTACAAAAATTTGATTTATACTCACTTTTCCCAGAAACATACCTATGGAGGTAAAGCTCTATTTTTTTAAACGATGATGCATGTTTTTTAGCAAATGTTTTATAAGCAGTCCATTTTCAAAGGTGAAGACAAGGAAGCATACCACAGTTCTGAGACTAGGAAAGAAAGAATTTCTGTATAGAAAATCAATTGTACACAGAAGAAGCTAGAAACCAATCTGTCTAATTATCTATTTTGAGGCCTCATGTAGATGTACTGGAAGTCTGACACGTGATAGGATTTGGTCTTGAAATGTTTCAGAAAATACAATGCTCTTGTACTAGGTTTTAAGAGAAAATTTTCCAAATCAACTCTATAAACACTCTTAAAAATACTTTTCAAAACTGGGAAAGAATTTTCTGTTGCATAAAGAAACTGAAGGATAATTCTAAAATTGGTCTGAGCTTATTCCCATTTAGGAGTAATAGTCTATGGGTTAAAATATTACCATCCATCTCATATCCATGTTTTCACCTAACTAATTGGCATTGAACTCAAATTCTGAAACTGGATACATTGAACACATCAGGACATTTGGCATTGTTAAGGGCTCTGGAAGACATCTTCTATTGTAGCTGCTATGAATGCACCAATGCAAAGAAGCCAAGATGGTAAATACTGTTTTGATGCATTTTTTTCTGTTGTGTTATGTTATGCTGAGATTTTCACAACAGTTGTGTTGAAATCGCTACAGAAGCAACAATCATACAGGTTTCTTCACCACACAATCTGGTGCCTGGTGCCTCTTGTGTCCCTCCCCCATCACCCCACCCCCGGAAGGGACAACATGTAGTCATGGAGCATGGGCTCCTTAGCCCCAGGGACCACCTTTCCTAATCCTCCCTACACACCACTGCCTAATTAATCTTCCTATAGCACAGTTCTGAAAATATCATTCTACTACTCAATCTTCAAGAGCCCTTAGTTATTATTTTCAAGATAAAACCCCAAATTTTGCCTTTCATTCAAAGGTATTCTAGATAGAGGAAACAGCAAGAGAGATGGGAAAACATGAGGTATGCACCAGAAGTGTTAAGAATTTTATTCTGCCCGAGTTATGGGATTCAAGAAGAGAACTTTACAGGTTTGGAAAGATAGGTTGGGCACACGCCATGGAGGGCTTATAATGAAAAGCAAAAATTGGAGGCTTTGTCCTGAAAATAATTGAATGATCTTGAAGATTCCGATTAAGGGGGTGGCATTATCAAAATTGTGCCTTAGGAAGATTAAGCAGGCAGTGGTATGGGAGAGATTACACTTCCTCTTCACATGTTCTATCTTTTGAGATCCAAGACAAACATCACCTCCTCCAGTAAACGTTGATATAGTTCTCTGAACTGAAAGCAATCTCTTCCCATCACCAACCTCCTTTGGCACCCTTTCATTACATGTTGGTTTTGCCTGTACCTCTGTGATCTCTCTTAATACACTGTAAATTCCTTGAGGGGTATTTGTATCCAACTCTTCTTGTCCTCCACTGTTAAAGTACATCTTGCTAAGAACTAGCGGCCCTTTCTAAATGTAATGATTTTTGTTTTTCAACAATTTTAGAAAAAGTTCAGCAATTACTATTTTAAATACTGCCACTCCTTCAGTCTCTCAACTTGTTCTTTCTTGCTCTCTGATTAGACACTTTTGTGCTATCTTCCATGTTTCTTTGCCTTACTTTCTTAAATTCTCTTTATCTCTCTGTGCTTAATTCTGAATAATTTCCTCAGTTCTATATTCAAGTTCTTTAATTCTCTCTTTAGCTGTGTCTAATTAGCTATTTAACCTGTCATTATTTTTTCCATCTCAATTATCTTTTAAATTTCTATCATTTACATGGGTTCTCTCCAAACACGTGCCCATTATCTTTTCACACTGCCTTGTTGTCTTCTTATTTTCGATCTCAAGGTTAAGTTTTTAAACATTTTAAGTATAATTTCTTTTATCTGAAGTTTCTGGAGATCTGATACTGCTGTTTGCTGTATCTACTCACCTTTGCTCAGATAAATTGTTTTCCTATATTTTAGAATTTTAGATTGTTAGTTCACCTTCAGCAAGACTTCATCTGTGGGAATCATGTTTAAAATTACTTGAAGTCTTATCTTTCCAGAAATAAGACTGTTTATATTTGCTTTATCGGATACCCCAGGGGTATAATCAATTTTAAAATTTATTTACCAGCCTGGGGTTTTCCAAACCATAGAGGAAGTGTAATTAGAACCAGAGACATAAGTGATAGTGGGCTTGTTGGGAAGAATTGTTAGGGGAGACTTTTTTCTTTTAAACCCAGAGGCAAGATGAGACAGAAACTTCCTTGATTTTCTAGACCAGACTTTCACTGGGGGTATAACTCTCTGAGACTCCGCTTCATGTACAGGTATCAGTTCTAACTCCCCAACTTATGTTGGATAGAACTTTATGTCCTGATTCCATGAAGGTTTTGAAACTTAAGCCCTGAGTTGTCAAAGTTATTGGCTCCCCATCCCCCAACACAGACTGCCAGGATTTTATTCACTCTTATGTTCAGCCCCAAGGATTTCCCTTCCTTTCTTTCAAGAACATTTATTAGTTATTAAGCCAAAAGCTTCAGTGATTTAGGGAGGGAGGGATTGCAGATTATTTAGTCCATAAAAATACTGGAATGTCTAGACTTGAAAATACTTGTGGTGGTTTGCTGTTAGTGAATTTTAGTTTTAATATCTTTTCTTGAATTCTCCTTTTCAAAAGAAATTTCTGGGTCCCCAAACAAATGTAGAGCCAAAATATCACTTATAATTAGAATAATTAGAATCACAAAAACAGCCTTTACACATGTTTTTGATCAGTCTAAAATCTCTCTTACCACCTTCTTTATCTGGCCATCGAAATCATGTTCACCCTTCAAATGTCATCTCAGATTCAGCCTTCTTTCTAATGCTTTCATAATTACAGTAATAATAATTACAAAACAGTAACAACCATTTCTTAAGCGATTACTCTGTGTTAAGCAGTACACTGACTCTTTGCATATGTCATCTTACTTTTCTAAAAAACCCTATGACATTTTTAACCTCGTTGTTCAGGTGAAGACACTGATGTTCCTAAAAGTTAAGTGACTTGTTCAAGGTGACCTAGCTAGTATTAGGTTGAACCACATGAAACTGCTGATACTCAACTGTTTTTTAGCCCACAGTGCCCCCCCACCCTAAAAAGCATTTTTACATGGTTCAATCTAAGAAAGGGGGAAGGTAGGGTTCAAATTCAGGTCTGACTAATTTCTAATTTCATTTTATTGCCCCTGGACAGCACAGCGTCTCTACTATACTAATTACTCCTTCCTCTAGGCTACTGCAGCTCTCATACCATCTGTCTTGATTTACCTTCCTTACTTGACCTTCAGTTACAATAATGTACTTTCATCTGTCTTCTCCAGTGAATGTAAACTCCTTAAGGGCTGTGCCTTCGCTTTCTATCCCCAGTGCTTAGCACAGTACTTGGTATATTACAAGCCTTCAATACTTTTTTATTTAAATAAACTAAACGGGTATTCAAGCATTGGTCCGTATTTGTGTGCAGTTGATTTGCTTCTGAGCTTTTCCCTTTCTCTCATTTTCTCTTAGTGGAAGTTTTAAAATATTGTCCCCGATTTTTTGACACTCTTTCCATCAAGAGGTGGTGTCTGTGTCTCCTTTCCATGAACCTAGGCAGGCGTGTGACTGCTTCAACCAACAGAGAACAGAAGTGCGTTCCAAGGCTGAATTATAACAGCCCATATAGCATCCGCCCAGGTGTCTTGGAACACTTGCTCTCTGAAAGCTCCCAGTTGGGTGCTCTACCTCAGAATCCAGTGGCCACACTGTGAGAAACACAATCCACATGGGTTCTCCGCCCAACAGTCCCAGCTGAGATAAGCCTTTGACTTACCCCAGCCCAGGTGCCGGGCAAGTGAGTAAGTCCCCAGATGATTCCAGCCCCCAGCTGTTTGGGTCGCCTCCAGGCATTTGGGTCTTACCAGCTGAGGTCCAGATACTGTGAAGCAGAGACAAGCCATCCCTCTCCGTCCCACCTGAATTCCTGACCCACACACTCTGTGAACATAATAAAATAATTATTACTCCACACCACTACATTTGGGGTGGTTTGTTGTACAGCAGTAAATAACTAGAGCATTGCCTTCATCTGGCTTGTCAGCTAAGAATAGCTGTAGCCTGGTCAGTTCTGAAACCTCCAGCAGTTGGGCTGTAGTAAGGGAGTTCCTTTCCCCCAATAAGCAGGGTCTGGTGGTGGGCGGCTGCTCCCATGTCCAGAATCAAAAGTGTACTTTGTGTCTGCATATCCATATATAATTTTATATATATATATATATATATATATATAAAATTATCTGGCTATAGATTTTTTTTTTTTTTAGTTATTAAAGCCTGGTCCCACCCCTCCTAAAACAAAATAAAACATCAATCAGAACTTTTAAGATATCAGCACTTCTCATTGCTGCTTTATTTACAATAGCCAAGATATGGAAACAAGTTAAGTGCCCATCAACAGGTGAATGGATAAAGAAGATGTGGTATATATAGTGGAATACTACTCAGCCATAAAGTAAAAAGTTGAAATCTTACCATCTGCGACACCATGGATAGACCTAGAGAGTATTATGCTTACTGAAATAAATCAGATGGAGAAAGACAAATACCACATGATTTCACTCAAATTTAGAATATAAAAAAAACAAACAAAATAAATGAACAAACTAAACCAAACAAAAGCAAACACTTAGATACAGAGAACAGGGCAGTGGTTACCAGAACGGATGGGGCAGGAAGAGGGCGAAATGGGTAAAGGGGATCAACTTTATAGTGAGGGATGGAAAGTAAATTTTTGGTGGTGAACACACTGTAGTGTATACAGAAGTAGAAGTATAATGTACACAAGAAACTTATGTAATGTTATAAACTTATGTTACCATAATAAAAAATAAATTAAAAAAAAATTTTAACTGGGAAACAGAAAGTGTGCTTCAACTGGATTTTGGCTTTCGGACATGTTTTGGGCACTTGGCTCTCACCCTGTGTCTTGAGTCTGTCTTACTGACCTTCTGTCTGGCCCAGGCCTGAACCCAACCTGGCTGGCTGAGAGCAGTGACCTCCCAACTCATCGGTGCCACTCCCCTTTCTTGGGGCTGGACCTTGCCTCTGCCATCCCTCCTATTGACTCTGATAGGCTAACCTAACCTACGCCAGCCAAGCCACTCACCAGAAGCTGAGCCCTGTTGCTGCCTGGAAGCCTTGGTGCCCATTCTACCTTCTGGTTCAGGACCGCTCAAGGACAGATTCCAGTCCAGGCCACCAGCCAAGCTTTGCCTTCGTGGACTTGGTAATTTGGATTCTGGCCCCTTCTTAGAAGGGGATAGCTCTTTCCTCAAGCCCAGCCATTTTACCCAATATGCCCCTTCTCCTTACCAGTTCTTAGGGAACATCAAGGCTAGACCCACCCTGTTCATTGCAATTAGTATCGCTCAGATCTTTGCCTACAGAGACACGCAGGCAGAGTGAGCAATGTCAGGCAGTGGTCACTAGGGGGCAGTTGGCTCTCCAGGCAATCCCAGAGGCAGAGGCATCGAGAACTCCTGGGGCAGTTCTGGCATCCGGTCCCATGCATCAAGCTCAGGAGCAAGCAGGGACAGCCACATGCTTTGCTAGGTTAGTCCTGTGCTGTGAGAGGACATTTCTTCTAGTTGTTATGTAAAGCATCCAAGCCTGCTTCCCTGCTCCTCCCAGAGATAAACTGCCTAGTATCTTTCTTTTCTTTTTTTAATTGAAGCGTAGTTGATTTATGTTAGTTTCAGGTATACAGCATAGTAATTTGATATTTTTATGGAATATTCTTTATACATACTTATTATAAAATATTGACTATATTCTCTGTGTTGTACATTACATCCTTGTAACTTATTTTTTACCTAGTAATTTGCACCTCTTAACCCTCTTCCCCTATCTTTCACTTACCCCTACCTCTCTCCCCTCTGGTAGCCACTAGTTTGTTCTCTGTATCTGTGAGTCTCTTTCTGTTTTGTTATATTTGTTCATTTGTTTTATTTTTTAGATTCCACATTAAGTGAAAACATATGGTATTTGTCTTTCTCTGTCTGACATTTCATTTAGCCTAATACCCTCCAGGTCCATCCACGTGTTCGCAAATGGCAAAATTTCGTTCTTTTTTATGGCTGAGTAATACCTACATCTTCTTTATCCATTCATCTGTTGATAGACACTTAGGTTGTGATTAATATTCAGAAATCTGTTGCAATCCTATATACTAATAATGAACGATCAGAAAGAGAAAACAAGAAAACAATCCCATTCACAATCGAATCAAAAAGAGTAAAATACCTAGGAATAAATTTAACCAAGGAAGTGAAAGCCCTGTACTCCGAAAACTGTAAGACGTTGATGAAGGAAATTGAAGGTAATACAAATAAATGGAAAGATATCCCACATTCATGGATTGGAAGAATTAGTATTGTTAATCTGTTCATACTACCCAAACCAATCTATAGATTTAATACTATCTTTCTATAAAACATTTTTTGCTTAAATTAGCCAGAATGGATTATTTTGTCTGGAATTAAGAACATCGAATTCACCATCTTCCAAATTCTTGTGATCTTTGAATCATTCAGAAAATCCTAGAGAGACTTCCCTGGTGGCACAGTAGTTAAGAATCCGCCTGCCAATGCAGGGGACACAGGTTCAATCCCTGGTCCAGGAAGATCCCACATGCTGCAGAGCAACTAAGCCCATGGGCCACAATTACTGAAGCCTGCACACCTAGAGCCCGTGTCCGCAGCAAGAGAAGCCACCGCGATGAGAAGCCTGCGCACCTCAAAGAAGAGTAGCCCCCGCTCACTGCAACTAGAGAAAGTCCGCACAGAGCACCGAAGACCCAACACAGCCAAAAATAAATAAACAAATTTATAAAAGAAAATCCTAGAGCCATAGATTGTTTATTTAATTTTTGTTTGTAGATCCTGACAGAGAGTACTATTAGTATTAAAGATCTACCATGAGCTCTACTGTAGTAGTAAAAAATTAGCAAGTACCATGCAATAATGTTAAAAACAATGACCAACCAATCAGATATGACATACTCATATTTACTTTCACTAAAAGCTTTAGTGTTAATATTGATAATGTTAAATAATAGAAGTATCATTATTGATAATGAAAGGCTTTAACTGTTAAAAAACAAATTTATGATTTACTTTAAAATTTCATCTTTGTTTCCCTTCTGACGTTTACATTTGGGGAGAAATGTTTTATAAGGGATATATTTTACAGTAATACACATCATATGTAATTTTTGTTTTGGGGGGGGTTGTTTTGTTTTCTTTTGTTTTCGGCTGCACCATGCAGTTTTCAGGGATCTTAGTTCTCCCACCAGGGTTGCACCCTCGGCACTGAAAGCACAGAGCCCTAACCATTGGACAGCCAGGGAATTCCCAGTTTTTTAATACTTATTTTGGAAGTACATGGCAAGATATTTTTACCGATTAGTATGCATGATAAAAAAATTTGCAAACTGTTGCAGTGAATTTAACGTATTCATTCTTTTGTCTTTTTTTTTTTTTGCTTTTGCCTTTTGTTTTTGATCAAATTTGTTTTCATTTTTTTTAATTGAAGTATAGTTGATTTACAATGTCGTGTTAGTTTCAGGTGTATGGCAAAGTGATTCAGATTCTTTTTCATTTTAGGTTATTACAAGATATTGAATATAGTTCCCTGTGCTATACAGTAGGTCCTTGTTGTTTATTTTATATATAGTAGTGTATATATGTTCATCACAAACTCCTAATTTATCCCTCCCCCCACCTCAACGTATTCATTCTTAAAGAGACCTTTAAAAATATCTAATCTAGTAGTTTATGAAATGTTTTGGTGGCAGAAATCTTTCACTGAAGAAAGCCCCAATACCTAAAACAAACAATATTCTTGGGCTTCCCTGGTGGCGCAGTGGTTGAGAGTCCGCCTGCCGATACAGGGGACACGGGTTCGTGCCCGGGTCCTGGAAGATCCCACATGCTGTGGAGCAGCTGGGCCCGTGAGCCATGGCCGCTGAGCCTGAGTGTCCGGAGCCTGTGCTCCGCAACGGGAGAGGCCACAACAGTAAGAGGCCCACGTACCGCAAAAACAAAAAACAAAAAAAAAACAATATTCTTGATAGGGTTCTCCATCTGCTCCTTTCCTAAAGGGGTCAGAAAAGCACTATTTGCAGACCATGATATGCTAGACCTCTCTCTTTTTACAGATTCGGAAACCAAGGTCCAGAAAGGAAATGTCTTGGCCAAGATGACTTTTCTATTTGATGACTGAACTGGAGCTCAACCTACATTTCCTGAATCTCTTTTTGGCCAAAAGTCTTTCCACCACATTACATTATTTCATTGAAATGCTAGATTTGAGAGAGTTTCATGACACTTTCTAATTTGTGTTTCTTTTATGGTTCTGAAGTGTTGAGATGTTTGCCAGAGTCCTGGGAGTATCTGAGAAGCTAGAGGGAAGTGCTGAAGAGCGTCACCCACCACACAACCCTCACTTGCACTTCCTTGCAAGGCTTATCATATAAAAAACAGTTTTAATAAGTTCACGGTGCATTTTGTTTCTGCTTCTTTTTGCCTGTTGGCTTTAGTCAAAAGAATCTGGATTGGAAACTCAGCCAAACACTTTCAAAGGATCTGATCACAGTCACACTGTCATCAGATAGAAACACAGCATCACCCAAACCTCTGGGTCTCTTGTTCACACATGTGGATTCTAACTAGCAGAGGAATAAGCTGTAGTAACTACAAGCAGATATCTCTGAACTTCACTGAGATCGATAACAATGGTAATAAAATTAGTCCTTTCCATGACGACACTACAGTAAGTCAAGTGTTAAAAAGGGATAGTTGTAACAGTAACCAATGCATGAGCTCTTGTCAAGGAGATTCCTTTTGGCAGTAATATAGTCCTGCGGGATTAAGTTAAACCAAATGTTTGTAACAATGAAAATGTAGTCATGTCAACAGTTAGGATTATCATCTTGGTGAATATTTACTGCAGTTACCTTCAGATTTACTCTTTATCTCTCTGGACACTGATCACTTTCATCTCTTTCTGATAAATTCCATTTTAGATTAAAACCAACAGAAAGCATCCTTTCACATTTTAAAAGCCTTGCCATTTATTTTCTTTTAAAATGTTTATGCTTTTTTTTTTCCTTTGAGCTGCTGCTCACCCTGCCACCTGCACAGTGATGGGGTTAAGCCGTGAAAGCCCTGATTGAGAAAGTTCTGTAAGTACTTTGGCCACATTTCACTTTACTTGGTGCTCATAACTTTCAGGCCGAGCAATAGGTAAACACTACATGCACCTTTCCTGATTTCCCTTTGATTTTCACATCTGTTTCCTGCCACTTGGTTACTTCATGGCCGCACAGGTAAGAGGCCCAGTGTTGACTCTGTAACCTAGGCGCTTATCTCTCTGGTTCCTGTGCTTAGAGGGAGCCTGTGCAGAAAGGTCCATCCATACATGACCTCACAGGAAGCTAGCCTTCTGCTGTCTCCTGATGTGACCCTGGGCAACTCCTGGGTGCAGAATTCAACAAGACGAGGAACTAAAGGTGTGTATCACAAAAGCACTTTGTTATTTGTAGGACTGTTTCTGAAATTGTTCTGTCATAATATTTTTGTTGATTAGTATTTTATTTTATTTTATTTATTTATTTTTGCGGTACGCGTGCCTCTCACTGTTGTGGCCTCTCCCGTTGCGGAGCACAGGCTCCGGACGCGCAGGCTCAGCGGCCATGGCTCACGGGCCCAGCCGCTCCGCGGCATGTGGGATCTTCCCGGACCGGGGCACGAACCCGTGTCCCCTGCATCGGCAGGCGGACTCTCAACCACTGCGCCACCAGGGAAGCCCGATGATTAGTATTTTTAAAATTCTTTCTATCTCATTAGGCCATAAGTGACACCTTCCTATGTTTTTAATCCGTAAAATGGGTGGAGGAGGGTGATAGGGAATTTGCACTTTGGGTGGCTTTGCTGTTATTTTCTTTTATCACTTTTGACCATATACACACAGGGTGGCATTTATTCCTCCACTTTGAAAGAGAGGAGAGAGGCCACATGAACCACCTGAGAACACCTGTGACCCGGATGCTTTGAGAGGCCCTCCCAGAGCTGTGCCATGCTGGTGGGCGCGACCTTCACTCTCTCAGGCCACCATACCACAGTGAGCTTGGAGAGCCCCGCGACAAATGTTTGCAACAATGGCAATGCCCTCACGTTAACAGTTGGGATTATTGTCCCAGTTAATATTTCCTGTACTTACATTCAAATTTACCCTTTTGGACACTGTTTGTTCAGGAGAGGAGGAAACCCTTGTTCCTTCCCAGGTCGCTCCAAGGCCACCATACAACCACCAATTGTTCAGTGGCCCACTCCTTCCACTAACCACTTGGTCCTCAAGCGTGAACTGACAGTCCATCTTCCTGTGACACGGTGGTTCTTAACCAGAATTGCACCTAAATCACCTATGAAGTTCTTTGGGAATTCCAGGGCAGTCCAGTGGTTAGGACTCCGAGGTTCCACTACAGGGGCCTGGGTTCGATCCCTGATCGGGGAACTAAGATCCTGCAAGCCAAGAGGCACGACCAAACAACAAACAAACAAACAAACAGAACAAGTAAATCACCTATGAAGCTCTTTTAGAACTGTTGCTGAAGTTCCAATCCCGAACAACTAAATGAGAACATTTAGAAGTGGGGCATGAACAACCTTATGTGTTAATAGCTCCCCAGATGATCTCCCCTTACTTACTCAAGTACCCTCTTCACAGTAAGTCTTTGACCTCATAGAGATCTTTGATCCATTGGCCAGATTGCTTTTCCACAATTCATCATTTGGTCATGTCCTGGTACCCAGGTTCCCATAGTCCATAATTTTAATTCTGTGCCAACACTCAGTCTCTCCCCATGGTTATATTCCCCCGGTGACGTCACCTAACACCATTAAACTCACTGCCACAGCTACTCCACATCTGGACCAGACCTCCAGAAGATTCCTAGGGAAAAACACGTAACCAACCACGTTGGTTGTTTTTAACTCCATGATCATAAATCTGATTTGGGCACACTGCACAGCTCAAAAACCATTATGTTTTCAGATTTTCAGTTTACCTCACCTACACCTATTCTTTCCCCCAAATCTCCTGTATTCCCTTCCCCTTCCCACCATTCTTGACTGATGACATTGCCTCATAATTCATTGGGAAAATACAGGTACCAGTGGGAATTCTTCATTTTCCTACCGCCAAATCTATAAAACCATCCACATCTATATTCACACTCTTTGCCCTCCCTCTGCTGGCTATGGATGAAGTGTCCCTGCTCCTATCAAAGTTCAGGCCTCCCTGTTTGCTCTTGATCTCTCCTCTTGCCTTTTGAGGGACTTCATTCTTGCCTTCAGAGGAATGCACTGTCAGCTTCTTCCCACAGTTTACAAATATGCTTCAGTATCTTGCATCTTAAAACAAATCTTCCTTAACTCCACATTGATCTTGGCTATCACACCACATCTCTGCTTCTCTTCACTTTAAAACTTCTTTAAAAGAGTTCTCTTTAGTGTCTCTCCCCACTTCCTCAATACTCCAGTGAAAACCTGATTATCAAATCCAGCTTCACTTTCCAAAACTTTTTGAGGTATCTAAAAGGAACCTCAAACTTAATACATCCATAATTTTTTCCCCTAACTCCGCAAAATAATCTGGTCTTTCTCCAGTCTTCCCCTTTCATTCAATGGCAACATCATCCACTCAGTTCAAGCCTTGATTCTTCTCTTTCTCTCAACCCTATGCATAAGTCATCAGTGTTTTGTTGGTTGTTCTTCCAAAATACACCTGAATCCATTCACTTCTCTCCACTTCCTACCACTCCAGGCCAATCACCATCACTCTTCACTGGGACTTGGCCAACAGCCTCCAGACGGTCCCCCATTTCCACTCTTACCTCACAACATCCATTTTCTATACAACATATTTGTCTTTTAAAAACATAGATGAGGTCAGGTCAGGTCCAACAGCTTCCTGCTTAGAATAAATTCTTGTTCCTAAGGCCTGTCTGATCCAGTCCTTCCCTCCTCATCAAACCTCATCTCAGATCACTCCTCTCACCCACTCCTACCTTTGCTCCAGCACTGGGGACTCCTGTACATTCCCTCATCACTCTGTACTCCAGAATAATCTCAAAGTCTTCACTTCTTCTGGGTCTGCCTCAAAGGTTTACCTCCTAGAACTTCTGTTGTCCAGCTCCTTCTTAGCTCAGCTCAAAAGTCACTTCCTCTCCCTGAACATTCGTTCTAAAGCAGCCACCATCCAACCCATCACTTTTTATTACATTACTAGGTTTTCTTTCTTCAACAAATGAAGTTATTTCATTCTTCAATAGTCAACAGTTGACATCTCAAGAGTAGGTAGAGCTGCTTTTAAAGATAATCTCCAGGGATTAGTTCAATAAGGAAAAGCCTTTGGGAAAGATAAATTCTGAGGACATCTAAAAACAATACCTCACCTTTAAGGGTAGTACCTAGGTTGCACAGGTAAGTATCATTGGCTTTCTCGAATGGCTTTTGGAGAAGTTAGGAATTTTGTGAGTATAATCACTAATTCAGCTCTAGCTCTAACATCTGGGCTCTTTGACTAAATCACATGGCCCAAAGAATGTTGGATAATATATTCTATGTTCCTCTATCTCAACAAAAAGCCACCAACTCAGGGGACTTCTTTCTTCTTTTTGCAAATGTTCAATCTCTCATCATCTATGACTTGGAGTGATTTTAGTGATGCTCTAAGTACTCTGGTCCTTACTTCTCAAAGCGTAAAAGCCCTTCTACGGTTAACTTAAGAGGGGACTATTTTTCCACTAAACTTTTTAAGAAAAGGACATTAATTTTGCCTCCTTCTGAGTGATAACACCACCTGTGCTTTCAGAAACTAACTGGGAGATAGATACCCATTTTGAATTCTTTGATACTCTTGACGAATGAGAAACATACATGTATAATTCTCCTTTACTATTGATGGGAGTTAACACATGTCTTATGGAATAAAGTTCTCTTCCTTGCTATAATAATAGCTGGGTTTCAGAGGGTTGGTTTTTTTTTTTTTTTTCCTTTTGACTTCAGAAATTTTGGAATCAGTGTTCAGCCAACAGTAATGACTGCTCATTACAATAATCATCACCATCAGCCTGATTGGTCCCCTGGGGCACAAGTCAGGGACTGAGGAAATGCATTTTTATCTAGGAGGGTGATGAATTTTACCTGAGGCCCAGGGCGGCCTCTCAAGGAGCCAAATTTGATGACTGACACTGGCAGCTGTTAATATACTGAATTCCTAAGTCAGAATTATTGTTTTAAGTATTTTCTGAGTGAAACCATATTCAAAGGAATCTGAAATTTCAATCTCATGTTGAAAAGTCTTTGCAGGTCCTGTATATGAAAGGGAAACAAGAAAAATGTGGGGGAAAAAATGTTAGAAGCAACATTAAGCAAGGAAGGTAATTTCAGCAGCAACCCATATTACAGAGAAGTGGAGACCAACCTCTGCTTCTCGGTTTGGGGGTTCCCTTTAAAATAACATGCAGTAGAATGGCTGGGGAGAAAGGTAAATGCTGGAGTGAGAGCAGACACCATAAGTGGTTTACAGAATAAAACCATAAAATCTCAGGATTGAAATGGACCTGAGACCTGAATGCCATTTTTAAGCATTAGAGTGAACCTTTACTATGTACTAAGCACTAGGTATATTCAGGGTTCAGAAGTAAGGGCCTAGGCTCTATCTTTGAGGATGCAATTCTATCAGGATGGCATTTAGTTACATCCAAATAAAAAAATCTATTCACAGTGGCTAAACTAAAGAGGGTTGTATTCCTCCAAAGTTAGATCCCGAGATGCGCAATTCAGAGTCATCCAGGCTCTAGCTCCAAATATCCCTACCATCACTAACATAGGGCTAGTCATTCAGGGCTGCCAGGTAGCAGCTTTACCTCCAGCCTCATGCCTCCTGCCAGGACAAAGGAAGAAGAATGAAGAGGAGGGAAATAAAGCTGCTTAAATCAAGAAAAAAAAAGCCTCTCCTGGAAATCTCAGGTTGACATTTGTTTATGTCTCCTGGCCAGAATTGTTCAGCAAGGCCACCCCTACCTGCAAAGTGGTCTGGAAAGGCAAGTATTTAAGCTAGGCATATTGCCATTCCAAACAAAACAGGGATTCTGTTGTAAGGAAAAAGAGAGAATGGGGGTTGGTTGGTGATAAGTAGTGCCTGCCATAGACTTAACAAGTATGTTGACAATTACACTATAGTGTGGTTTGTACATAATAAAGTTTTGCAGAACACAGGACTATCTACCCTCTTGTTAGGGGAGATGTTGTGCAGGGCTTCTCTGAGGAAGTAACATTTATGCTGAGTTTCAAAGAAAAAATGAAATTGTTAGAGTAGACAAAAGCAAAGACTGCTTCAAGAGAGGGACTAAGGGTTATGTGGGCATGGAAAAGTGATTATTTATCAGAACATTTTCAGTTGCCACTGACAGAAAGGCAACTTGAACCAAAAAGTGCATAGGTAAGGTCTCAGGTATGGCTGGCTCCAGTAGCCCAGATGATGTCACCAAGATTCAATATCTCTTTTTTTCTTCTCTTTGACTCTGCAGGTCAATAAGCAGCTCCAGGCTTATGTCGCATCCTATGAGCAGCCCCAGAAGTTCCAATGAAGTTATGAATATGCATCTCATTGGAAGAACTTGGGACATGTGTCCATCACTCTGACCTATCACTGTGGACAGGAAAATAAGACATGCTGATTCGACAAGGCTGGGTTCCATGTCCACCTCTGGAGCCCTACCTGAACCACTTGAACTAAGAGTGGGAAAGAAGCTTCTCAAAAGGAAAACTGGGGGCTTCCCTGGTGGCAAGGTGGTTGAGAGTCCGCCTGCCGATGCAGGGGACACGGGTTTATGCCCCGGTCCGGGAAGATCCCACATGCTGCGGAGCGGCTGGGCCTGTGAGCCATGGCCGCTGAGCCCGCGTCCGGAGCCTGTGCTCCGCAACGGGAGAGGCCACAACAGTGAGAGACCCGCATACCGCAAAAAAAAAAAAAAAAAGGAAAACTGGGAGTAAATGAAGCAGGCCAAAGTAACAAATGTCTCTTACAGAGAGCAAATTATGTTAGTGATATTTACAAGGTGTAAGGCACAAGACATGAGAGAACAATTGGCTTATTTTGGTGAGGGGCAGGAAAGACTCTGAAATAACACTCTAATTCATGCTTGAGTGGCTGGGTATGATGTTAGCGCTAAACAAGCTGGTGACTATACATGCATGACCAGGTTGGAGATGGGAGGGGGGCTGAGAAGTTTAGAAGTAATAATAATAATAAACAACTATATTTCCTGGCAAGCCAAGGAAAAGGAGCATTAAGGAGCAGGAAATACGGATCTAACATTTAGAACAGACCACTGGACCGGAGACACTGAGTTTTTACATCTTCAGGCCCATTTTTGTTTACGTGAGCATTTAAAAATATATTTACTTTAATATGCAAAGCACTCTGGTTTTGAAATTTTCCAAACCACATCCTACCTCAGTTGTCTCTATTACACTTTCAGTTCTACAGTGTTTCCTTTCCTCTTCCTCTGAGATAATTAATGCCTTCAAAACACCAAAACAAAGGGTTAAATTAGCCACGCTTTGAGATGAGTAGAGATTGGAACCTGCAGCCATAATGAAAAATAACATTTAAATTTTTGAACCTACAAGAAGCCAATAAGCTGTCTATAAGTCAAGTTTAATTAATGTGTAGCATTTGTCTACTCCAACACTGTATGAATAAATCTTCAAAGCCAAATTAGTATTTTAAAATACGAGTTGGCCAATACGAGTCAGCATATAAGCAGAAATATTTCCATTCTGAATCAACATAAAGATTTACAAACTTTAAACAACATTTCTAGTACACAGATTTGGTCTTTCTTTCAACTGCAACCATTATAACAGAGATTTAGTGACCTGGTTTCAAAAGAACAAGAAACGTTTTTAAAAATATCTTTTAAATCTACATTAGTTGTATTAATCCCTTAAGCTGGAAGTAACTTTATTTTGAAGATACCTCTGGAGGTAAATGTGGTTGTCAGCAGTTCAATAAAACCACCGTTACATATTGATAGAAATATTACTCAAAATGGATAAGAAATCCAATTTTTATATATGTTAATAACAGATTATTCTGAAAGTAGACATAATGAACAAGGTCTGTAATAGACATTGTGAGATGTCTAGCCAATGACCATTCTTCCATTTTCTCTTTTCTTATAGAACCTGGGTTGCTTACAGGTATGTGCTTTCCTTCCCAGGCCTTCTCCACTGGGGGAGGTTGGTCCTGCCTCAGCCCCAGAAGGTGAATCTTGATTGGTCTAAAACCATGATGATGGTCCCGTTCCCCTCACAATGATTGATTCAGACATGTACTTGTGTGATTTGAGGGGAAGTCTGCTGGGAAGCAACAGGCAAGAGTTTCCTCACTTTTACAAAGAGGCACAAGGGAGAGAGCATTTACTCCCTCCTGTAACCACCTTGCTACCAGGAGGTAGGACAGCCCTAAGCCAGCCAACATGCTGAGACCAGCAGAGTGGAAAGATGGAGAGAGCCTCAGTCTGAGACACTGTTGAGCCACTGAAGAAGTCAATCTTGAAGCCACCATACTGGGAGATTTTATGTAAAATAACATTCTCTCTTTTTTTTTCTTCATAATTGGGAGCTGGGTTTTCTGTTACTTCCTGCCAAAGGATCCTGTTATATAATTTTACTGTTTTTTTTAACTAATAAAATATTGAGACATTAAGAAAAGTAATAGCAAAAAGTTACATGATTTAAAAAAAGCAAAATACATTTCACTTCTAGGAACTGACCTTCAGAAACACTCATGTCCCATGCAGAGAGATATATTAAGGTTCAGGGTTGTTCACTGAAGCATTGTTTGTACTAGCAAAAGAGTGAAAATGTAAATGTCCTTAAATAAGAAAGTGTCTAGGGAATTCCCTGACTGTCCAGTGGTTAGGACTCAGCACTTTCACTGCCGTGGGCCCAGGTTCAATCCCTGGTCGCAGAACTAAGATCCCGTGGCATGGCCAAAAGAAAAAGTGGCTAAATAAAAAAGAATGAAATAATGTCATTTGCAACAACATGAATGGACCTAGAGATTATCGTACTAAGTGAAGTAAGTCAGACACAGAAAGACAAATATCATATGACATCACTTATACATGGAATCTAAAAAAAATGATACAAATGAATTTATTTACAAAACAGAGATAGACTCACAGACATAGGAAACAAACTTATATAAATCTTATATATCTCTGAATCACTTTGCTATATACCTGAAACTAACACAACATTGTAAATCAACTATACTTCAATTTATATATATTTTTTTTTTTGGTGGGGGGACGGGCCATACCGCGTAGCTTGCGGGATCTTAGTTCACTGACCAAGGATTGAACCCAGGCCCTTGTCAGTGAAAGTGCCGAGTCCTAACCACTGGACCACCAGAGAATTCTCAATATATGCTTCAATTTTTAAAAAGGCAAAATAGATATAAGATATTTACCATAAAAAATAAATTAAAAGGCAGTATCCCCCCCAATAAATAACATAAATAAATGGTTAAATTTTTTATAGTATAACATACTGTTGCCTCACTGTTCCACTTCTATTACCCCTCAGTGGGCCCAAAACTCCTGGAAGAACAGATGGCTATCCAAGCAGTAGTTGCCTCAATGCCACAATCCTGAGCCAGTTTACACAGATCACCAAGAGAGCCACCACTTTCTAGCGCAAGGCCCATCCCTGACTGCAGTGTCCATCATGATGACCAGGTGGACATGGCTTAATATCTTCACTGACTTCGACCAAAGTCTGTCGCTAAGCAAATCCTCCTAAGAATATTGCAAACATGCAGGGTCAATTTGACCCTTTTATACATCCTTCAATTTCTTTCCTGTTTCACTCCATTTTTGTCTCAGCAAAACCACCACTACCCAGCTCCACCCTAGATTTTTTCTCCAGATAAAGCTGGCTAGAACAGGGCATGATAGACCTCTAATGTATTTTTACTTCATTCTTATGTGGTTGTTCTTATTATAATAGAGATGGGTACAAATTACCAGCACTGAACCAGGAATTACGCATATATAGTTTGCGTTTACCAAAACCTTAACTCTCTTTGGTCAAACTCTTGCTTTTGTAAATATTTTGAAGTTCCCTTCTCCTTGTTTCCTATTTCAACACAGCATCCTGGTAACATCACATGTCCCCTTGATTTCACTAACTTCACACATTATATTTCTCATAATATATCAGTTAGGGTAGACTAATTGACATGACAAATAGACCAAAGCATGTAATGGCTCCAACAATAGAATACTTATTCTTGCATCTAAAACAGTCCTGGTAGGGAATTCAGGCTAGTGCCTTGGCTCTCCTACACATGGTAATTCAGGGACCCAAGCTTCTTCCATACTGTGGCTCTGTCATTCTTTAGGGCATTATCATTACCTGCATCCGGCCTGAGGAAAAGGAAAGAGCGAAGAGGAACTTGGGTGGGAGTGTTTTCTCTGCTCAATGTCATCTCTTCAGAAAGGTGGCTACACTCCACAGATCAAATTCTGGATCAACCTCTTGTTTGGTAAACGAAGATATAGAACATCAAATTCATTGTTGCAAATCGAGTGTTCACATCAATATGTTTTCTGTTCCACATCTAATCAAGAGAAGTAATAATCTGTCTAGAACTGCCTCCTAAGGACTTATTTTACATGTTTAAGAGCACAAACTTCTCAGGATAGATATTTAAGGCCAATAACATAATTGTGAACTTAAACCGAGGATTTTATTTAGACATTCTTCAGTTTGCACAGAGTAAGTGAAGAGAAGCACATATTACTAACCTAAAACAATTATCCATTTAATTTTCTTTTGGGGGAGGGGGATCAAAAAAGTGATCAACAACAGTTAGGTGGGCCAGAATCATTGTACCTTAAAAAGAAGGATAATAGAAGGTGTTGCCATAAGAAAACCAGCTGGCTGGTTACCTAACAGGTGGGCATTACCTTGGTGACACCACAGTACTCAAAGGTATGTATGGTCCTTGGCTTTACAGATTCAAAAATTTGACCTCCACAGTACACCAGAGTTATCAGACTCAGGGAGACTACTTCATGACAATCAAACACACAGGGGACTGATATGTAAATCATAATGCAATTTGTTCATTTAAATAAGAAATATGACCATGACACACAAAAGAATGCTCATTTTGGCACGGCCTGTACTTTCCCTGTAGGCAGATAATATTTAAATCATATTATAACCAGAAGGTTGCTTGGTGAGCAGTGAGGAATTTGAACTAAGAGAGCTATTTGTATGATTCAAATATCTGATGGCCCTGTATTTTGATAGTCTAATTCTGTCAATTTCTATTTTTATGTTATTAGTAGGAGGATGCATTTTCAGGATTAAGTCTTACATGGAACACATACATAGATATGTAGGTATATAGATACCTCTGCCCCTCACTCTCTCTGCTCTGATTGAAACTCTGGTAGTCTACTCAGAGCCCCACGTACTCAGCTACTCCATAGTCTGGAAGGAGCCAGAAGAGGACCTGGGAGAAGCATTCCGATGAGGGAGCCAGCATTTGCAGAGATGCAGAACCATGAAAGAATGTGGCACATTCTGTGAAGTGCAAGTGGTTCGCTAAGAATGGAATATAGTATCTGTGAGAGGAAAGAAAGAGGAAGTAGTAAGAGATCAGACTGAAGAAATAAGCAAGAGACAAACGAAGGAAAAGGCTTGCACGCCTTGCTAAATTATTAGATCTTATATAGAAAGCTATGGAAAACCTTAAAAGGATTTTCAGCGGGGCCATGCCATGATCAGATTGCAATTTTGAAATATCACTCTGGTTGAGAAACAGATAATTGGGTTAGTGGGAGGGGCACAATATATGCCAGGAAGATAGAGGCCTGTATCACATGCCACCAGCGCCTCACCCTTGGGACTTCGCTGCACACCATCAGTCCTCCAACTGCCAGCAGTTGCATTGCCACACCTGAGAGCTTTCTCTTGCTGCTGGAGCTCGCTTTGTTGCCCATGGCAGGCTTCGAGGGTCAGAGAATTCATGCTCCGGTCACACCCTCAACCGAGGGTTGAGGAGGGCTGGCACCTAAATCTGGTGCATGTGTTACGCCCCAGTGGGATTAAGCCCCAGTTATCCGCAGTGGGAGCTGGCTTAATAACAGACCTTTTGGCTGCTTTCTCTTCCTTGTTTCACATCCCGTTCCCCTATCCTGTGTACGTCACCACTCAGATAAATTACTTGTACTCAAATCTTTATTTTGGTATCTGCTTCTGGGGAAACCCAGACTAAGACAAGGCCACTGTAGGTGAAGGATGACAAGCGTCTGAATCAGGCAGGGAACACAGAGACAAAGGAAGTGGATTAGAGGTGCATTCAAAAGATGTTAAAACTAAATATGGAAGATACCAGGGAATTCCAGGATGGCCTCCAGGTTTCTGATTTGAGCTCCTGGGGGATGGCAATGCCATTCACTAAGTAAAGGAATAGAGGCGAAGAGAGAGGATTGATGGAAGATGATAGGCTCAGAGTTGAATATGCCAAGTCTGAAGCACCTGAGGAACAGCCTAGTGGAGGTGAGAAGTAGGATGTTGGACGTACCGGTTGGAGCTCAGAAGACTGGCTTGCTATAGAGGTAGATACTTGATATATACAAAAACGGTGAACTTTTACCATTTTCGTGCTCAGTATCTAAATCTCCTTCCAATTTGGGGAAAATATAAAATCAATGGAGGGAGCCCCCCCTGCCCCCACCCCCATCAGAGTAACCAGCAAGGGAGCAGATTTCCTCTCCCAGCCGGGGCACAGTCATGTGACCTAGGCTTGGCCAATCAAATGCCCTGACCCAGGATTTTTCCCCATTGAGGGGATGATGCACAGAGCCAAGGGCAGTCTGACTGTTCAGGTGGATGTGGCAGAATTGAGAGTCCAATGTTTCTGGAAGTGATGGCAGCCACAATGAGGTCCTCACTTCTAAAGTTTCTGCCAGGTGACTTTATGGGAGGGAGCGAAGAATGTGTGTTAGTTTACCATCGTGATAGGAACTGCAAGTCAAATTCCATTCTTTGTTTTTTGAAAAAAGATCAATGTTTTTTTCTTAAGATGGGAGGAAGGTACACGAATGCTTGTTTTATTTTTTTTGTTGTTTTATTTTAAGCATTCCTATGTATTTTAAACACGCCTTTGTATATATATTTCACAATAAATTTTTCAAACAAACAGAGAAACATGGCTTTTGAACAGAAGTGGCAATGTAGAAATTATGTTAAAGGGTGAAAAGGATATAATGTCTGGGATTTGCTTTGAAATAAGGAAGAAAAATGAAGATTCACAAAATGTTAATAATTGTTGATTCACAAGATATTGATAATTGTTGAAGCTGAGAGATGGGTATGGTGGTCTTTGGAACATTCTCTTTATATTTTTATATGCTTAAAAATCTGCCTAATTATGAAATGGAAGTATTTTGGACAGTATGATGGGGTCTGGAAGACACATGAGAAGAGGGGAGAGATGAGACAGAAGGGTATCCAGGGCCCACAGAAGCACTTCACAGAGGAGAAACAACTCTCAGGAATAATCCGGGGGAAACCCAATGCCTCACACATTAAAAATGACCAACACTCATGTGTGGATTGATCGCAATCTTGAAACCTGGCAACTGACGAAACTTTGTTGAATCAGAAAGCTAAAGTCTTCAGAATGTCTGAAGACTTGAGTCATCAACCGCCCCCAGTTCATTTCCTAGAAATTCAGACTCCCCAGATCTCAAATTCCCCACTCACCTGTGTGCCCCCGGTGACTCACAGTTTTCTTTGGTAAACTACGGCTATTTCCCCCATCCTCGGTAGCTAGTGTCACTCTGGATATTATTAACTCTACTTTTCTTCACCCAAAGCTGAGAAAAACTTTTTTCCTCAAATGGACTTCTGATCTTATTTGCCAACCTTGGACCGCCAGGGCTTTAAGATGCCACTTGTTTTCTTGCTCTTTACGCTGTACAGAGCCATGCCCGCCCCCACTATCCCTAAGAAGAGAAACTTGGAATGTGTTTTCCATGGGCTGTCTGGAGGGTATTTGAGTGACAGCATCCTGGGCCACTAAAAAAGAACCAGCTCCCAGGGGTGAAATGAAATCTCTGCTTTTCCAGGATTCCTCCCCGCCTATGGAGTCTCAAACGTCTGGGACATAATGCATATCCAGCTTTATTCACCGTTTTATCCTGGTGTCCTAAAGGGAATTTGATCAAAAGAGAATCTCAGAATATAAACCAGCCTCACCTGCAAATTTTATTACGAGTATGTTGTTTGTTTGATTCAGATGGGGGAAGGATGGTGGAAAATGAAGCACTATGGGAAGACGACGGTCCTCACAGCTCAGCTCCTCCACTGCGGGCTGCTTTCCAGTTGGTGCAACAGGAGATCTGGGGCCTATGTTTGCTTTTCTTGGCATTCACAGAGGTGGTGTCTGTAGCTGAAGACACTAGGGCTGTTGCCAGAAGCCCTGCTGGAGCTAAGACTGTGTGATTCCAGGTTCCAAGATCTCATCTGCTCGCAGAGATGGGGAACATTTTGATCTTGGCAAATGCTCTCATGCCAGCACTCCATGTCCACCCAACTCTTCTCCCTACTTCTCTGACCCCCAGCAGAGCAGCGGAGTGACCTCTGGACACACACCACTTACGTGTGTGTCCACACAGCTTGGCAGCCCCGCCGTCTCTGGAATTCCTGTATCTCCCTGGGGAACTCACCACAGTGGACACAAACACGCTTACAAACTGCTAGTGACATGGCAGCGCATTAACCACAGGTCCCGAGAGGAGAAAGCAGAGTGAGCTGTCCTTCCCTGGTAGCTGCCTCAAGACCCAGACCCCCAAGGTGGATGCTTACTTCAGACACTGAATGTTTCTGCCATGTAGATTAGCACAGCCTCAGCAAAGTTAGAAAAACAAAATACACTCCCTTTATATGAGCGATGGGATCCCCTTCTGTAGGCTATTCCTGGTCAGTAACATGAGGGTGGTGTTCTCTATCAGTGCCTGAGCCAGAGCCCCGGCTGTCATTGTGATCCCTTTGAAACTCTGGATGTGGTCAGTCTATAAAGTCTTCCAACACTCAGGCTCCCCGTTTATCACCCCAGCCTCTGCCTCCCATTTGCACGACCCTCCAGCCCACTTCCTGAAGTGTTACCTCTCTGCCCCACACTGCAGGAGCCCTTCCCATGCTCTCACACCCATGCACCACCCTCTCCCATATTCAAAGGCAGTGGTCCACTCCTCCTGCCTCTCCAGAGGCTCTGAGCTGGTGTTTCTTGACAATCCATAGACAGGAGAGACAAAATCAAGCCCCATATATTCATTCTCTCTCCCTGTTCTCACCTCCACAGGAACAGCATTTTCAGCTCTTTTATCCCAATCCCTTAGCCTTTTTCCTGGATACAAAACAGATAGGTTACAGTTTGGGGTCAACAGAGTGATTTTAGTTGAGAAACAGGCTCCATTCATCTGATTTAATCTTTTAAAGTAATAGTTATTGAGTTTGGGGGCTTCCCTGGTGGTGCAGTGGTTAAGAATCCACCTGCCAATGCAGGGGACACGGGTACAAGCGCTGATCTGGGAAGATCCCACATGCTGTGGAGCAACTAAGCCCGTGCGCCACAACTACTGAAACCCATGTACCTAGAGCCTGTGCTCCGCAACAAGAGAAGCCACCACAATGAGAAGCCCACGGGCCGCAAGAAAGAGTAGCCCTCACTCGCCACAACTAGAGAAAGCCCGTGTGCAGCAATGAAGACCCAACACAGCCAAAAATAAATAAATAAAATAAATAAATTTATTTTTAAAAAAACAATAATAATTATTGAGTTTTACTATGTAGTAAGTACCTGATAAATACTATCTGATCCAGTCCTTATAACCACCATTTTGCAGATGAAGAAATTGTGGTCCAGAGAGATTCAGTTGCCAAAAGTGATATAACTCTCAAATGGTAGAGCCAGAGTTTGAACTTCAGCATTGTGAGCCCAGAGCCCATGCTTTTAATAACACTGTATATTGTTTCTCAGCCCCCAGAAGCACGCCTCTTTTAAAATTTCTTGTCCTCTCTTTACAGTACCCCTGGCCCAGATCACCATGGTCTACTACTTCAAGGAAAGTTTGCCACCCTGAAATGGAGCAGGACCTTATGGTCCTTCCCCACCATGTCCTCGGTCTGCCTTTTTCTGTGGAAAAACTTTAGCCAAAGAATAAGTTTAATCAGAGAAGTGAGAAAATGCAGAAGCAAAGAAAAGCAGTCAAACAGGACAAAACAATAATAGTCTAGTCAGTAAGCAAGGTCAAGGACCTTTAGTTCCTTCTCAAGGGCTGTAGATAATATTCTGAGCCATGGCCTTTGAGCCATCTTATAGATACTGAAACCCCCAGCAGGTGGAAGAAGTCAACTACATGGTGACCAGACCATAGCCATGACATAAGCTGCCACAATTCTGAGAACTGGCCTCAAGGAAATGGGAACAAACCGACCCTGGAAGTGAAGACTAACTCTACTTAAAACAATCAAGATGACGCTGGTCAGACCACTGATGACCAATTTCAAGATGACTGTCAGAGCTGACTGTGCTGTTTCTGCACGTAGCCCCCTCCGTCCGCCTATAAAAGCTCTTGCCCCCTGATCATCAGTGGGGGGGGGGGGGGGCGGAGGCGGCCTTTAGACAGAAGTCCGCCCTCCCCCTTCCCCCTTCCCCGTTGCAGCATCCAGAATAAAGCAAAGTTTCCTTTCCACCAACCTGGCCTCTTTATTGGCTTCTGAGCAGCAAGCAGCCGGACCCTACTTTCAGTTATAGCCCTACTCTATGATGTCAACTGGAAGCAACCCCTTCACCTTTTCCTTTGCCATCGCTCTGGGGCTCCTCCCAGCTTAGTTGCTCTGATAACTCCTCTAGTATCCTAGTGTCAGGATACTTTGGCTGTAGGAATCTAAGCCCCCAACTCAGGCTTAATTGATTGGGATACGTATATAATAGGATTTTTTTTTTTTTTTTTTTGCGGTACGCAGGCCTCTCACTGCTGTGGCCTCTCCCGTTGCGGAGCACAGGCTCTGGACACGCAGGCTCAGCGGCCATGGCTCACGGGCCCAGCCGCTCCGCGGCATGTGGGATCTTCCCGGACTGGGGCACGAACCCGTGTCCCCTGCATCGGCAGGCGGACTCTCAACCATTGCGCCACCAGGGAAGCCCTATAATAGGAATTTTTAAGGGTGGACGAGACTGAGGCTGCATGATTGAGCAGTGCAACAATGCCATCAGGGATCCACGGACCAAGGTTCTTTCTATCTCCTCACTCTGTAAACCCCATCCAAAGGCTCCCCTCAAGAGTTTAGGGAGGCTGCCAGGAGTAACTGCCACCATAGTCTTGCTGTTGTCCCAGGGCCAGTGAGGGTGGGAACTCTCCTCCAATCATATCTGATTGGATAAATTTAGATTATATTCCCACCCTGGACCAATAACAGGGGAACACACAAAGTAACTGGTTGAAACCCAGATTCCTGAGCCAATCCCTAGCAAAGAGGATCCCTGAGCCAATCCTCCAGCTGTCAGATCTTTCAGAGTCTGCCTCAGCTTTCTAGGGGAGTTCACGCTCTTTTCCACTTGGCCCAAAGCCAATGACTAAGTAAGATGGTCGTTCAAGGGCCCAGCCATTCCCATTAAACACAGGGCTTCTCGGGGCTTCCCTGGTGGCACAGTGGTTGAGAGTCCGCCTGCCGATGCAGGCGACACGGGTTCGTGCCCCGGTCCGGGAGGATCCCACATGCCGCGGAGCGGCTGGGCCCGTGAGCCATGGCCGCTGAGCCTGCGTGTCCGGAGCCTGTGCTCCGCAATGGGAGAGGCCACAACAGTGAGAGGCACGCGTACCGCAAAAATAAATAAATAAAATAAAATAAAATAAAATAAAAAAACACAGGGCTTCTCTAATGGGTACCCCTTGTCCTGGAGCTCCGGGTCAGGAAGACAAAGGGTTCGTCAGGTCTGTGTCATGATCTGATGGCTCTCTCTGGCCATTCCTTCTCTCCTCTTTCTCCATTCACTGGTGTTAACTCCTCAATAAGCCTTTTGTACTCCTCACTCCATTTCAGCACCTGCTCTCCAGAGAACCCTCCCTGCAAAGGTACCCTGATAGCTAGCTGTGACTCTGTCTACATCTTCTGTCTCGACTCTACCCACGTATCTTGCACCCCTAGGAAGATTGTCCTTCATCATCTACACTCCACTGCTCCTGCTAAGACTGCTTTTTATCCGCCTCTGACCTTCAGTCCTTTGAGCCTCCCCTATTCTTACTCCACCAGCCGCCATCTAGTTTCCCTTTCCTCACACCTCAGCCCGGCCCCCATCTTAACCATGACTTTGCTAGCACCTGACTTCTCCACACCCTTAGGCCAATCCCCAACCCTGGGAAAGCTACAGTAAAATGTCCTTTCTTCCCTTCTGCTATGAGTCTACTGAAACCGGGTTTAATGACTTAATGACAAATCCACACTATCTAACTTTAAACGGGCCCTCAGTGCTGCTCAATGATTATTTTACTAATCTCTACAGACTCCCACTGCATTGATGCCAAATATTTTCCTCTCCATTTACTTCCTAATGTCCTTTCCTCCTAATTTCTCCTTGCACCCTGAGGATGAATTGTTAACCCTTTTCTTTTCATGTTGATACAGTTTGTAGTCCCCAAACTTCCCCTTACAGTGGGTATCCATTGCTTTTACCTGCCCCCAAGATCCAGTACACCCAAATCTTCCTTGAAGGAACAGCCCCTCTCCCATCCCCAGTCCTTGCAGCTCTAGTGGCTGGCTCCCATCTCCTCCAAAGTTGGCAACGTGACTCAGGCCTGGCTGCCCAGGACATAGTAAACAAATCAAGGATGGGCATGGGAACCATGCCAGACCAATGAAACCCTTGTCGGATTTATTTAGGGGAAATAACTTTCTTCTGCTTTGGGAATTGCTAATCTGTAAAGAAACAAGCCCAGTACTGTAAACCCCCATCTTTCCCCAGAAGGGAAGAGCCTACCAAAGAAAAAGACAGAGGAAAGACGATCTGGTCCTGATGGCAACCTAGAGCTCCTCAATCCACCTATCTTGAAGTCATCATACCACAGGATGTTTCAATTATATGAGCCAATAAATTCTCTTTTTTATTTAAGCCAGTTTGAATCACATTTCTGTACTCGCCATCAAGGATCTTGACCTTTAGCATGCTCTCAATCTTCAGATTTATTTATATCTTTACCTGTTCTGCCTTTATCTATCTCTGACAGAGGTACCATTCTCGCTGGTATGGTTTTCTTGCTATGCCTTATTTTACGTTGGGACCTTTTTTAATCTGTTTCTCTTTCTCCATTGTCTTCTCCTCCATTGCCCATATCCATAACTGGTATTGGCTAAATAAATATTATCAAACTATTTCAAAAGTATAGTCTTTGATGAGAACAGACAGAAGGAATTTCTGAAAGTATAAGAACATGGCTCTTTGAGATTGACCTGTTCTGGAGTAGGCAGGGGAGGGTCATTTCAAAGGATGGAGGGAGAGGTCTTCCCTGGTGGCACAGTGGTTGAGAATCCGCCTGCCGATGCAGGGGACACGGGTTCGTGCCCTGGTTCCGGGAAGATCCCACATGCCGCGGAGCGGCTGGGCCTGTGAGCCATGGCCGCTGAGCCTGCGCGTCTGGAGCCTGTGCTCTGCAACGGGAGAGGCCACAACAGTGAGAGGCCCACATGCCGCAAAAATATCCCAGTACTACAGATTTAATCTGTGATTTTCTTTTTGTGAGTGAGGTTAAGCAACTTAAGTTGAAGGGAAATTTATATTTCTTTTTCTATGAACTGTCTATTCTTGTTCTTTACCTATTTTTCTGCTAAGTTGTTGGACTTCTCTCAATTTCTATAAGTTCTTCCAGAATTTAGCTTTTTTCTGTGTTCTGAGCGGGAAATAGTTTCACTGTCTTTTTTTTTTTTTTTTTTTTACTTTCACTGTCTTTTGACTTCTTATGTTGTTTGTGCTACAAAGTCATGTTTTATATATGTAGTTTATATAAGTAGTTGAATTTGTCACATCTTTCCTTTTATGGGCTCTGAATTTTGAATCATAGAAAGGCTTTCCCCATTCAGTGTTTATAAAGGAACCCATCATGTTTTTCCTTGTACTAGCATAATTTTTTACATTTAAGTCATTGATCCACTTAGAGTTTACCCTATTATATGTTTAAGGTATTAATCCAGCATCATCTTTTTCAAGTGTCTTCCAGATCAATAATTGTTCAATCATCAGGAAAACTGAGGAGTAAAAGTCACCAGAAACCAAGGTCAAAGAGAAAAACGCTATCCTAAAATGTTTAATTGCAGGTTTTCTCGAGGCTGTGATAATGGGAAGTAACACAACTTAATTATCTGGCCAGGTATGCAATGCCAACTACCAGACAGCTTTAATGAGCTGAACTTGAAGAACATTGAAACTATGTAGACTGTGGTGAGAGTATGAGGATAAATCATTGATCTCAGAGTAATAACTTGTGTACTTCTTATGCTTGAGTTGATGAAGCATCCCCTTCTCAACAAATGCTACAAAACTTCAAAGTCTTAATCTACTCATTTTTTTCCTTTTAAATTCAATTATTTATAAAAGTCCTTAAAGTACTCTGGGTTTCAAATTTATATACAGTAAAATTCACTGTTTTTGGTGTACAGTCTATAGGGAATAGAGTATGCCTACCTACCTACCCTTTGATCATCCATTTAGAGTTAATATTAGCACTTTAAGTAAAATGTAGAAGACACCTTACAATTACCTAAGCCTCTTTAGCTTTCCCCCTTTTTGTGTTGTAGTCGCCATTTATGATATCTACACACATTGAAACCTCCACTAATCTTATATTTTTGCTGTCAATAGTCATATATATTTTAAAGAGTTTATGAGGGAAAACTATGCTATTACATTTACCCAAACGTGTTTGGTCTTCCTTCATTCCCAGTGTTTCAGTTTTCCCTCTTGAATCATTTCCCTTTAGCTTGAAGAACTTCCTTTATCATCTCTTTTAGAAAAGGTCTGCTGGCAATGAATTTTCTTAGTTTTCTTCCTCTGAGAATATCTTTATTTCCCCATCACTCCTGAAGGATATTTTCACTAGGTGTACAATTCTCGGTTAACAAACTCTTTTCTTTAAGCACTTTAAAGATGTTTTTCCACTGTCCTCTAGGCTCTGTGTAATGTGTTATTTTTTCTGGCTGCTTTCAAGGTTTTTTTTCTTTACCTTTGGTTTTCAGCAGTTTGATTATAATGTGGTTTTCTTCGAGTTTATTTTGTAACCTTATGTGTTTCACTAAATTGGAACGTTTTCAGCCATTATTTCTCAAATATTTTTTCTGCACCAATCTCCTTCCTTCTCGCTCTGGGACTGCAATGACATACATATTATATCTTAAAATATTTTCCCATAGGTACTGATGATCTCATTTTTTTAAAATCTTTTCTCTCTTAGTTTTTTACATTGGGTGATTTCTATTGGTCAGTCTTCAGATTCACTGACTCCTTTCTCCATCATCTCAGTTCTGCCATGGAGCCCATCCAGTGAATTTTTGTTTTTTCATTCGTATTTTTCAGCTCTGAAATCTCAGTGTGGCACTTTTGTTTATAGTTTCTACTTCTCTCCTCGAATTTTCTACCTTTCATTCATTTCAAATGTGTTCAATTTCACTTCATGGAGAAGGATTATATATAATCACTGCTTTAAAGTCTAATAATCCCAACTTCTGGGTCATCTCTTGGTTGGAATCTGTTGATTGTATTTTCACTAGGGAATTGGTCATGTTTTCCTGCTCGTTTGTATTTGAGTAATTTTGGATGGTATTCTGGACATTCTGAATATGTATTATATTTGGAAACTCCAGATCCTATTAAAACCCTCTGTAGAATGTTGACTTTTTAAAATTTTGACAGTCAAATAACATGGTTAGATTCAGACTATGAGTTCTGTCTCTCCTTCAGTCAATTAGTTTCAATGTCAGTTCTATTCTCAAATCTTTCACTGTGCTGCTTTGTTCTCTACCACACATGAGCTTCTCAGGGATTAGTCTCTAAATTGTTTAGTAATTTATGTCATAGATCACTTTTCAATACCTTTGTTATGCAGCTTTGGACTTTTTTTGTGCATACAAATCTTAGGCTTGACACATGAGATTCCAATACGGTATTTCCTTCCATCAAGTCTAAGAACTATATGGGTGTTATCATACAGTCATAAAGTATATATTTTTTTCCATTACTGTACCTTATGCCATACCAGGTCAACTTAATAGTGATTTATATTTGAATCACAAAACTACTAAAATTAATTTTCTGCTCACTGTTGTTAAAATAATTTTGTTTTAAATTTTTTTTTGTTTTTCTTAATACCAGAAGCCAATACAGATGAAGGGCATTCTTCCCCATTTTAGTCTGATTTCAAGCCAATTTTCCCTCTTAGCCTCAATTTATCTCACTTTTGCAAAGAGTCTTCTTGCCATTCCATCTCCTCTGAGGACAGCAGATGGATCTATGTTTGATTCTTTCATTCACCAAGCATTTATCAAGTGCCTGTCATGTGCTAGATACTGTTCTAGACACTGTTCAATTAAAAAAATAACTACTGACACTGGACTGAATATGTTACCAGAGAAATTATTCCTCTGGAATTTTTAAGATAATCGATTTATCTATTCAAGATTGTTAACTAGAGGATGGCTTAAGGTGGGGAATGGACGTCTCTTCTCAGTGTTCTGAGTTCAGTGAACTCTCAAGACTGAAATAAGAGGGAGACACCATCAAACAAACCTAAAGCATCTCTAAGAGAAACGAATTGTTTATAAGCTAGTGTCTCTCAAATTTTAGTGCTTACCTACTGTTGCAATTATACATGTTCCTACTTCTCATACTTCTCCCCAGGGCCCCACAAGTTTTGAAGGGAGAATAAAAGCTATGAACTCTGAGAAGTACTACAAGCTAATGGCCACAGTGCAAATATCCCACCTTGTTGTCTTTGGGGGAAATGCTTCATATTCAGATTGTTCCCATCTTTCCCACACTGGTAAAGACAATGGGAAAAATATATAGTGAGCTAACTGGATAGGAAAAGAATTTTATTGTCCTATGGACTAATCCCCAGTTAAGTGTGATTAGCATAAACATTTTTCACATCAAGTAGAATGAGGCTTCACTAATGAGATGAGCATAATACACATCTGATAAAATACCAACTGCTTTTTATAAATACATAATAAAAGGGATGTAAGGAGGGAATATAATTAGCTTGCATGATTCAGCATGGATTTATTTCCACTTACTCTTTATGTGATCTTGGGTAAATTATTTAACCTCTCCAAGTCCCTCTTTTCTCAACTATAAAATTCAGAAAACAATAGCTGTTATGGTTTGTTGGAATTCAATGCCTAACACAGTAGATAATTAACATTAGGTGATTATGAATCCGAAGTCAGTAAAACTTCTGGAAGAAAATATATGCATTTCTCTGAAAGTGTCCTTGGGAGAATTTATCCCAACAACTTATATATCTTATAAATTGAATAAAGTAGAAGAATTTCTTAAACATTGTCATCTAGGGCAGAAGAACAAATCTTCCCTTTTAATAAATGTATCCTTACTTCGATATCCAATTCAATTAGATTAGCCTGGATGTATTTGGAAGGGACCTGACTACAATAATGCATAAAATTTTGTCTAATAGCTGGCCATGAGCTTTTGCTGACACTTAATGAAATCTGTTTAATTACTCTAGCAGCCCCTATATTGGCTGCTGTGCTGGGGTCATTGGAGAATTCGACCCTATGGTACTTGGGATACAAGAACATCTTCTGCTGATTGAAGCCTGTACCCTGTGGAAATGTTTTAATGTGATCCTTGAAGCATGTCCTAAGAAAGGCTGTCAACACATATTCTTCTTTGTCAGGCCTTTATTTGGTTAGGAATACTCAAGAGCTCTGTCTTTCTGCCTGTGGTTTACCACATTGTCTCCATTTGCTTTCAAATATGGTTTAGCTGTGTTCAACGAAGCAGAGGTAGCCGAATTAGAAAGACATCATCAACACTGCTCCTCCAGAGAAAATTTCTCATCAGATAAATCACTAAACCAGCTACCAGGTTTTTTTGTTTTGTTTTAGCTACCATGTTTTGATGCATAGAAGCCACATCCTTGCACCCTCTTCATTCACTTGCAGATAAACACATTCTCAACATGGTGAGCCAAGGGACGTGCCCAACAGACCATAAGGAAAGCTGGGGTTGATCACAAATCCCCAGTACAAAGAATTTCAAAAGAAGGAGGAAAAGGCAGCAATAAAAGACAACTTATTTGTAACTCATACTATCACAAGTGATTTTTTTAATAACAAATAAAAGTTCTTTGGCAACTACTGTTTAATATAAACCGAAAGGTATGGCATAATCCTTAAAAATCTATAGCTGCTTATATAAACATTGTTGTATAGTATGAATTGAGACATTAGGGTGAAGAGGTATTGACAAACATAAGAATTTGCCATATCCAAAAGTGTGTTGTTGTTTTTATTTGTTTTTAATGAATAGGAATTTCCAAGGAATAAGAAATTGCTTTAACTGTGATCATCTGACCAATTAAAAATCATAATGTCATGGGTTTTTCACTAGCCCTGAGAATACGGAATGTCCCACTGCACAGTGCTGCCCCAAACAGCTGGTATTTAGAGTGAAAGTAGGGCTTGCATTTCTTTCAATGAGGGGTAGATTTCTTAGAAATGTGGTAATTGGAGAAAATCTTGATTTCATTAAAATTATTCTAGTTTTACAGTCTATATTAATCCAAAGAAAAACTTGAGAACCACTAACTTAACACATTTTAAACCACCTGGAGTAATCTGGAATGCCTGTACTGCATTTACAATCAATTTTAGGCATCGATTAGTCCTTCCATATTAGGGAAGGATACTGTTAGAACTGGAAATTTCCCTCCAAATCACAGACTGTTACAAGGGAATGAAACTCCTCAACTTGATAAATAAGAGCCATGTTGGCGTTTCCCTTTTATTCTTCTTCAGCCACCAATGGCTATATGGGGCAGGATAGTCCTTCCCCCCAAAAGTTCAGAACAGTTAAAGAGTGATGGACCCACATAACAGAACACTCGGACATTGAACTTGAGAGAGATGAAAAGATATTTCTGGACCAAAAAAAAAAAAGTCACAGCAAAAATCCATAAAACACCTAGAAATAAGCATAACAAGAAATGTTCAAGACCCCTGTAAACACAACAATAAAGCTAACAAACAAAAACAATAAATTAAGTTTTAAAACCTAAGACAGATCTTATTCCTAGATAGGAAAAAGCAATTCTGAAAAATTTTCAAGTGATATCAAACTAATCTATATGTTCATTCAGAACTCAAAACTGTTAATTGTGGTTACCTCCAAGGAGTGAGGCTGGGGAAAATATTTGCAATACGTATGATAGACAAATCTCCTGAATAGTATTGGTAAGAAAAAGATAATAATAACTCCATAGGAAAATATGGACAAAATATGTGATAGATAGGTCATAGAGGAGGAAATACAAGTTGGTCTTAAATATATAAAAAGCAGCTTAGCCTCATTCACAGTAAGAAAATATAAAATAATACACATCTAAGATACCATTTTTAAATTACCAAATTGGCAAAAAACAAAGTTTGCTAGCACCCTTTTGGCATGGCTGTAGGGAAATAGAAACTCTTGTACATTAGCTGAATATTATGACATTGCTTGTATATTATAAATTAGGTTATGGAGGGCAATTGCATAATATCTATTAAAATTATAAATGCATGTATTCTTTGATCCAACAATGCCACTTTCTACAGATATACTCACATACATGCAAAATGACACAAAGTTAATAGCCGAAACACTGTTTAAAAGGGTAAAAGATTGAAAACAGCCAAATATTCTTTGATTGGGGACTGAGTAAATAATGTATGGTAGATCTATACAACTGAATATTATTCAACTGAAAAGAAAAGGAAAAAAATCTTTATGTACATGCTGACATGGAAAAAGTTCCATGACGTATTATTAAGTAAAGAAAGCAAAGTACATGAGAGTGTTTAAATATGCAAATATTTATGTGTAAGAGGGAGAAATATGAATATATATTCAAACGCATAAGAATATAACAATGGTTACTTGGAAAATAAGGTATTGGTTGCAGGAAATACAAGGGAAGACCAAACATGAGAAGAATTTTCGCTATATACCTTTTCTTAACTTTAGATTTTTGAACAATACGAATGCATTACCTACTGAGAAAATTTAAACTAAATTTTAATTGAACACTTTTTCTTTATGAATTATTTGGAAATAAACCTTTTTATACCATGAAGTGACTTTGTAAATGTATTTATGACAATCCCTATTTTTTTAGGAGAACCATATTAAAGGCAATTATATTTCATTTAAAAATGGTAATTGCTTTCTCATACTTAATTTTAACATAAAGTTTATCACATTACTGTAATTTGGCAAACAAAAAATTTCCCAATATCTTGAATATACCAATCCCTCTTGATATTGAGGCAGGTACAGGAAGATAAAGGGGAAAATAGATTTTATATTATATTGTGTATACATACACAACACATATTTATAAAGAAATGGAGGTTAATTTTTAGACAGCATTGCACTATCTCAATCCCTTATCATTGGTTTAAACTCGTCACACGGCCAACATATCCCACAACAAATTGATTCTTGTTCACATACAAAGAAGTAGTGCGCGTTTAAATAACGCTGTATTTACTGACTAGGGAAAAAAAAACAGCACATTGAAGTCAACGGACTTCTGACCTTGAAAAATGTAATGAACTAGTGTATAGAGAAAAGTTCCATGGTGCCTAGTGGTGAAGGGCACAGGATTTTGGAGTAAGACCCATCTAGATGGAATCCACTGCCTATGTGACCTTGGGTGAGTTACTTCAAAGGGGACTGCTTCCTATCACACAGATTCCTCATAGGGTTTTTATTAAATAAAATAATGCATATAAATAGGTTAGCATAGACACCTACTTAAACTCTATCTTCATCATGAACTCTGTTCTTTAAATGTCTCCACATTCCTTCCTATGCTTGCAGAGAAAAAAGAACACAAGACAGGTAGAAAAATGGAGAAATCAGTGGCCTCTCTGATCCAATTTGTGGGGTTTAAAAAGGTTCTCCTATTCAGACACATCTCACCAAAGGGGCCCACAAGTAGTCTGAGAAGTTAGCCAATTCCTCAAGTTAATCCCTTGCGAACATGCAAATATCTCTAGAAGGGGATTAATCCTATAACTATTAATATTTAGCATAGCACATTAAACAAATATTACTTTAATAGCTAGTATCAGAAGACATCTTAGAGAATAGTCTCTGACGAAATACAGAGTCCTGATGTGTCATTTCGGCTGTGGAATGAGTCTTTGGGGCACAGCTTGAATGAGGCAGGAATAAGACCAAGGAACAAAACTGTTCTGCATAAGAACAGACAGGAATTTGTGGGGTTTGGAAGCACGCATAAGTCAAAGAAAAAGAGCAGACTTTTAAGTAGGGAGAAAGGGAACTCTGGGTCCTCCTCCTAGCCCAGAAGACTGCAACTGCCCAGAGGCAGCATGGCCAAAGGCTTTTGAGAACAGAAATATCTGAAATTTAATTGTTTTGCATGGTTTCATGGTCCCAAACCTTTCATAACATCTCATGCACAACCCTGAGTTGTCAGGACTTTCAGCAGAAGGATTTGAGTGCTATCCAGGAAGAAGACATATGGAAAAGCAGGCAGAAAATACAGAGAGTAGGATAAATGTACTGTGGAGAAGATTTCCGGAAGTGGAAAGCGAAAATCAAAGGGCCTTGGTCTGGAACACAGCTCCCCCGCACCCCTCACTGCCCCAAGAATCCTCAGACATGGTGGGAATAGGGGTGGGGCTAAGGGATGCCTCCTTTCCCTCCACATGTGGGGTTAGGGGCTGAGTCCATTTAATTAAGTCTTGAAGGATGGAGTGACCCAGCTGCATGTCGGTTGCACTAGCTCTTTTTCCTTCCAGCTCTCTAACAGCTGGGGAAAAGCTAAAAGCAGAACCCAGAGGGCCTAGAAACCAGGACTGACAGGAGAAGGGTAGCACAATTCAAGGTTAGAGGAGAAAGCTTGGGAGGGATAATAAGTAAAGGGCATCAAATGGGGACACCTCAACAGGAGATGGTTGCTCTGAATAGAGAGGGCTTCTGTGGCTTGAGTAAGCCCTGCACAGATTACAAATTCAAATTCAAACTCAAATATTATTCACCTAAAGTTAAATTTGGTGTGTGCTATGTGGGTAAGTGACCAAATACCAGATTACTGTGATATATTACTGAGAGGAAACTACTAAATCTGTAACATGGCAAATACAATGGGAAAAAACCTGGATCAAACAAACAAACAAACAAACATGAAAATGGTACTTTTTCTTCCCAGCTGTCTATTTAAAAGAGTTCAATTAAGCCATGAAACGATCATATCAGCCTTAATTCTTTCTGTTATTAATTGAACACCTTCTTGGAAATATGCAGATAAAAGTTCCACCTTGGAGAATTTGAGATAAGAGTGAATGGAAAAGAAGTGAAATTAACAGGCTTTCCCAGTTCACACTTATAACCATCATGCTTTGTTTGTTCAAAGCTGCCTACAAATGCATAATATTAAATCAAACCTTTAATGTATTCTGACGTGGGGGAGCTTACAATCCTAAGGCCTGTTCTGAGGTTCACACTTTTCTTTGTACATAGTAGGGGCCATAAAACCAAGTGAACAGCAAAAGGCTATTGTGAAATAAGATAGATGAGAGTTCTTTGTGTTATAAGGAAATTCAAGCTGCTTCCTGTGATGAAAACAACATAGATACACATATACAGTGTAGACAGTCCTCAGCTAAATATAGTAGATCCTATAATGCATTAGTTTACAGGCATATAAATATGATAAAAGAAATGATGAAATTTAGGTTTTTGCCTGAAGGAAGACTTGTCATAAATAACAAAACTGGCCAGATGTCCTGTGATCCTAAAAATAAGTAGGCTTCTGCTGTGAAACCCATCACTTCACAGGAAATAAAGTGAGAAGCACAGCAGCACTCTATGGAAAAGATCCACCAAGAAATAGCCAAGATAATTTCCTTCATTTGACCATAAACCCATCAAAACTTCATGGAATGTGGTCACTTTATTTATGCAGGAACTGTGTTCAATTACCCACACATGCCATAACTTTCTTAAATAATGAGAGAGACAGACAACCATGGGACCTGTTCTCTAATAGGAATTCAAGTATCAATGTAAATCTCCAGAATCCTAAGGAATTTTCTACTGAAATCAACAGTCACCAACACAGACTGACTTAGAAATAGATTATATCTCATGCTTCCTTGCCTCCTTAAAACATTTATTCTTAAAATCTAGCTACTTAAAGCGAACCATTTTAAAAAAAGAATCCAAAAGTACTATTATCAGCTATATTGCTTCTGAGAGGCTGATCGTCAATCATAGGAACAAGGAATTCATTTTTTTTAATGAAAATTGGCCCAATATTAATGTGGGCCATAAAAACATTTGAAGTCTTGATCAGTATGATGTCATGGAAGCTAGGCCTATTTGACACCAGGTATGAACCAACTTTTGTTTTCTTTGTATGTTGTATACGGCTTGATGGTTGGTGGTGGTAGACCCTTGCCATGCTTCCCAACAGTCCTGTCTGAAAACAGCTGTCTTCCCAACCATAGTCCTCCAAAGAGCAAATTCTCAATGGAACTATTTTGACAAAAGGCCAACTTATTTTAAACTACAAAACAAAAAGTTATAGGGAATTCCCTGGTGGTCCAGTGGTTAGGACTCCGCACTTCCACTGCAGGGGGCACCGGTTCAATCCCTGGCTGAGGAACTAAGATCCCATATGCCGCATGGCACGGCCAAAAAAAAAAAAACCCATAAAGTTATAACCAATAAGCAATCAAATTAGTACCAAGTGTTACTTATCAAAGATAGACTTTAATGCAGATAACACTCATTATGGAAATTCCTAAAGTAAAAGCTAGAGAGTATGCCAACGTGTTTCTCTCATCACAGTGCACAGCACTGTAACATTAGCATTTCCAAAGGCATAGATGATGTTAGATTCTAGGGAGGATACAACTGCATATTATCTCTGTCTTTAAGAAAGCTTGTCTAGGGACTTCTCTGGTGGCCCAGTGGTTAACACTCTGTGCTCCCAGTGCAGGGGGCCCCGGGTTCGATCCCTGGTCAGGGAACTAGATCCTGCATGCCGCAAGATCCAGAGTGCGGCATATCCCGACTGCAGCAGATCCCACGTGTGACAGATCCCACATGCTGCAACTAAGACCTGGCGCAACCAGATGAATAAACAAATATTACACAAAAAAGAAAGCAAGCTTGTCTATTGCTTGTCACAGAGGTAAAACTGTGGAACCTATAAAACAGCTATTCTGTTAGGCCATCAGTTGTCATTTTTGAAATTTTTGAAACTGTGGGGCCACTTCTTCAAATCAATGTTAGAAATCCACTTTATAAGAAATGCGTTGGTTGAGAGGATCAGAGGAGGGTCAGATCTAAAGGAAACCTCTCCAAAATCCTGGTCTCAATCCCCCAACCCGCTTTCTTCCTGGAGAAGGAACATGTAAGTGTGGGCCTTGGGTACAAAACTGGCATTTTTAAATTTCTTTATTTCTTACTTTATTCCTCAAAAATATAAATGTATGAAGTTTAAAATTTTCTAGGCAAACCACACGTTGAAATTTTAAAAAATAAGCAAAAAACCTTCATGGGTACGTAACAAGATCTGAGCATAAATTTTAACAGAACTAGCTAAAAACTGTTAGCTTAACCACTCTACTTCTCGCCTCGGACTGTCTACCTCTCCCTTCTCTTTGTTCACTGCATCCAGCAGCCTTTTCTTGGAGCTGCCTGCCTTTCTACCCTGGAGTAAAAGAAGGCATAGTTTTCATCTACTCATATACTTTTGTACCCCTTCAACCAAAATTTTAAAAGTAAGATTATACTGACATGCAAACTGTTTCTGTCTTCAGTTTTACAATTTTAAATAGACTGATTTCACTCTGCAGGGTGGGAGGGAAAAAAATCTAAGTCTGTAGTCATTACTGTGATTGAGGTTTTTGCTACAGGTGAACAGATATTGCCATCTACTGTTGAGAAAAAATAAAATGGTTAAGCCAAAAGCTTTCAGCCTTAAGGTTTTGACAGATCATAAATTTAAAACAGAAAAAAAAAAATGGTTTTGGGACTTCCCTGGTGGCGCAGTGGTTAAGAATCCGCCTGCCAATACAGGGAACCCGGATTCGAGCCCTGGTCCAGGAAGATCCCACATGTTGCGGAGCAACTAAGCCCATGTGCCAAAACTGCTAAGCCTGTGCTCTAGAGCCCGTGAGCCACAACTACTGAAGCCTGCATGCCTAGAGCCTGTGCTCTGCAACAAGAGAAGCCACCGCAATAAGCCCGCGCACCGCAACGAAGAGTAGCTCCCACTCGCCGCAACTAGAGAAAGCCCGCGTGTAGCAATGAAGACCCAACGCAGCCAAAAATAAATAAATAAATTTATTTTTTTTTAAAATGGTTTTATGAAAGTAGGATTTAGTATTCATAAGTAGTTTGAAAACTAAAGAGGATAGAAAATATAACAAACAAAACTTTCTTTCCTAAAATCAGAAAAATTGTTATGTGCAATTATTCCTACTTTTGATTAAAAGTTGAAAGCAAATCATTGCTTTATCGGTTTCTATTGGGCTCACCATTTTAGATACTACAGTGAAGAAGAAATATAAATAAATCATCCCTTTTTAATTATCTTACTTCACTTCAAAATTTAATTTAAGGTATATATTAACTTATTTTCTTTGTTTTCTCATAAAGCCACTAGAAGTGCTTATCAGTTTTTAACTTTAGATTTAGCTAGAAATAAATTTTCTTTAGAAAAATAGGGTAGTTAACACAGCCTTCTTTGGGGCCTCTAATAGTACATAGTTAAGCTCAAATATAGAGAAAGCCCCTTTAGGGCAAAAGGCTACCACGAAAGCAGTGCATCTGAGTCAGAAAATCCAGGCACATTAAAACTCTCCTACTAGTAATAATCAACGTGAAGAATTACCTGTCATTTTTCTGATGGCTGGTGATGAGCTGGAGGAAATGATTTGGTGGCTGAAATTCAGTTGTTTTTACACATAAGAAAGTATTTTTCCCTTTAAAGAGTATTTATTTAACTCTATCAACAGTTGAGCACCCTGCGACGTCCTGTGTCAACTATCTCATGCTGGAGAGAAGTGGATGTGAAGCGTGATGTGTGGATGGTACCATGCAAGCCCCAATGTGAATGTCTATGTAAAGAAAGGAAAGAAACCTTTCATCTTTGTAGAGTGTTAATCCAAGTATAAAAGCTGACTACCCACCATGCACCGTGTATGGTGTGTACGTACGTATATTTGTGTGTGTATGCGTGTCTGTAAAGGACTTAAAGTTTTTAAAAATTGGTAATTGACTTTGCTATATCAGCATTTCTGGTTCCAACTATTATGGCTTATTACGCTGGATGCTTTAAGGGATTTTCATCATATCTAACACTGGTAGAGCATTTACTGTTTTCAAGGGGCCCTCACTCAAGTCAGTTTATTTGCTCATTTAACAAATGTGTACTGAACACCAGCCATGTGCATGGCTCTCACAGCATCAGAAATACAAAGCTGGAAGACAGACCAGCCTATCCTTCAAAGAGCCTCGAAGTCTAAGGGAGGTGAGAAAGAAGCAACCTCGCAACTGGGTTTACAGAACACTGTTAGAAGTTCCCTGACAGAGGAATGAAGGAGCACCAGGTAAAATGAAAAATAACAGATCTGTTTCTGCTTGGGGAGTACGGCAGGAATCGGGAAAGTGCAGGTGATAGAAACCTGTATAGTACACGAACCAGCAGAGAGGACGCTTTTTGAGAACCACAGGTCATTACTGGATGCCACATGCTCAGCAGGTATCAGCAGGTGAGTCTAGGGAGGAAATGTCATGCAAAGAAGTCCCAGGTATATATGCCTAGTGTCGTATATGCAGGGAAGATAAAACGGTTATAGGAGAAGCTTATGAGCAGAGAAGTGGCGGAGTGTCTGTAATCCCTTGAACTCTTATTATAATTATAGATGCACAAGAATTTGCAAACATAGTACGGAGAAGTCCCATACACCCTTCACCCAGTTTCCCCTAATGAGACCATCTTACACAGCTATAGCACAATATCGAAACCAGGAAAATGACATTGGTACAATATATGTATATAGTTCTTTGTCATTTTATCAAATATGATTTGTGTAGCCACCAATGCAATTCTGAACTATTTCACGAAGATGTTCCTCATGGTACCCACTTACAGATACTTCCTCACCTACTTCCCTCCATCATCCCTATTTCTGGCAACCATGATCTCCCTCTCTATAATTTTTTCATTTTTAGAATGTCATGTAAGTGGAATCATATTTATATGACCTTGTGTGACTGACTTCTCTCACTCAGTGTAATTCCTGAGATGTATCCACGTTGTTGCAAGTATCGATGGTTCCTTTTTAGGGACTTCCCTGGTGGCACAGTGGTTAAGAATCCACCTGCCAATGCAGGGGACACAGGTTCGATCCCTGGTCCTGGAAGACCCCACATGCCGCGGAGCAACCAAGCCCGTGCACCACAACAAAGAGTAGCCCTGGCTCACCGCAACTACAGAAAGCCCGCATGCAGCAGCGAAGACCCACTGCAGCCAACAACAAAAATAAAAATAATTTTTAAAAATCATTAAGAAAATTCAAACAATAGTAGCTAAAATACAGTTTTGTACTAATAAAATAAGTATTTTAAAGTATTCAGTGAAGGGTTATTTGAGTATTAGAAGAATGAAGGAATCCTTGCAGGTGACCTAGGCTCTAACTTCATGTGGAGGGATGGGACTGAAAGTTTCAACCCCTAATCACCTGGTTGATTCCCCTAGCAACCAGCCCCCCCAACCTTAGGTACTTTCCAAAAGTCACCTTATTAACATAAACTCAGGTGTAGCTGAAAGGAGTTTGTTATGAATATCAAGACATCTTTATCACTCTTACCACTTAGGGAATTCCAAGGGTTTTTAAATTTAATTTTATTTTATTTTGCGGTACGCGGACCTCTCACTGTTGTGGCCTCTCCCGTTGCGGAGCACCGGCTCCGGACGCGCAGGCTCAGCGGCCATGGCTCACGGGCCCAGCCGCTCTGCGGCATGTGGGATCTTCCCGGACCGCGGCACGAACCCGTGTCCCCTGGATCGGCAGGCAGACTCTCAACCACTGCGCCACCAGGGAAGCCCTCATATGTATTTTTTGTTTTTTAAGTTTAAAAAAAAATTTTTTCTGTAGTCCTCTCCTTTGCCCTCTATATACAGTAACTCTGTTTTAATTCCATATCTTGCACTAGCAGAGAAAATTACGTTATTGAACATGTAAGAACAATCTTTCTGGAACAGCATTCTGTCAGACAGAGAAGGGGAGACCTGTTGATGTGGAAGTCAACCCTTCAGAAGTATTATCGTCAGCAGTGCTATTCTTTGCTAGAGTCAGCTTGTTGCAATGAACACCAAAGGAAGATTTGTTCTGCAACAGGAATAACACATTAGACAGTCATCCAATAACATGTATTAACTCTTTTTAAATGTTAACTTTAAGACAAAAATTAAAGTAGATGGATATTCTCACTTCAGTTATAACATTATTCATATGAATTTCCCTGTAATAAACAACCAACCAAATAAGGTGAGGGCCTGTTCTGGGGAAAGGAAAGAATGGGAGTGGGAGATGGAGAAGGGCAGAACTTCAAGTTTTCATTATTGTATATCTCATTATTGAAAAGCTACACATCAATACCCCCCCGCCCCCCCCCCCCAAACACACACAGAAGAAAAGATTCTTTCTTATCTTAGGATAAGCATTCCAAGCACACTCTGTGGTTTCAACTTCCTCGCCTTTGGGCCTATATCCTGAATAGCATAGGTCTATTGTCAAGATTGGTTCTGCCTCAACATTACAGCCCCTGTGGCTCTGCTGTTTGATATTATAAATAATCACAAGCCACATCCATGGCATTTGATAGCTACAAAGCATCTCTAATGGGATCTTGCAAATATAGTATCTGAAAGTTGCAAGTCCTGTCTTCAGAAAGGGCAATGCTGGGACTTCCCTGGTGGCCCAGTGGTTAAGACGCTGTACTTCCAATGCAGGGGGTGTGGGTTCGATCCCTTGTTCTTGGGAACTAAGATCCCACATGCCGCCTGGTGCCATAAAAAAAAAAAAAAAAAAAAAAGGCAAAGCCACTTATCATTGGGGGTCCAGGGTATGGGAGTTTAAAGTGGCAGAAGAGCAGATCCCAGAGGTCTCTGAGGCAGGCTTCCTATCTTACGGAGAACATTTCCTTCTAGGACAGAAGCCATCTTAACCCCTCTTTTAGGACAGGACCACCGTACCATTCCTTGGCAAGGTAGCAGTAAAACTGGCAGTCATGCCAGTCCTTCTGCATCGTTAACGTAATTTTAGTAGAAGCAACAAGAAGCTCGACTCCAACTGGATTAAATAATCAAGGTGATCTATCAGTTCATGTATTTGAAAAGTCCAGAAGTAGAGGAAGATTTTCAGTACAGTACATTAAGGATTCCACCTCTCTCTCTGTGTTTCTCTGGATTCAGCCTTTCTTTATGTGTTGACTCTGTCCTCAGAATAGTTTCCCTCTTAGTTGCTAATAGCAGCAACATTGGTTTCTAGCTTCTTCATTCCCATCTGAAGAGAGAGACCCTTACTTCACTCAACGATTAAACTGAAGTGCTGGACTTGTTTCACCTGGACCATCCCAAAACAATCACAATGGCAAGGGAGATGGGATTAGAACCATTCCGGAAATAGGCAAGGGTCAATCCATCCCACCTACAATGCCTGGCTGCAACTGAATGCACGAGGAGGGTGTGATGTAGGAGAGGCACCATTATGTCCATGTTCAGCCTCTGCACTGATATGCTTTGTCCGTGTAACTCAGAACCACAAAGCTGCCCAAGAAATAGACTCACTCCGTTTTTAGCCATTCTCTCTCTCTCTCCCCTTTTTCTTCTCTCTTTCTCTCTCTCTCATTCCCCCTGTCATCTTTACCTTCTGCTTTGTTAAAACTGACTGGCTGTGAAAGCAAGGTAGGAAAGAGGAGGAGGAATAAGACAGGAAAGATATAATGTGTCCTTCATTTTAGTAGAAGAACTCTAGAAAACTCTAGACTCTAGAAAACTTCTAGACTCTAGAAAACTTCTAGACTCTAGAAATCAATGATTAAATCTACACAGTTACCCAAAGTCTGAAGCTGTGGCCAGAACTAGTGCTCTAGATTAGCAGATGTATGTGGTAATCCAGAAAAAAATTTTATTTTGGGAAATTTTAGAAGAGAAAGCAAAATAGGTAGGTTACCCAGACGTACTATACAAGTCTGGACAATTCTCCTTCAAACCAATACTATCCCTTGTGTTAGTCATGCACTCTTAGTAATTAAATAAATGAATAATCTAAAAATATGGCAGGGAGTTCCCTGGTGGCCTAGTGGTTAGGATTCTGGGCTTTCACTGCTGTGGCCGGGGTTCAATCCCTGGTGGGGGAACTGAGATCCCGCAGGCCACTCAACGTGAGCAAAAATAAAAATAAATTAAAATATGGCAAATGTTGTGCATAATAATTATTCACAGTAGCAGGAAAATAATTGAAATTAACTTAAATATCCATCAGTAGGCAAAGTGTTATCTAGATTATTGTATAATCATTCAATGGAACATTAAGTAACAGTATTAAATAATGGTTCTGAAGGATCTGTAATATCAAAAAGTAATGCCTATGATTTACTACCAAGGGTAAAAAGCAGAATTTGAAAAATAATTACATTAAATGTACATATCAGCTATAATTATATAAAATATACATACAAAAAGGAAATAGAAATATACCAATGGTACCTGAGTTTTACTGAAATGTGATTGTTTTCTACTTCTCAACGTTTTTTGTGGTACTGTTACATTCATTTTATAACTGAAAAAAAGTTAGAAAGCATTATCACTTGGCAGATATCTATTTAGCACTTTGCCTCTGTGCTGCTAAAATAGCAGTTACGATTAGGTGGTCTGTCCTCTGTCCCAACAGCACTCATTCATTTACCTGACAAATAATTATTCAGTACCTATTATGTACTAGGCACCAGGGATATTTCACTGAGGTAAATGACTTGGTCCCTGCCTCTATCCTTACAGCCCAGTGAGGGAGACAGACGATAAGCAAATCATTTATTACAAATCAGGAGAACATGGTATGAAGGTAACCAACATAACGTCATACTAGTAAGGGGAAGCTGCTTTAAAAGGGGGCCAGAGAGGCTTCCAAGGAAATGGTATCGAAATTGAGATGACAATGAGAAGGTGCCCAAAACTGCAAGTGCCAGGGCAGAGCAATTTAAGCAGGGGAGCTAAGGTGAGAAAGATCTTAGCAAGTCCTGGGAACCGAAAGGAGGAGGCCCCGGGTGGCTGGAGCACAGTGCAAGAGGAGAAGAGGAGTTAAAATGAGGTTGGAGACGTAAGGAGGGACCAGATCATGCAAAACCTTGATAAGAATTTTGGATTTTATTCCCAGTGCAATGTGAAACTACTGAAGAGAAAAAATACGGTTCAGTTAGTATTTTAATAAGCTCACTCAGGCTACTTTGTGAAGAATGACTTGGTGGTGAGTAGAGGACATGATAAGAAGCAGAGAACTAGTCAGAAGGTCTATGAAGGACATGATAGTGAACTGGAGTAAGGTGGTGGCAATGGAATGAATTAGAGAAAGACCAGAGGATATGATGAGGTGAGGGGAGAATGAGGCAAGGGTGATGCCCAGATTACTGGTTTGAGCAATTGAGTGTATGGCAACGGTGCTTACCGAGATGGGAAAAGTGAGGAAGAATTTACTTAAATTTAAAGAACACTGAACTGCAATTTACAATCTGCTTATATAATCTTACTCTCCAGGAAGACCTTTAAGGATGGGGAATATGTTTTTCACCTTTGAAGTCTCAACAATGCAACATGTTACAGACTAGGCATTTAGTAAGTGCTTGTTAAATGAATGTCACAGCTTTGCAAATATTTCATTCCTTCCAGTGTAATAAGAGTCTACTTATTGTGCAAAGCCTGATTTTAGACAGTTTTCCTTACCAAGGCAAACAAGGACAAAATGATTGACCATTAATTATTCTCTAACTGAAAAGGAGAAAGAAAAAGTATGAGATGCTTATTTTTTAAATGCTTTGTTTAGTTTTCTGTAGTTAAACTAAAATGGGAGTTCAAAGCTTTAATGTGTATGTTTAAATTCTTGGGCCCGCTACTGACCTTCTTCAAGTGATTTTACCTCCCAGTGTCTTAGTTTCTCCATTTACAAGATGGAGATAATGGTAGTTGCCTTATCTCACAAGGATGTCATGAAAATAAGTCAGATAAATTGCTTTGCCCTCCTTAGAGAGGGGCTCTAGAAAGTAAGCATTATTAGATATGATGACGAATACCCACAACTTCAAAGATATTTTTAAATTGCCCCCCAAGTCTTTGAACATGTTAAGCCTGTGAATAGCACCGTGTTAGGTGTTTATACATTTCTGGCAAGCTTTCACCTCTTGTTAAAGCAGTAAATGGTCTTTGAACAAATGTATTTCTCATTCTTTGATAACTGTGCTTCCTTGTTTGTACACTTGAAAGATGATTATCATCTGGCATATGAGGTCGAGTTGAACTCCTTGGTGCCATTACAGTTCAATTGCAGCTTTGAGTTTTTCTCCCAAGGTTGAAAATAAGTCACTTGGTTCACTTTAGTAAGCTACTTACTTTCTAAATAATGCTGAGAAGAATTCAACTATTTTCTGCAAATGATATGTATAAATAATGCTTTTCATTTTAGCTATAATATCCTCATTCAAAAATTGACATAAAACTTCAGTATTTTTATTTCTTCATTGCTGTATTTTTTTTCTGATGGGTTTTCCTAGAATTGCTTTAAATATCTATATTTATTCATTTTAACATTTCTAACATAGACAGCCATGGTACACACATAAATATCACCAAAGTAAACACCTACAACTCTCAAGATAAAATATAGGATAGTGAACATCATCTAGAACGACTTTATTATATTTTTTGGCCAGCCGTGAAGCATGCTGGATCTCAGTTCCTTAATCAGGGATTGAACCCGTGCCCCCTGAAGTGGAAGCATGGAATTTTAACCACTGGATCACCATGGAAGTCCCTAGAACAACATGTCTTATTGCAGATGTGCATCAAGTTCATAATCAGTGTTATATAAAAAACTTGACATTAGCACTTCCACCCTTATCCACACATCCTTTACCTGTATACCCAACACAAATCAAAACCACTTTCTGTTGGAGTAGCCACAATGCTCCTATCAGATTGCTGTAAAATCATTCCTTGCAAACTATGAGAATAAGACCTACCTCTCCTCTTTAATAAAACCATTAGAGGAGCTTCCGGGAAGATGGCGGAAGAGTAAAACGCGGAGATCACCTTCCTCCCCACAGATACACCAGAAATACATCTACACATGGAACAACTCCTACAGAACACCTACTGAATGCTGGCAGAAGACCTCAGACCTCCCAAAAGGCAAGAAACCCCCTACGTACCTGGGTAGGGCAAAAGAAAAAAGAATAAACAGAGACAAAAGAATAGGGACGGGACCTGCACCAGTGGGAGGGAGCTGTGAAGGAGGAAAGGTTCCCACACACTAGAAGCCCCTTCGCGGGCGGAGACTGCGGGTGGCGGAGGGGGAAAGCTTCGGGGCCGCGGAGGAGAGCACAGCAAAAGGGGTGCGGTGGGCAAAGAGGTGAGATTCCCGCACAGAGGATCAGGGCCGACCGGCACTCACCAGCTCGAGAGGCTCACCCGCTGGGGCGGGCGGGGCAGGGAGTTGAGGCTTGGGCTTCGGTCTTTCGGAGCGCCGGGAGAGGACTGGGGTTGGCGGCGTGAACACAGCCTGCAGGGGGTTGGTGCACCACGGCTAGCCAGGAAGGAGTCTGGGGAAAAGTCTGGACCTGCCGAAGAGGCAAGAGACTTTTTCTTCCCTCTTTGTTTCCTGGTACGCGAGGAGAAGGGATTAAGAGCGCTGCTTAAAGGAGCTCTAGAGACGGGCGCGAGCCGCGGCTAAAAGCACGGACCCCAGCGACGGGCATAAGACCCTAAGGCTGTTGCTGCCGCCACCAAGAAGCCTGTGTGCGAGCACAGGTCACTATCCACACCCCCCTTCCGGGGAGCCTGTGCAGCCCGCCATTGCCAGGGTCCCGGGATCCAGGGACAACTCCCCCGGGAGAACACACGGCGCGCCTTAGGCTGGAGCAACGTCATGCCGGCCTCTGCCGCCGCAGGCTCACCCCGCACTCCGTGCCCCTCCCTCCCCCCCGGCCTGAGTGAGCCAGAGCCCCCGAATCAGCGGCTCCTTTAACCCCGTCCTGTCTGAGCGAAGAACAGACGCCCTCAGGCGACCTACATGCAGAGGCGGGGCCAAATCCAGAGCTGAGCCCCAGGGAGCTGTGAGAACAAAGAAGAGAAAGGGAAATCTCTCCCAGCAGCCTCAGAAACAGCGGATTAAAGCTCCACGATCAACTTGACGTACCCTGCGTCTGTGGAATCCATGAAGAGACAGCGAATCATCCTGAATTGAGGAGGTGGACTTTGAGAGCAAGATTTATGATTTTTTCCGCTTTTCCTCTTTTTGTGAGTATGTGTATGCTTCTGTGTGAGATTTTGTCTGTATAGCTTTGCTTCCACCATTTGTCCTAGGGTTCTATCCGTCCGGGTTTTTTTGTTTGTTTTGTTTTTCTTAATAATTTTTTAATTTTAATAACTTTATTATATTTTATCTTACTTTATCTTCTTTCTTTCTTTCTTTTTTTTCTTCCTTCCCTCCTTCCTTCCTTCCTCCCTCCCTCCCTCCCTCCATTCTTTCTTGCTTTCCTTCTTTCTTTCTACTTCTACTAATTCTTTCTTTCTACTTTTTCTGCCTTTTATTCTGAGCCGTGTGGATGAAAGGCTCTTGGTGCTGCAGTCAGGAGTCAATGCTGTGCCTCTGAGGTGGGAGAGCCAACTTCAGGACACTGGTCCACAAAAGACGTCCCAGCTCCACATAATATCAAACAGCAAAAATCTCCCAGAGATCTCCATCTCAACACCAGCACCCAGCTTCACTCAACAACCAGCAAGCTACAGTGCTGGACATCCTATGCCAAACAACTAGCAAGACAGGAACACAACCCCACACATTAGCAGAGAGGCTGCCTAAAATCATAATAAGCCCACAGACACCCCAAAACACACCACCAGACGTGGACCTGCCCACCAGAAACACAAGATCCAGCCTCATCCACCAGAACACAGGCACTAGTCCCCTCCACCAGGAAGCCTACACAACCCACTGAACCAACCTTAGCCACTGGGGACAGACACCAAAATCAACGGGAACTACGAACCTGCAGCCTGCAAAAAGGAGACCCCAAATACAGTAAGATAAGCAAAATGAGAAGACAGGAAAACACACAGCAGATGAAGGAGCAAGATAAAACCCCACCAGACCTAACAAATGAAGGGGAAATAGGCAGTCTACCTGAAAAAGAATTCAGAATAATGATAGTAAAGATGATCCAAAATCTTGGAAATAGAATGGACAAAATGCAAGAAACATTTAACAAGGACCTAGAAGAACTAAAGATGAAGCAAACAATGATGAACAACACAATAAATGAAATTAAAAATACTCTAGATGGGATCAATAGCAGAATAACTGAGGCAGAAGAACGGATAAGTGACCTGGAAGATAAAATAGTGGAAATAACTACTGCAGAGCAGAATAAAGAAAAAAGAATGAAAAGAACTGAAGACAGTCTCAGAGACCTCTGGGACAACATTAAACGCACCAACATTCGAAGTATAGGGGTTCCAGAAGAAGAAGAGAAAAAGAAACGGACTGAGAAAATATTTGAAGAGATTATAGTTGAAAACTTCCCTAATATGGGAAAGGAAATAGTTAACCAAGTCCAGGAAGCACAGAGAGTCCCATACAGGATAAATCCAAGGAGAAATATGCCAAGACACATATTAATCAAACTGTCAAAAATTAAATACAAAGAAAACATATTAAAAGCAGCAAGGGAAAAACAACAAATAACACACAAGGGAATCCCCATAAGGTTAACAGCTGATCTTTCAGCAGAAACTCTGCAGGCCAGAAGGGACTGGCAGAACATATTTAAAGTGATGAAGGAGAAAAACCTGCAACCAAGATTACTCTACCCAGCAAGGATCTCATTCAGATTTGATGGAGAAATTAAAACCTTTACAGACAACCAAAAGCTGAGAGAGTTCAGCACCACCAAACCAGCTTTACAGCAGCTGCTAAAGGAACTTCTCTAGGCAAGAAACACAAGAGAAGGAAAAGACCTACAACAACGAACCCAAAACAATTAAGAAAATGGGAATAGGAACATACACATCGATAATTACCTTAAATGTAAATGGACTAAATGCTCCCACCAAAAGACACAGATTGGCTGAATGGATACAAAAACAAGACCCATATATTTGCTGTCTACAAGAGACCCACTTCCGACCTAGAGACACATACAGACTGAAAGTAAGGGGATGGAAAAAGATATTTCATGCAAATGGAAACCAAAAGAAAGCTGGAGTAGCAATTCTCGTATCAGACAAAATAGACTTTAAAGACTATTAGAAGAGACAAAGAAGGACACTACATAATGATCAAGGGATCAATCCAAGAAGAAGATATAACAATTGTAAATATTTATGCACCCAACATAAGAGCACCTCAATACATAAGGCAAATACTAACAGCCATAAAATGGGAAATCGACAGTAACACATTCATAGTAGGGGACTTTAACACCCCACTTTCACCAATGGACTGATCATGCAAAATGAAAATAAATAAGGAAACACAAGCTTTAAATGATACATTAAACAAGATGGACTTAATTGTTATTTATAGGACATTCCATCCAAAAACAACAGAATACACATTTTTCTCAAGTGCTCATGGAACATTCTCCAGGATAGATCATATCTTGGGTCACAGGTCAAGCCTTGGTAAATTTAAGAAAATTGAAATCGTATCAAGTATCTTTTCCGACCACAACGCTATGAGACTAGATATCAATTACAGGAAAAGATCTGTAAAAAAATACAAACACATGGAGGCTAAACAATACACTACTTAATAACGAAGTGATCACTGAAGAAATCAAAGAGGAAATAAAAAAATAAGGGTAGGGTAAGCTGTGACAAAGCAAGAGAGAGGCATGGACATATATACACTACCAAACGTAAGGTAGATAGCTAGTGGGAAGCAGCCGCATAGCACAGGGAGATCAGCTTGGTGCTTTGTGACCGCCTGGAGGGGTGGGATAGAGAGGGTGGGAGGGAGGGAGACGCAAGAGGGAAGAGATATGGGAACATATGTATATGTATAACTGATTCACTTTGTTATAAAGCAGAAACTAACATACCATTGTAAAGCAATTATACTCCAATAAAGATGTAAAAAAAAACATTAAAGGTAAGTCTTAGTATATCCATTTAATAAATGTGGAATTTGAAGTTGGGAGACTTATACTAGATTCTTTTGGCCAGGTCAGAACCCAGGTTAAAATCGTTTGACCATTTCTTCCTGTTTCCTTTTTCTCTCAAGGAAGAAATGAGAATTTGAAGATACTGTTATCAAACAAAGTTTGTGTGCATGATGCAGAGTGAGGACAAATAAACCAAAACGTCAGAGTTTGGAGCAGAGAAAGGTTTATTGCAGGGCCAAGCAAAGAGAACTGGTGGCTTGTGCTCAGAAAACCTGAACTCCCCATTGGTTTTGGGGGAAGAGTTTTTATAGGCAAAATTTGGGGCGAGGGCTGCAGGGTGTATGACTTTCTTCTGATTGGCTGGTGGTGAGGTAACCCAGGGTGGTGCTCCAGGAATCTTGTGCTCAGCCTGAACTTGCCATCCTCTATCTGGGTGGGGACCTTAGTTCTGCCGAAGAACTCAAAGATATTGTTATAACTATTCCTTGAGGAGGGACTGGGACCCTGCCCCAAGGCTACACTATTGCTTCTTGACTGCTCCTCCCTTGTTTCTGCATTCTCTCTCCTCCCGGATTAGCAACTGTTTGAACCTGCCCTTTGAAGCTCAGGGAAGTTCATGGAGGCTAAGTGAAGCCTATTTCCTACAAACTATTGGGTTGGCCAAAAAATGTGTTGGGGTTTTTCCATAAGATGTTATGGAAGGTACAGTGGTTAAGAATCTGCCTGCCAATGCAGGGGACATGGGTTCCATCCCTGGTCCGGGAAGATCTCACATGCCGCGGAGCAACTAAGCCTGTGCAACTAATGAGCCTGTGCTCTAGAGCCCACGAGCCACAACTACTGAGCCCACATGCTGCAACTACTGAAGCCTGTGTGCCTAGAGCCTGTGTTCCACAACAATAGAACCCACTGCAATGAGAAGCTCGCAACGAAGAGTAGCCCCTACTCGCCACAACTAGAGAAAGCCCATGCTCATCAACGAAGACCCAATGCAGCCAAAAAAAAAAAATGTTATGGAAATACCTGAATGAACTTTTTGGCCAACCTAATAGAAATGGGCGACACAGAAAGGATTTGTACCCAGGAGCCCCACAGGGTCCTGCTTGGTTTCAATACTGCACACCGTGATGACTTTCTAAGAAGGGAGATCTAAACCAAGGTGGAGGAAAGGTATGGGAGAAATGTCCTCAATTCCACCAGGTGAAGGTATAAGCCTCCTCATGTTACCAAGTCCAAGCTCGCTCTGCTTGCTGCATGACAGGCCAATGAGTCGGGAGATGAGGTGTTGAGATAAGGAATACGACTTTATTTGGAAAGTTGGCAGACCAAGAAGATGGCAGACTAGTGTCTCTGAAAAACCATCTTACTGGGGTTTGGATGCCAGCTTCTTTTGTAGAACAGAGAGGGGGAGGAAGTAAAGTAAGAAGGCCATAAGATTCACATATGTCCCCTGGAATGGCCAGCCTCGAGGAGGGGATATGTTAATTTCTTCTTTCTTCAGCTATCTACAGGTGGACAGGGTCAGGATGTTTCCCTGAACAAAGGCACTTTTGTTAAACATTCAGGCAGAGGGGCAGTGTTCCCTGAGGCAGGCCATTGTGTATAGACAGTATCCTTTTAGTGAACAAAAGCAACGGGAAGCAAAGGTTAAAGTAAAAGAAACAGATCCAGCTTGTAGTCAGATTTCGCTCTCCCGTGTTACACTCACAGCCCCACCAGGATCTGACAGAATAGACACTGAAGGACAGGCCTATGCCTCAGGCTGATTCATAGAGCAAATATCGTAGGTGTCCTAAATGTGGGGGAGGAGTTCCAGTTCTATTTTCAGAATATTATTAAAGTTTTATTTTGAAATTTCTGTCTTTAGTGATATTCCCAGGGGCCTATAAAAGATGCTAAGAGCATAGCCTCCTTTCACATACAGTTACCTTGCATAGGCCTTTAACTGGTGGGATGGCCCAAACTCCCATACTTCTGGGAAAATCATTCCTGACTTCTAGTATCATTGAATTTGCGTAGGCCAAAGGTCACAGATTAGTAGCTATGATGGGCCAGATTTTTCCTCAAAAGGTTTTTTGAGTGGCCCATTGCAATGACTTCTGACACCAACACCCAAGTTAGGCCAAACTTCACAGGTTAAGGGCACAGGTCTCCACAAGACTGCCCTTACTTCAGACACCAGCTTAAAGTCTGGGGTTCCCCAAGCCATCTCCACTTCTGACCAGCTGGCTACAATTCAGCTGGCTAACCCTCAGCTTAGATAATTCACTGGAATGACTTGCAGAACTCAGAAAAGTGCTATACTTACGATTACAGTTTTATTATAGAAAAAGGATTCAAATCCAAACCAGCCAAAGAGAGAGATGTATAGGGTGAGGTCTGGGAGGGCCCCCAATGTGAAGCTTTCTCACCCAAGCTTCAAAGTGTCCAGAGTTTTGACTGGGACTTCATTACATCAGCATGATTTGTTGAGTCATTAGTCGGTCTCTAGCCCCACTCCTCTCCTAGGAGGTCTGGCTGATAATGACATGTTTGGTCTTGTTGATGTGACCAGTCCCATCTAGGTCATCCCATAAGCTATTAGTGTTGTCTGAGGGGCCCACCAGGAATAAGAAAGGCACTCCTACCAATCAGGAAATTCCAAGGATATGGAAGCTACTTCTCAGGACTCAGGAATAAAAGCCATCCAAATTCTTTATTATACACACACACAATATGTAATTTTATTTTAAATTAACTGTCAACATTTTAAAATCAGTCTTCACATAAACTAAACTTTTTGTCTCCCCCTGAAATATTTCCAATTTTAGGCCTCCGTTCCCACAAGGCTGCTTCCCCTTTAAAAAGGGTATTTCCCCACCATCTCCACAGTCTTATTCTTGGTGTGATTCACTCCTTTTGTTTCCTTCTGGTGCACTGCAGACATTTAAATTTGCAAACCTTGGCCTAAGCCTTGGGTATTTTTGCTGTTTTTACTTCCATCACACATTATTACCTTAAAAGAATAAATGGGGAAGGAATGACAATTACCTTTTGTCATTTCATTCTCACCTTAGTTTAATTTAAAACTACTTTTCCTCTACACTTTGTGTGAGTGCGGGTGCAGGTGTCTTCTATTTGTCTCTTATGTCTTGAGCCAGGCCAACGTGGAATTTTTCACCGCAGAACCAGGACAAACTAAATTAAAACTCACATCATCCTCAGAATCAAAAACCACAGCCAACCCAGGACCTTGGAAAAGAAGCCTCTCTTTCAAAAGACAAAACAAAACCCATGTTTCTCAATATTTTTAAAGCTGTAATTTCCTTCACAAGCATTAAATTCTCACATTCTCCTTTATTATTTGAAATTCATCATAAGTAACTAAAAATAAATAAATGAGACAAATAGTTATTTTCAAATTTCATTTACCCCTTCCCCCATTAAAACCCTTTGCAAATCACTGTTTAAATAATCTTAAAGGCATGAAATAAGCTCCAAGTACTTCAGGGGCCATGTGGATACATGCAGTCTCTCTCAGGTACAGGGGTTGCATAGACCTTGAAGTATAGGCAATCCTCAGTATTCGCAGATTCCATATTTGTAAATCCACCTACTAAAATTTATTTGTAACCCCAAAATCAATAGCTACAGCGTTTTTACAGTCATTCATGGACACATGCTGAGCAGTGAAAAATTTGAGTCACTTGACACAAAGTTTCCCCACTGAGGTCCAACAAGGTGACACGCTGCCTACTTATTCCAAAAAGAACACTGTAAACAAGTGCCCTTTTTGTGATCTATTTAGTGGAACTTTTTTTTTTTTTTCATTTTTGTGCTTGTTGATGATTTTGCTGTTTAAAATGACCCCAAGTATAGTGCTGAAGTGCTGTCTGGTGTTCCTAAGTGAAAGAAGGCTGTGATATGCCTACAGAAAATATATGTGTAGATAAGCTCATATACAGGCAAGAGCTATATATAGTGTTGTTGAATATGAGTTCAATGATAATGAATCAATAGTATATATTAAATAAGGTGTCTTTAAATAGAGACACACATAAAACAAGATTATTCATTGATCAGTTGATGAAAATGATGTGACTAGAGGCTCTCAGGAACCTAATCTTGTATTTCCCCTAGGGGAAATGGTTTCGTATTCACTAATTCAGTGTTAAGGTGACTTTATAGAACAAACTACCACAAATAACAAGAATGAACTGTACTTGTAAACTAGTGAAACACACAATGGACTTTCCAGCACAAAATCCTATCAAAGAAGGTTGTGGAGGGAAGAGAGCAGGGGATGAAAACTAAGCTCACAGGCAAGTAACCTTTAAAGATGTTATTTTATTTTAAACCAGAAAACGGTGGTGGAGTTAACACGAATCATCTTTCCCAGGCAAGCCAATGCAGCATTAAGGTGCCACATAGTAAATGGAACACTGGACTTTAAAGTTCAGGGGGCTAACTGCCGGTTCCAACTCCGCAAAAAATTGACTTAGCCAAGGGGGTTTCTTCATCTGGTAGAGGGACTCAAATCTTGTAGCAATAAGAAGTCACATTTGCCATAATTATTATCTCCAAAATGTTATCATGTAAATTATCTCATTGGTTGAACTCTGTGGCCCCTTCTTGCTCCAAAATTATATAATTTAAGGAAGAGGATCATTCTGCCAAAACAGAAAAAAATATATCAAATGTTCATAATACTGAGAATTTTCCTTTGGAATGTTTATAAGACATTTGTCAAGGAGAGGATTTCAAGTATAAGAACTAGAAAACGGCTGTGGTCTTTTAAATTGTATTTATTAAATCACTACTTTCTTTTTTAAAAATGAGAGAGGGACTTCCCCGGCAGTCCAGTGGTTAAGACTCTGGGCTTCCACTGCAGGGGGCATGTGTTTGGGAAACCCTGCAGGCCTCAGGAGGCCGAAAGAAAAAAAGAAAAAAAAAAAAAAAGGCCTTGTCCCCAGTAGGTGGCCATCCTTGCCTCAGGGCAGACTCCATCACAAATTTTGTACATGTGGAGAAGCAAAAGTACCACTAGATGGAGCAGGAACAAAAGACATCTATTTATTTCTAGTTCAAGGAACCCTGGCAGTCTTCAAAAACGATCTTAAAAGGTCACTTTCTGAGTAAATGGAAGCTTAGTGAAGCTAGCTGAGTTACCTGAAAAACCAAGAAAAATCTTTGGCAAAATCAGAACGAGAACGTCATTCACTAACTTACCCCATGTTCTTTCCACAAAACCATGCTGATGGGAAAACTTTTCCCTTCTTAGAGAACATTACCAGAAACAGGGCAGTCCAGGTTTTTCACATTTCTTAACTGAAAGCTAAGAATTGTATTAGACGACACCGAGGGACCTACTTCAGGCAATAGGATGAAATGCTAGACATGTTCATGTAGATACTGACATGGTCCTGATTTTTCTTTTCCATTGTCGGGTCCAGCTCCAGGCTGGATATCACACTGATAATTTGCCTTTACAATTCAGGCTGCAGGGTACTCTCTCTCCCAGCAATTGCCGCCAGAATAGCTGTCTCAAGGAAGTGAAGGCACTGACTTCAATTCCCACATAAACCTGGAAGTTAGATTTCGGAGACGAATGGGCAGAATGACCTGTTGATTGTTTCCTAATGGGCCTTTTTCTTTTTTTTCCCCCCCTTGGCAAAGAAACCTCACCCAATTCTTGGGGGGGGGGGGATATATTTCTTCGTACACTTTTCCGTCACCACTTAATACTTTGCACCCAAAGACGGAGACAAAGATGAAAAGCAACGACCATTAAGGAAGAATTTCCACTGTTTTAAGAACAGACTAGATCTTCCAGTTAACAAATATTAAGTGTTTAATAATCTCACAAAAAAACACTTCTCTTCCATACCCGATTGTCGGGACTGATCGGGATATACTTTGGAAGAGGCAAAAACCTCGACAAAATCCGCAGAGCAGGAACTGCGTTGTGATACTATGATAAAGGGCAACAAAACCAGAGGAGGGGGAGGACAAAAAAGCCCTACACAGGAACGGCCAGCTGGCTATTCGTCTCACTGCCCGTTCACTGGGACCAATTTTGGAGGTGCCTCCACGTGTCCTTCTGACAGTTGATTTGCACGCACTGTGGTCCAAGCTGCAAGTTTGGAAGCCCACAGGCCCACCACTGACGGCGAGGGAAGACGGACGCGCACCAACGGAGTCCCTCCCAGGGAGAAAACGGACTGCCCGCGCCCCACCCCCGCAGCTCCTCCGGCTGCAAGTGTCTGAGCCGAGTCCCGGGTGCACGTCCCACAGCTCAGGGAAGCGCACCGCGCGCGGGGACCGGCTCCGTTCCTTTCCCTGCGGTAAGAGCCTCGCCTCGGCCCCCCAAGCGACCCGCGGCTGACAGAGCCCAACTCTTCGCGGCGGCAGTGGGCGCCTCCGGAGAAGCCCCGGCCGACCGCGGCCTCAGGCGGGGCGCGGGGCCTGGGCGGGCGAGCCACGCAGGTTCCCGGGAGAGGTGAGCGAGCCAGCGGCTGACATTTTTTGTTTGCTTCAGTCTGGATGGTGGATGGCGGTAGGCCGAGGCTTTTCCGCCCGCTGAAAGTCAGCGAGAAAAACAGCGCGCGGGGAGCAAAAGCGCAGCGCCTACGCCAGTCTCAGTTAGGGTTAGACACGAAATGGCAGCCACCACTCCCGGGCCCACCCTCCGCAACCCACAGCGCCTCCTCCAGCGTCTCCTTATAAGGGAGCGGCCGCCGCCTGCGCGGATTGGCTGGGGCCAGCCCGCCGCGGCTCTCGCGAGAGCCGGTCTCGCAAAATTTTTTTTTTTTTCAAAAGTTCTGTTTCCCGCCATGAGGACAATCGCCGCCCCACCCACACGTTCCTTACGGGAAGATTGGATCTTTTCTTCAGACGTATTAACTTGTAATTTGAAAACTAACTTGAATGCTTTTTAGTGCTGTTTTCCATCTCTTACGGACCAGGCGAGGTGCACGTTACTATCTTAAAGAAATGGAGTTCATACAAAAATTGTAGGGCCAAATTCTCAGTTCGGATCATCACGTTTGTTAGAGAACTTTACCAAAATAGATTCCCGAACAGAATCTTGGCTTGGCTCATTGGGCTACCTCCGGGATCCTAACCTGTTCCCTTCTTGAGCAGAGGTTGTTTTATTACGTATAACTACTCTCTTCTCGATCTCAACATTGAGGACTGAATCTCCCTTTTATTAGGAAATAAAGGCTTTTCAGTCATTGACTTTGCTTTAATGTTGTGTCGTGATTGTGTTAAAAAAGAACAATGCACCATAAATTGTAGCAGGTTTTTATATTGGCCGGTAATGCTGTTTTTCATATAATTGGCTAATCTTAAAAGTTGAACTCTTCAATTGGGTGAACTTCATGGAGTTGTCGCTAGTGGCACCGCGATCTGAAAGAAAAGTAAAATGTTAAGGGGATTGGTTCGATATGGTTTACGATAGGGGAAAATATAACTAAACGGAAATTTCACATTTTATTTCCTTTCCCTAGATTACCTGAAAAGGATCATCCATGACCCCAATGAAGAGGCTAGAGTCTGTACAGAACATTCCAGGCTAGTTGTTGGGTTAACTGCCTAAGAAACCACAGTTAAGGACCGTGCCCCTGCCTAATCTAGCAAGCTACTTTGGAGAACACTTTAAATTTACATCTCTTAACCTCTTTACATCTCAACTTCTTAATTTGTAAATGGGAATACTATTTGTCTTGCCCATCTCTCTGGGATGTTGAAGTTTAAATTAGATAAATGTATCTAAACAGGTTAGCCGAAATTCCTTTTAGGAAAAAAACACTTTAAGAATTCTAAAGTGAGGGGGTTGGGATCATTCTGTTAGGGGAACCACTGACTGAAACCGCCTGCCCTGGCCAGGTACCATAGTAACCACTTGCAAGAGCTATCTTAAGCAGGAGGTCCTGGTAAGGAATGCGGAACTAATAAGCTACCACCAACCGGAAGAATTTGGGAAAGATCAAAAGTAGAGAGGAGGGCTTCCCTGGTGGCGCAGTGGTTGAGAGTTCGCCTGCCGATGCAGGCGACACGGGTTCGTGCCCCGGTCCGGGAAGATCCCACATGCCGCGGAGCGACTGGGCCTGTGAGCCATGGCCGCTGAGCCTGCGCGTCCGGAGCCTGTGCTCCGCAATGGGAGAGGCCACAACAGTGAGAGGCCCGCGAACCACCCCCCCCCCCAAAAAAAAAAAGGAGAGAGGAGACTCCAGTCCATGTGTTGTACCAACCTCCCAGAATCCTTCTCGCTAGAATCCATCTTGGCTGAGTGATGCGTGTGCCACCAGGAAGGATCCTGTGGCCAGAGACAACACAGAAATCAACCCAATTACCATAAAACCCGAGACTGCGAGCCACGTGGCAGCGCAGTTCTCCTGTGTTCCCCTACCCTGCTGCTCTCTGCCCCGTCGCCCCGTCCCAATAAAGCCTCTTGCTTTGTCAGCATGTGTCTCCTCGGACTATTCATTTCCGAATGTTAGACAAGAGCCCACTCTCGGGCCCTGGAAGGGGTCCCCCTTCCTGCAACAATTCTCTCTACAGTGCTTGTGACTCTAGTGAGTACAGCATCGACTATTCAAACTGCTCTCAGATAATCATTTTCTACACCTTATCCAATCTAGTAGTTTTGCTTACAATCACTAAAATGATAAAGACATGTCAAAAAATGAAATGCACCTCTTCACAAATGCTTCAGGCCAAACTGAATTACTTCCTGCTGCTTGTACATGCCCAAAGCCTTGGAGGCTTTGCCCTAATGTTCCCTCTGCCATCAGTGTGCTTCTGGTCAATTCTATATAACTGCATATCTACTGGGAGTGCACCACAGAAGTCATCAGGGAAGGGGACAGAGATGAAAGGAGAAAGCCCACAATCCCTGTCCTCTAAGAACATATCTAGTAAGGGAGAAAGACAAGCAAACCAAAAGATAAGGCTGCATAAATTAAATGGTCAATAAAAGTACAAGTAATATAATGTGCTGAAGGATACAAATAATCGATTTTGACTATGGAGGAAGTAGCATGAGCTGGACCTATAAATAGTCTAATTCTATAAGCAAAAAATAACATTGTGAAAGTTCCCATAGAGACATTATCTTATTTGTATTTCATAAGGACCCTGTGAGACAGATAGGCATTAGGATTAGCAACCCCACTTATCAATGAGGAAATTGATCTTCAAAATATTTAAACAATTTGTTTAAATCATGCAGCTGGTAGGTGGCAGGGCCTGGACCTGAACCCACATATACTGCCCCTAAATTCAGAAGGACGGGCACTCTATTAGGTTTAAATTTCAGCTTCAAGCCCAGTCCCCAAAAGCCTTCCCTGAGCCTTCAAGTTGTTTTCCCTCCTATAAGTCCCTTTTTTTTTTTTTTTTTTGCACGGGCTTCTCACTGTTGTGGCCTCTTCTGTTGCGGAGCACAGGCTCCGCGACCATGGCTCACAGGCCCAGCCGCTCCGCGGCATGTGGGATCCTCCCGGACTGGGTCACGAACCCGTGTCCCCTGCATCAGCAGGCGGACTCTCAACCACTGCGCCACCAGGGAAGCCCTGTAAGTCCCATTTTATACTTCTCTTAGAACACTAAATCACTTTCCACCTTATATTACTGCAATTAAAGTATGAATTTCACCTCTCACACTGGACTGCGGGCTTCTTAAGGACACAATCTGACTCCTGATTTAGCACTTACTGCACTTAGCACAGTGCTTTCCATAGAGCAGATACTACATACTTTGAGTTATGTCAACATTGCCATCATTCTCTCAGCTACCTTCATCATTTCAGACCCTTCTTTCCCCTTCATAACTAATTAGGCACCAAGACTTGTCAGTTTTTCATAATTTCTTCTTTTTAATTCCTATTGCCTATAATCTTGAGTATAAGACTTGACTACTTTACATCTACACTAACAACTTTCTAATTGATCACTGAATCTCCAGGGCCTTTCCCAGTCCAATTTATCCTCCAAACTACTACCACATTCATCTTAATTTCCTTATGTCTCCTGTTTTCAAATCTTTAAAGGCTCCTTTTTGCCTATAGGACATTTAAAACAAAGCCTTCCAGTCTCTGGCCTTAATTTACCTTCCTAGTCATTGCTCTTAGTCTGCTCAATATGAGCTCTTCATTTTTAACAAAACCAGTGTATTAAACATGCATTGAGTATGCTTTATTCATCCTCATATCTAGCTTCTTGCTCATTTCCACTATGCTCTTCTGAATATCTGCCCTCTTTTATTATGCTCCCACACCCATCCTAATACCACCCCATTCATCATGGCATACCTCTGCTATGAACTCTTCCCTTATAGCAACCTTCCTTCCATAAACTTCAACAACCTTCAATCTGTATCACTCATTTGGCACATATCATGTTCTACCACAAATTGCTCTCTCCCTCCAAAGGAAGTGTAAGATCTCCAAGGTAAAGAATAACATCTTCTCAGGACTTCTCTCGTGGTGCAGTGGTTAAGACTCCATGCTCCCATGTTAGGTGGCCCGGCTTCCATCCCTGGTCAGGGAGCTAGATCCCAGATGCATGCTGCAACTAAGGAGCCCACCTGCTACAACTAAGACCCGGCACAGCCAAATAAATAAAATTAAAAGAGTAATGTCTCCTCTAGCATTTAATTTGGTTCTACTCAATAAATATGTTATTTGACTGCTTCATCATTATTTTCCCCCATTATAGAAATGCAACAGAGAAATGGACCTTCCAATAACTGAAATATTTTGTTCTCCCAGAAACATATAATATCCAAAGTTTTCTGTCACATGTACTCAAAACATTTTCTTCTAACCATTTTATCTGTATTCAGAAGCATCTTTGGTGTACTATGTTGGGTCCGACTTCTTTAAATTCTGCAGCGGTGATCCACATGTGCTGGAAGGCAGAGAGGGATGCAAGAATAGAGCCTCCCACCCACACTGATATTTTCCTTTCTGGGGGAGCAATAACCTGCACAGGGGTGTTGGCAGGCACCACCTTTGCTATATCTTTAACTAGCCGCTTATCTAAACCAGGGAAAGAGGTTGATCCCCCAGCAAGGATAATATTGGAGAAAAAGGAATTCCTCAGATCTGTATCACATTTCATTATGCTGCTGAAGCACATCTTATCAATGCCAGGGGTCTCAAGATGCAGGAGACTTGGAGAGAAGAGGGCCTCTGGACAATGAAAGAGCTGGTCATGGAGTTTGATTGTCTTCCCATCAGGTAGTTGGTAAACCTTCTCTATACAATCAGCTTTCTTGGCCTTTTCCTCTTCAAAGTTCATTGCCACATAACAATAGGTTTCCTTAATGTCTGTGACAATCTTTCTGTCTGAAGCACTAAGCAGCATGATGCCGTGCTCCTTCAACAGCATCATGAGGTAGTTGGTAAGGTCAAGACCTGCCAGATCTAGCTGCTGGACACTATGAGGCAGACAGTAACCCTCAAAGATGGGTACACACTGGGTAACCCCAGCACCTGAATTCAGCACAAAGCCAGTTGTGAGGCCAGCAGCAAAGAGAGCTAGCACCCCCTGGATGGACATATAGAAGGCAGGAACCTCCAGATGCTCAAAAAACACTTCAGTGACCCGTTGCCGGTTGGCCAGTGGGTTCAGTGCTGACTCTGTAATCAAGACTGGGCCATCACAGGGCTTTAGCTTCAGGTTATCGTCGTAGATATGCTTCCACATGATCTCCATGTCCCCCCAGCAAGTAATGAGACCACGCTCCACTGGGTAGCTGTAGGAAAAGCAATAAGATAAATGGCAGCTTTAAATTTTTCCAGTGTCTACTCTCTTCAAACATGGGTTAATCCCCGTATTTATTACCAGTAGCACTTTATGGGCAGTGCCCGCCAGAACCTCTCAGAGATGGTAACTGCCAGCAAAAGATAGCCCAGCTACCTTCCTCTGCAATTTTTGTTGCTTTCCATCTTCCCTGCCTCTTTGGAATACCCTTTTTGACTTTAAATATATATATAGGGAAATCTTCACAGTTTTAATATCAGTTAGTTGAAAACAAATAGCCCGGAAGACAAAGGTACCTTGAATTAACATTCCTAAATGAACTTGTATTTTATGAACGATAACTGTGTTTGTACGTTTGAATACATTTGAATAGATACAGCGAGCAAGTAATGTTCACTCTTTAGGTATGCGGTACCCTCAGAGATTTGCGGCTCGAGCGTTGCAATAATGATAGCTGGCAGAGACTTTCCTGTTCCTCACTTCTTATCCTTTCTCTCAGTGTTGGGCCTCTCCTCTGGGATCCCCCTACTTTGCCTCCACGCGGGTCCTGCCCGCCGGGAGAAGGCGGTACCTGATGGAAAGTGCGCTTCTCCGCTGCTGCGCTTGGTCTCCCACGCACACTTCCTGCGCGACCTCTGCCCCGCAGGTCTGGCCTTTGGCGCGGCCTATAAAGTTCGGGTAGACAAACTGGGGCTCCCGGGACCCAGCCAGGCCCGCCTTGATCACTCCTGAGCCGTTGTCGATCACCACCGGTAGCTGGTAGTAGCTCATGACGCCGCCGCCTCCTGTCGCCCGGCCGCTCGGGCTGCCCTGGCTGCGGGCTAGGCGGGGAGCGCGGAAAGTGATGTGCCGGTCAGACGACCTGGAACGCCGCGTCATAGAGACCCCGGCACGGCCCCGCGGGGCCTGAGCCGGGCTCGTGGGAGCCGGGGGCTGGCGGGGAGGCGGGGGGGAGTCCCAGGCCGGGGACTCAATGGATGCAAGGTGCACTCTAAAGTGCCACCCACGATTGCGTCTCACCCGGGTTGGACCACTCCTCACCCCTTGGAATCTGGGAATACCAATATCAGGAAAACCTGACTTTCTTCCCAGAAAGCTAGATACAAATCTAACCTTTCACAAGAGGCTTTCTCTAATACCTCGATGGGCCATAAAAACAGTTTTATTTCTCAACGTCATTACATTCTGGTTAATAGATGTCTGTCCAAGGGCCTGCGGGAAGCTCTGAAATGCGCCCTCGAAACTGGAAAAAGGTGGAGAGATTTGACAGGGTAAAGTGTCGTAGCAGGGGAGGTACGGTTCATGCTTCTTAACTTCTAAAAAGAGAATTTCGTCAACTTGTAAAAAGAGAAAGGGAAAAAGTGCTAGAACTTAAAGTGGGTTTTAAATACTTTTATTATTATTTCTATATATTCTGGGCAGTACTTTGTTGTGTTTCTTTCCCCGTGTTTTCTAAGCAAAATGTACTCAAAACCAAAAAAGTATAATCTCACTTTAAAATTTTTTAAGCAATCCCATCAGGTTACCCACCCCACGCCCCCGCCCCCGGTGTAATATGGAAGCTCATTCTCATTCCCTAAAAATTCTTGATTTTTAGGCATAAGGATGTGTCTGTCTCTCTGCAGGAAAAACGATATTCCTTAGGTCATATGAAGCTCAGGCTTAGAAAAATTTATTCATGTTTCGTGCCCAAAAAGTGCATCTCGATGTCTGATTTTCATTTTTAACCTCTTCAATTTTGCACACCCTGTAGAAGATTTTAAAACAAATGCCGTCTAAAACAAGCACAGAGCAGGGGAAATTCAAAAGCTAACGACACGTCCCTCCACCAGAGGCTGAAAGGATCGCTTTCTCGCTAAGTAACAGCTAGGGAGTTTGGTGCTGCGCGGAGCTGCGCCCTGCTGCGAGAGTCGGGACTCCGGGATTCGCCTGCGGCCAGCCCTTCCTAGCCCGCCAAAGCCCTGAAACTCATCCGGTACTCTCAACAGAGTAACGCGAAGAAAAGAAATATAACACTTCTTTTCCGTAGAAGAAAGTAAACCGCAAAAAAGTGCAACCAACGGGTGCCCGATTTCTAACTAGGGGCTTTGCAAAAAGTGTATGCAAATTCCAACTTTTGAAATGGTAGCACTGTTCAACTGGACATACGGTTAATTTTCCTTTTTTTTTTTTTTTGGTTTCATTGTTTTTCCTATTAAAAGTTACGCTAACCCTACCTTTAAGCGCTCATGAATTGCACGTTACAACAGCGATATCAAGGACTTTCTCAGCCACTGCTGACAGACTGGTTTCCGTAGTGTAGTGGTTATCACGTTCGCCTAACACGCGAAAGGTCCCCGGTTCGAAACCGGGCGGAAACAGTGTTCTTATTTTTCCCGTTTACGTCCACTTACTTAACAGAGTCTTATGATGCTCCTTATGTTTACCCAGTTACTTAACAGGGTCTTGTGATGATCCTTACGTTTGCTTTTTATTTTATTTGATCCTTACGTTTGCTTTTTATTTTATTTTTGTTTACTCCTTTTCCCCCTGTTTACGTCCACTTAAACAAGGTCTTGTGATATTCCTTATGTTTGCTTTTTATTTTTTTTAACATCTTTATTGGACTATAAGTGCTTTACAATGTTGTGTTAGCTTCTGCTGTATAATAAAGTGAATCAACTATATGCATACGTACATCCCCACATCCCCTCCCTCTTGCGTCTCCCTCCCACCCTCCCTATCCCACCCCTCTAGGTGGTCACAAAGCACTGAGCTGATCTCCCTGTGCTATGCAGCTGCTTCCCACTTGCTATCTACTTTACTTTTGGGAGTGTGTATATGTCAATGCTACTCTCTCAATTCGTCCCAGCTTACCCTTCCCCCACCCCGTGTCCTCAAGTCCATTCTCTATGTCTGCGTGTTTATTCCTGTGCTGCCCCTAGGTTCATCAGACCTTTTTTTTTTTCTTTTTAGATTTCATATATGTGTTAGCATACGGTATTTGTTTTTCTCTTTCTGACTTACTTCACTCTGTATGACAGACTCTAGGTCCATCCACCTCACTGCAAATAACTCAATTTTGTTTCTTTTTATGGCTGAATAATATTCCATTGTATATATGTGCCACATCTTCTTTATCCATTCATCTGTCAATGGACACCTAGGTTGCTTCCATGTCCTGGCTATTGTAAGTAGTGCTGCAATGAACATTGTGGTACATGACTCTTTTTGAATTACGGTTTTCTCAGGGTATATGCCCAGTAGTGGGATTGCTCGGTCATATGGTAGTTCTATTTTTAGTTTTTTAAGGAACCTCCATATTGTTCTCTATAGTGGCTGTATCAATTTACATTCCCACCAACAGTGAAAGAGGGCTCCCTTTTCTCCATACCCTCTACAGCATTTGTAGATTTTTTGATGATGGCCATTCTGACTTGTGTGAGGTGATACCTAATTGTAGTTTTGATTTGCATTTCTCTAATGATTAGTGATGTTGAGCATCCTTTCATGTGTTTGTTGGCAATCTGTGTATCTTCTTTGGAGAAATGACTGTTTAGGTCTTCTGCCCATTTTTGGATTGGGTTATGTTGGCTTTTTAAAAAACATAATCCTGATAGTAATTTGCACTACCTTGGGAATTTGAACTTTCAACTTGGATGTTATTTTGCTTGTTCACCAAATGTTTTTTTATTAACGGCTTGCACATGGAAGAAGTGTTTCACACTTTAAAAAAGTTTTTAAAACTCACAACCTGATACTGAAAAAATAATATAATGTACAGCCTAATAAGAGTAATCAAACACCGCGTAAAAAATAAGCTCTGTTGCCCCCAGCACTCTTTGTTTTACAAGTCATTTGGTTTTCCATTAGTTTTCCCCCTGAGATTGCTGATTTCTCTAAACGCCAGAGACCATGTTTTATGCTTTTTCCATATTCTTAGTATCTGACACCTAGTAGAGACAAATATTTCTGAATTAATAAATTACTGAAAAGGATTCTGACAAAAATAAAGTGGAATCAGAAAAAAATTATATTCATAAAAATGAAATCAAGAAAGAACCAGCCTCATTTTTTTTTTCTTATAAACCTAACGGTTGTGGGTTTTTTCACAAACATGATTCTTACCGGGAAGAAAGAATTTACAAAGAGAGCAAACAGAATCTAGTTGTAAAAAAATCTCAAGAGAGAAGAAAAGAATAAATTCAAGTTGAGACTGTCCTTTAATATAAAATCACGAGTAAATTTCCTGTGGTCCTGACACACCTTTTTTTTTTAGTTGGAGTATAGTTGCTTTACAATGTTTTGTTAGTTTCTGCAGTACAGCGAAGTGAATCAGCTACATGAATCAGGATATATACATATATTCTCCCCTCCCTTGGACCTCCCTCCCACCCCACCCCCCAATCCCACCCATCTAGGTCATCACAGAGCACCGAGCTGAGCTCCCTGGGCTACAACTTTTTTTTTTTTTACATCTTTATTGGAGTATAACTGCTTTACAATGGTGTGTTAGTTTCCGCTCCATAACAAAGTGAATCAGCTATATACATACACACGTTCCCACATCTCCTCCCTCTTGCGTCTCCCTCCCTCCCACCCTCCCTATCCCACCCCCCCAGGCGGTCACAAAGCACCGAGCTGATCTCCCTGTGCCATGCAGCTGCCTCCCACCAGTTATCTATTTTGTGCTACAACTTTTAACAAGAAAAAATGTTGACGTTTTGGTTTTCTTAGATTATGTTGTCCGCGGGTAGTACGGAAGAATTCACCCTAACATATCAGCACGACTTATCTTACCGTTTCTGCGTCTTTTTATATTACGCAGATAACTGGCACCCCTTTCCCTCACTGTACAAAATCTGTAAATAATTGTATTAAAAATTTTCTAGTCCAGACGCAGAAGAACCCTTTCCGGTACAAAGCCCACCTTTCCCCATGCGCATGCCCAGTGTACCCTACGGCTTTGCTCCGCTTTCATGCAGCTCAGACTTCAATCACCACGTAAGGGTATCCTGGAAACTGGGCTCCAGTCGGCTGATGCAAACCAGACTCGTGGGTTCCCAAGAGCTTTCGGGTACGTAAACTAAAAAGGGGTGATCAGTTTCAGCCCAAAAATTCCCACGGCCCAGAGCCCGAGTACACACAGCAGCTGTTCCTACTCGTGGGGCCACAAGGAAGGGGAGGATGATGGGAGAAGACGAGCAACTAACTACAAGCCCCAGCATGCAATGCGCTATTTGGCTCCTGGAAAGAGGCCCGTGGTGCAGCGCGGTTCAGCCTCGGCCCAGAACGCGGGCGGAGCGCGAGATGCCGACTGTCCTCCAACCAGAATGCTCAGAATGAGGAAGACAGGTGTGGCGCTGTGAGCGAGCCCTTAGATCTCGTATCCAAGACTCTCCCTGTTTCTCCCTAGCTCCTGGCATGCTAGGTAGCGGTGTCTCTGTACGCCAGACTATTCCCCACAGGCCGGCATCGGCCCTCCGATGTTGCCTACGGTGTTGCCACGGAACGCTCGGAGCCGGATGTGACGTCGCCGTGGAGGAAGAAGGGAGAGGTGGAGCGTGTCGCGGTGACGTCCTTCCAAGATGGCGGAGAGAGAGTGAAGAAACTGTGTTCCCCTTTGGGTTACTATAGGTGAGTTCTGTCTTCGCCCTCAGCCTGCTGTCCCCGCTCTCTTCAGACCCAGTGGCATTGGAGGGCAGGCTCCTTGGAGTTCGCGCTCAGGTCGGAGTGAAGGTGTTAGTGTGGAAAGCTTGGGCGAGGCAGCCCCCGTGTTGGCCTTGGCCACAACCTCTGCTGTGGGAATTCGCGGGAGTGGGAGCTCCGCGAAGGGCAGGGAGGCGGAAGCCAGGAGAGACCGGCTTTCGCAGTCACTCTCCGATGCCACCTCGAGTGGAGGCGGGGTAGGGAGGGGTGTGGCCTCCTGGGGCGAGTGACCTAACCTTTGACAACTCTTGGCCCTGCTGGTTCTCCGCCCCCTGGGCGCCCACCTTGCGTTTGAAGCCACTATGCTCCGAGGAAGCTAACAGGTTTCAGGGATTTGAGAGTTTTACATTTGATCTTAGCCAAAAGGCCGAGAAGCGATTGAGAGCAATTTTAAAGAACTCATACCGTGTCCTTTCCCCCTTTGTCCCAAGAAGTCATTTCTTAGTGGTTTATTAATTTTTTTCGTAATACACGTGTGCCTGCTGAGCTTGAAAGTCTGAAGGTTCAACTGATGCAAAAGCGTGAAATTTTGCGGTGCTTTTTTTTTTTCCACTTTGTGGGAAATGTTTTCGCACATCGCCATTTATTGACGTGTCCAAAGGATTGTGTTAGTTTACCAAGCTGAAATAAAAGCTAGAAAGGCATTTATCCCTTCGGCAGTTTTATCCATATCTGTTTGATAAGAATTTTCTGGGGATATAAAATGAGAACAGACTTTATTCTAGTTCATGTTCTGTGTCTCTTCACTCACCAATTGCTTGGGTGAAAAGTTTGATGAAAACTTAGGGTTACTGATTTACTATTTCTTTTTGTTTTTTAGAGCAAGGGTAAAATTCGATTCTGATATCAAAATGCAGTATTCGCACCACTGTGAGCACCTTTTAGAGAGACTGAACAAACAACGGGAAGCAGGTTTTCTTTGTGACTGCACCATAGTAATTGGGGAATTCCAGTTTAAAGCTCATAGGAATGTGCTTGCCTCGTTTAGTGAGTATTTTGGTGCGATCTACAGAAGCACTTCAGAGAACAATGTCTTTCTTGATCAGAGTCAGGTGAAGGCTGATGGATTTCAGAAACTGTTGGAATTTATATACACAGGAACTTTAAATCTTGACAGGTAAGGTACACATTTTATTTCCACTTATAAAAACTGGTCAATAGTCTTTAGAGCTAAAGCAGATTAGTTTTTTTGCATTTAGTCCCTGAACTCTGAGTCTTCAAACATTGATATGCACAGTATTGTTTTTAATAAAGAAGTCAGTGTCTCTGATTTGAGATAAACAGACCACATTTCATAAGCACAAAAAGTACAGATGTTAATACGATTAAAGTATGGTTTTTGACACATTTATCTACTGAAACAAAGCTTGTGATTTCAGTTATGTAAAGTTAAAGATCAAAATATGATGAATTTTAATTGAATTCCAATTTACCCTTGCTTTTTGGTCTTTATGTTCCTCTGGTCTTCTCTCTCACTCTCTATCCCCTACCTCTTAAGGTGTTAGGGGTGGGGAAGTATAGGTGGAGAAAGAAGGAAGATCTCTGTTCATTTAATAGTGCTCCCATTTCCAGCTGTAAATAGCAACCTGCAGGACCTCTTCCTGATCTTGATTCAGGAAAATAACTTCATTGGCGTGTTAATGGCCATGACTCCTGTTGCCTGGTAGAGCTATCAGTGCAAATGCTTAAGTCTGGTCTAAGATGCTAGGATGCTTCTCTGAGATGCTTAATGCTGTCACTGCACTGACAAGAAGTAGGTTCTGAGGAATCTGATAATGCAGGCATTTTGTGTCTTTCATACGTGATGAACTGTATAATTAGATTAATACTAATATGTTTACTCGTTGTTGAGGGAAAGGTGGTGGGGATAAAAGGAAAGAGAAACCAATCAACTTAACTCCTGTCTTCTTTTCTCCATCTTTTATGAAAGTGTAAACATGAATAGATCATCATCTGACATAGAAAGATTATGGGCTTTAGAATTAGATCTTGCCTGTCAAGTCACCACGTCTCTGAGCAAGCTATAGCCTCTCTGGGCCTCAGTTTCTCCATTTGTAAAAATGAGATGATAATAACCACATTGGTTGTTACTGTGAAGATTTAGGATTTACTACCTCCCAATGAACATTACTTTCCTTCCTTTATTTCCTCTTCTCTATCCTACTCTACAAGCCCATTAATTCCGCATTTATTGGAGAAAAATTAGGGAAAAAACAAAAAAGGAAACACCTGAAATTCTGCCACCCACTGATAACCACTCTTAACACTTCAGTAAATATTCTTTCATTGTTTTCCAGATGATCTCTATAGATATATGCATGTACACATTAAGCAAAGTTCTTCCCTCTCTTTACACTGCAGCTTATTGTGGAAATATACTTATTGAAAAGCTGGAATTAGGATGTTCCTTAATCCTATTGAAAAGGAACCATTCATGCTGTTTGGAATTGCTTTTAAATTTTGATGTAATGAAATTTTTGAGTCAGTTCCGTGTAAATTGATTAAAGGAATAAAGCAGTGTCATAGATAAATGTCATATGATGTTATTTAAATTTACTGAATATTTGGCTATACAAATGCCTCTGATCTAAAAATTTAGAATACATAATATAAAATAATCACAAAACCAGTGAATTTTGGTTGATCTTCAATTTAGTGGTTTCCCTTTTTCAAATAACTTTGCCAAAAATCTTGAACTAATTGGAACACAATGAAGAGCGCCTTACTTTGAGCCTTCATGCAAAAAACCAATGTGAAGAAGAGCCAGATGTTTGGCTCAATCTTTTTTTTTTTTTTTTTGATGTGGACCATTTTTAATGTCTTTATTGAATTTGTTACAACATTGCTTCTTTTTATGTTTTGTATTTTTGGCCCCAAGGCACGTGGGATCTTAGCTCCCCGACCAGGAAATAAACCCGCACACCCTGCATTAGAAGGTGAAGTCTTAACCACTGGACTGCCAGGGCAGTCCCTGGCTCAGTCTTTTTTGATACATGTCTTTCCTGGGGAGCTGGGGAGCCAATTGTTTGAGCTCAGACACAAATGCAAGAGAAGACATATACCAAAAATAGAAAGTCTGTACAATTTAGTGATTAAGAAAACAGAATAATAAAGAATTAAGTGGACTCAGGAGCTAGATTACCTTGGTCAAATCTTAGTTCTAACACTCTGTGATCTTGGACAAGTTACTTAACTTCTTTGGACCTCTGATCCTTCATTTGTATGTAAAATGGGGATTATAATTGCTCATATAAAGCAGTTAGCCATATACCTGGCAATATGTAATTAAATGACTTTCAGTGACTATTCAAAAAGTGAAAGCAAGTTTGCAGGCACTTTAACTTCATGCTTATAAACAAAAGCAGATCAGTTATTGACATAAACAAACGCTGATTCTCTTAACTGTAACTGAGATTATAGGCTATCTGTGAAATAGATAAATAATTTGTATGAATTACTGTTTCAGTACTGAACAGTTAGTGTGTGACTCAATACTAGTTTGTATTGGTCTTAAAGGCAATCTCACCTTGTTGGTGATTCATTTTATGAAGCACTAAGCACAATTATAATTTGAGACCTAAGTATAATAAGTGATGGAGTAAATTTGGTTTTCATTCTAATAGTTTCTCTCATTTATTGTAACTTAATAATAGACTGTGTAACAGAATCAATAAAAATGCTTAAGAAACGTAATGTTTTTAGAGAGTGACAGTGCTATATACATGCAAAAAGCATTTTGTATGGAAGATGAATAAGATTATGTTTGGGGCATTCATGCTATATATCTTTGCAAACAGGGAGTTAACTTGATTACAAAGATCATTCGTTATTTGCTCCAGAATTATAGCCAAAGGCCATAAGAAAAGACTATTGTAAGTAATGTTTTCTTAGCTAAGGGAGTCAGTTTACAAACAGATTGTTTTCCAAAAGTTTATTTGTAGTATGTTTAGGAACTTGGGATGGATTTTCCGAGAGAATAAAATGTTCACTAAAAGTGGTGATTAGGTTTCCAAACTAGCCTATAAATCTACTTAATTTTTCTGAAGAATTAAATAATATCTGGGGAAAATGACAAGTAGGAAGGTTACTTGAGGGTGTGTGTGTGTATATGTATGTGTATGTTTATGTATGTATCCATCGTCAGATAATTAAAAGGGCATATTTTTAGTGTTAATACCAACTCAGCTCTCTGACTTTACAGCTAAGAAAATTGAAGCACCCAAAGATGCTGATTTATTCTAATTAATTCAGCTAGTGATCCAGAGCCATTGCTAGCATAACTGAACAGCCAGCCTTTCACTACATTGTAAACTTCTGGAGGGCAGAGACTATTTGATATTTCTTAATATCGCTCTCAGTACCACACATGGTAAATGCTCAGTAAATTTTTTTTTTTGCTTTTTCTTTTCTTTTTTTTTTCATATTTTATTCAATACATATAACAATACATATTAAAAGATTTAACAGTAAGGAGATTTTTAATTTTTTGCTTTTCTTTTTAAAAAAATTTTTTAAAAAGTAAGCTGCAGGCTTTGGCTTTGGCTTGGAAAATACCAGGGGAGTGGGGGGCATAAACCTGAGGCTGCTGCCCCTTATCTGCCTTCACGGTACTGTCCCCTTCTCCCAGCTCCTCCCTGACTCTGTGAGCCAGGCCTCAGACCTTCCAGCTAACCACTTCCCATGAGCCACTACTCTGATGTCAGCCTATAGCCAAAGGAGCTGGATGTCTGGGCCTGGTGACCAACGCTTTGCCACCCACTCAGTCAGGGTGCTCCCCACCTGCAGGCAGGTGGCAACACCCTATCTGCTACCATCAGCCCCTTCCAGAGCCCACTGCCCCACCCCTCCCTGTCTAGCCCAGCCATATGCAGCTCTGCCCCATCCAGGGGTGCTCTGCTCAGAGATGGGCCAGCAGGGCCGCCCCAGCCCCTCTGGTAGGCAAAGACTCTGGAAACTTCTGGGGTCCTGTGTTCGGCCATGTGATCCCAGGGGTGCACATGGGCCCCTTGGGTATCTGAACAGAAGGGCAGGGGAGGGAGGGCCGCACCCCTGCAGTCCTGCTCTGCTGGTCTAATGGGCAGCTGCCCACCCTTCCCCACCCCGCACTGCAGGCTCCTGAGTTGGCAGATTAAGCATTTTATAAAGTGAAATGCTCAGTAAATATTGATTGGAATGTTGAACATTAATTTTTTCTATATAACTCTAATATGACAAACTCTAGCTAATTTGGGTTGGGGATCATACACAAAAAAAGCTGGGAAGGTTGCTAGAGAGAGCTTAGTGCATTCTAAAACCTTGTTCTTCCAAACGTGATCCATGGACCAGCAGCATTGGCATCACCAGGGCGTATGTTAGAAATGCAGATGCTCAGGCCCCAAAGCAGACCTGCTGAATCAGAATCTACATTTAACAAATCCCTGGGTGACTCACATGCACAGGAAAGTTTGAGAAGTGCAGTTGAAGTTCTTCACAGGGGAGCAGAGGAAGATAATAATTTCTTTAGACTCTTCTTGTTGCCAGTCCAGAAAAGTTGGTTGGTATCTGAAGAGGCCTCAGGAGAAATGGGAGGAGGCAGTAAGTTGCGAACAGCCACTTTCGTGTTCCAGCTGTTTTCTTAACAAGTAGAAATTTTAACATTTTGTTTTTCCATGGTTGTACATATGAATAATCCATTACTTTTCATCTTTTCAAGTTCTGTAAAACTGGAGATTTTTGCCTAAACATTCTGAGTGAATAAATTTTTTATAAATTTGTTCTCTTAGGCCTTTTGTATCATTCTACTTCATTAGGTCTTTAAAAGACAGAAATATTTGTGTAGCTCTGTTTCAAAAACGTTTTTTCTTTGATCAGAACATTGTCATTTAGCCTTGTTTCCTTACAGTTGGAATGTTAAAGAAATCCATCAGGCTGCTGACTATCTCAAAGTGGAAGAGGTGGTCACTAAATGTAAAATAAAGATGGAAGATTTTGCTTTTATTGCTAATCCCTCTTCTACAGAGATATCTAGTATTACCGGAAACATTGAATTGAATCAACAGACTTGTCTCCTTACTCTACGAGATTATAACAGTCGGGAGAAATCAGAAGGGTCTACAGATTTAGTTCAGGCAAATCCTAAACAAGGGGCTTTAGCAAAGAAGTCATCTCAAACTAAAAAGAAGAAGAAGGCCTTCAACTCCCAGAAAACAGGGCAGAATAAAACAGTGCAATATCCCAGTGACATTTTAGAGAATGCATCAGTTGAAGTATATCTAGATGCAAATAAATTGTCCACACCTGTAATAGAACAAGTTGCACAAAGAAATAATTCAGAACTTGAGTTGACATCAGTTGTGGAAAATACTTTTCCAGCACAAGATATTGTGCAAACTGTTACAGTGAAACGGAAACGTGGAAAATCACAGCCAAACTGTGCTCTGAAAGAACACTCTATGTCTAATATAGCCAGTGTCAAGAACTCTTACGAGCTGGAGAGCTCCGGGGAAGAGCTGGATCAGAGGTATTCCAAGGCCAAACCAATGTGTAACACGTGTGGGAAAGTGTTTTCAGAAGCCAGCAGCTTGCGAAGGCACATGAGAATACATAAAGGAGTCAAACCTTATGTCTGCCACTTGTGTGGAAAGGCATTTACCCAATGTAACCAGCTGAAAACGCATGTAAGAACTCATACAGGTAAGACTGGTTTGTGGAAAGTATAATTGTTTATATATTGTGACCGAAATAATATTTTCATAAACATATTAACATACAGTGTTGACTGTGACCAAAATTTGGTATATACTTGTATTCATAAAAGTATTGAGCATGTTAGACTTGAAAATGTCTTTGTAATTGTGACCAAGTATTTAATGGCTATTTGTTTTGTTGTAACTGATACTCTGAAGTCCCAGTGTGTGAACTCTTTAAACCATTTTCCCTCACAATTAAAATAAGCATAAATTTAGTTCTACCTTGCTAAATATTTAACAGACAATATATTAAAACTGATAAAAAGTAATTACAACTCAGGCTGATTCTCAGATTTTACCAACACATCTCACCACCTGTTCCTTTGTCGAACTTCTGAACATAAATTATATATACATTCCTTCCTCAGCCTCTATATTTACCTTTATTGGTACACTTAGATTTGTGCTTTTTAAGATGCATTAGGTATTTCTCTCATTGATCACTTTTCACTATTATGGACTAAGAAACACTAATTTCTTTTAACTCTACTGGTGGTTTCAGTAATCAATCTGGAAAAATATCCTATTTGCTTTTTTACTTCTAGAGTTAATATTTTCTGAATACTGAAACTAGTACTGGTTGATGAACTCTTTTGAAAGCTTGTATGGCTTAAGCAACTAAAACAATATTTCCTTCTAAATATAAATTTTATTTACTTTTCTTTTAGGTGAGAAGCCATACAAATGTGAATTGTGTGATAAAGGATTTGCTCAGAAATGCCAGCTAGTCTTCCATAGTCGCATGCATCATGGTGAGGAAAAACCCTATAAATGTGATGTATGCAATTTACAATTTGCAACTTCTAGCAATCTGAAGATTCATGCAAGGTAAAAATAAAAACAAAAAAACAGATGTTTGATCTTTGAGTCTGTCATTCACTATAGCCTTAAATAGACTATTGTATGAGAATTCAGGACAGTAGAGTTCTAATTGTGGTACCACCACACTGTATTCTTAGTACAGTGAAGGAACCGCAAGGGAGCCATGGTGCCTGGAGGGGAATAGTGAGGGAGGGAAATAAGATCAGAATGGTGTTAGGGTGTCCAGATGGTGAAGGTTTTGTAGGTCATTATAAAGCTTTTACTCTTGAGAATGAGAAGTAAGTGATGTAATCTTGCTTGCATTGTAAGAGGATCACTATGGATGCTATGTTAAGGAAAAGATTGTAGGATTGCAAGAGTGGAAGCAAAGTTACCAGTTAGGAAGCTATAGATAAAACCCAAGTGAGAGTGACAGTGGTTCAGGTCTGAGAGATAGCAGTGGAAGAGATAAGTGGTAGTCAGATTCTGGATGTATTTTAAAGGTACAACAAACAGAATTTGCTGCACATTGGATGTGGGGTATGAAAGAAAAAAAGAAGAGTAGAATTAAAAATGATTCTCAGGTTTTGAGCCTGAGCATCTGAAAAGATAGAATTACCATTAACTGAAGTGGAGATTTGTGGACAAAGCAGTTGAAGTAGGAGTACAGGAGTTGAGTAGAGTTCTGATCATGTTAAATTTGAGATGACTATTAGACATCTGAATGGAAACGTGCATTAGATAGTTGGTTATCTAAGTTTGGAAGTCAGGGGACTGGTTTGAGTAGATAGTATTTAAAGTCATAACATTAGATGAGGTCACCAAGAGAATGAAGATGGATAAAAAAGAGATCAAAGGATGGAGTCATAAGGCACACTAAGAGTTCTGGGAGATGGGCAAGTCACTATAAGTGACTAGGAAGGACCAACCAATATAGGGGCAAACCAGAAGATTGGGCTCTCTTGGAATCCAGGTGGAGGAAATGATTTCAGAGGGAGTGATCATTGTGTCAAATTCTGATGATAGGGAGATTAAGAGTGAGAATTGACTATTGGATTTGGCAAAGTGAGAGGTTAGCAGTGGTTTTGACAAAAGCAGTGTTAGCGGAGGCTAGTAGAGAAGAAATGAAAGTAGAACCATTGGAGACTCAAGATTTTACTAAAGGGGAACAGAAAATAGAGGAGCAAGTAAGGTCAGGGGTCTTTTTTTTTTTTTAAGATGGGAGATATTTCAGTATATTTGTATGCTACGATCCAAAGGGGAGGTGAAACTAGATGATATAGGATGGAGGAAATTGCAAGAGTGATCATTGAGTAGGCAAGGAGGATAGTATCTTAAGTATATAAACTGGAGTACTTGGATTCGGAAGAACTGTCATTCTCATATTAGAGTTAAGAAAAGCAAACCCTATAGATACAGATGCCTATAGGTGGAGATTTGTGTGGTAGAAATTTACTTCTGATTCCTTAAATTTTTCTCAGTGAAACGGGAAGCAAGGACATCAGCTGAGAATGAGGATGGGTGAGGAGGTGCTGAAGGTTTGAGGAAAGAGTTTTGAAGAGTGAGTGAATGGACAGACAAAAATAGTTGCCTGCAGTATTATGGGCACACTTGACTACCACATAAGGCTGATGGCAAAACTTTGAACTGTCTCAGAACTAATGTTTTGAAAACCAAAACATTTATTCTTGACAGTATACATTGAAAACTGTTGATTTTAAATACATATTGTTGATCTGTTAAGATGAAATGAAATAAGATACTGCATGAAGAATTTGTATGAAAAATGTTTGCTGTGTGGCATGATCCTTAGATTGTTTTACTTGCCAACATGTATCTTTATATTTATTTACTAACAGGAAGCATAGTGGAGAGAAGCCATATGTATGTGATAGGTGCGGACAGCGATTTGCCCAAGCCAGCACATTGACCTATCATGTTCGAAGGCATACGGGAGAAAAGCCTTATGTGTGTGACACCTGTGGGAAGGCATTTGCTGTCTCTAGTTCTCTTATTACTCATTCTCGAAAACATACCGGTAAGGATTTGACAAAGAGGTGGCTTAAAACAAGGAAAGTTGTAAATAAAAGAAAAAGGGAAATTAAGCCTTTACAAAAAGTAGGTTATAGGCTTTGTAGTTATATATCTGTTGTGTCTGTGCTTCTTGAAGCTTTTTGTGTTTCTGATTTTCACATAAATATTAGATATAAAAGCAGACTTATTTTCTAGAATACACAGTGGGTGAAATTTTTTATCATGTAACTTATATACATTAAAATCAGATAATTTTGACAATATATAAACTTGAGTTAATAAGACATTTTTTATGACCTTAGAAGAACTCCTTAGGGTCTTGAAGCTTCATTTCCCTTGGATAAAACTGTAAAGTTAAGGGGTTGGGGTGAATTTGGGTAGAACGTTGATTTAATAACTTCTTAGGACTTTTTCTACAGACATTGTAGATTTGCAAATTAAATAGATACTTCAAACCCAAAGTATCAATTTTGAAGCAAAACCTGTTGTTCAAAATTTTTCATTTTTTTGTAGGGTAATTTTTTAATAGATCTTTCCTAAATGATTTTATTCCCCTTTAATAATCTTATAGATAGCAAAAATTGAAATATGGATTGATGAATTTTCATGTTTTTAATTATATAAAAATCAGACTTTTTGCCCACCTCTAGTCTACTAGAAGGATATTTGGAGAAAGTTTTATTATATGAAAAGCATCAGGTTACATGCACAGCGTAAAGTAATTACTAATGTTCATTTAAGTTGGATCACACTGAAAATACCTCTGAAATACAATACAAAGAGGTTTTAATTTAAATAATATTTTAGAACAGCTTACTTTAGATTATTGTAATTGATAAATATTATATTGGTATAGTACACCACTTCGCTATCTTTTATTTTCCATCTAGGTGAAAAACCATACATATGTGGTATTTGTGGGAAAAGTTTTATTTCCTCAGGAGAGCTCAACAAACACTTTCGATCCCATACAGGTCTGTGTTTAGGGAGAACGTATTATTTTTTGTTCTCTCTAATTTCTTTTTATGTAAACCTTGACTTTAAACCATTATGGACTAGATGGTAACTAATCATACTCTAACTGTAGCTATATTTTAATGTATGAATATCAACTTTTTATTTGTTTATTTTTTTTTTTTAGTTGTTTGGATTATGGATTAAATTTGGTCAAGAATTGTGTAGATTTTCTAAGAACTGTGCCAGATAATCAATGGTTTTTAAATGATTTGGATAAAATTACACAGATAATACCAAAAAATGAAAAGGAATAGATAATACCAAGATAATATCAGATTTTCTTATTAAACAATGTTCAGTATGCACGTTTTAGGAATATATTTTAATATTGACATGGTTATTGTAAAAGGTAGTATATAAGTAGTATGAAGAAAATATGAAATACACAAAAAAATGTTTAAAACAAAGGAGAACACCACTTTGAAAATGTACTGTACTTTTTTCTTTCTAAAAGTTATTTCTTGTAATTCCTATCTAGTATAGTGTGACCACCTAGTAATAAACAGTTAATAAGTTTATTGGCAACTTCTATATCCTCATGTTCCTTACTTTGCATTATAAAGCAATGAACAGTTCTTATTTCAAAAGAATTATAATTTTGTAGTATTTTTATCCTGTGAGTATTTTTAAAGGATTTTCTAATTTATACGCTACCTGAGAGCAGAAACCATAATTACGCATTTTTCCTCCAGCTACATCTCTTAGCCAGAGTCTGGCATATAATTGGCACTCACTAAATGTCTGATAGAAATAAAAAAGTAAGTTTTTTTTTAGTTTGAAGGTTCTGTTAGTGAAAATGCTCGATTTTTCCTTGAAATAGGTACACTTTGTATGATAAAGGAAAGGAGTGCCTGTGTGTATAGAAGTTTTCATTTCACTATATTAGAACCAAGAGATTAAAATGGTAACTTGAAACTAAATTTAAACAATATAATGTTTGCATTGTGTTCGTGAACATTGATATTTTTGCCTTAGTAGCTTCTGAAATACTGAGATTTTAATTTTTTAACTTGTTTTTCAGGAGAAAGACCATTTATCTGTGAATTATGTGGAAATTCTTACACAGATATTAAAAATTTAAAGAAGCACAAAACAAAAGTCCATTCTGGTAAATGCTTCTGTTTTTTAAAAATTTGGTGCTCTCATATTTGTACTATTCCTTAAAATGTTGAGATACACATTGTAACAGTTTATATGAGATATATATTTTTAAAAACTAGGTGCACACATATGAGGAAGGTAGCTTTATAATGTGCAGGTGAGTTCACTCTGAATTTCTTTCCATATTGACCTTGTAATAAACATTGCTTGAAATACTTCCTCCTTTAAAAACCTGATATATATATATAAAGCAATTAAACTCCAATAAAGATGTTAATAAATAAATAACCTGATATATGAACAATTGCAAGAATGAGAGAATACATAAACAACTATATATCACTCTTTCCCATACTAGAATCTAGGTTAACTGGGGTTTACTGTAGTTATGCGAAGAAAGGAGCATCATGAACGCTAGTCTGAAAATGTATAAGAGGAAATAGGGAAACAGGTATCCCCAAATTGTTATGATGCATGAAATGGAAAGCCACACTACACAATTTTTAGTCTGTTATTTAAAATGAATCCTTGAGAAAGTTTCACTGTGCTTACCATTCTGTCATGATTAGGAACAAAACACTAGTCTTCTTCACTGTGTAGAGATGATAGTCTTTGATAGTAAATATAAACATTGTAAGGATTGAGGTAGTGATGTCTGAAAACTTCAGTGAGTCATTAATTCAACAGGCATTTACTAAATACCTCTAAAGTACACATAACTGCAGGGTACATGAAGTTGAGCAAGGCATAGTCCTAGTCCTCAGAGAGCTTCCCATCTGGTGTGGGAGACCAGAAATCTACATAAATAACTGATTACCACACAAAATACAGGATATAATAGAGATGCAAGAATACTGAAGAAGAGATTAAGTCCTTCTGAGGTGAGTATTGGAAAGGCTTAATTCTAGGGAAACTGAAAGGTGGAGAAGAGTTCAAAGGGTGGAGATGGGAAAGGGAATGTTCATCCCAGGCAGAGAGAATATTGTGAAGAGAGTCATCGCGACAAGAGAGCGCAGGTTGTATTCTTGGCTGGCTGAACTGAAGAATAGTCTGGCAAAAACAGAATCATAACTTTAAAAAAGCAAATATGCAATTTTGTCTAACAAGGTTAGTGAGATTGAAATCATGTCAGTACTTGGAAGTGAGAAGAGCGTGCGTGGTAAAGCTAGTGGAAAATTTGAAGGGAAAAATGTATCTTTAGTCAGTGGGGTAATTACTCCCTTGAGTAACACAGAATTTCTTACTTCTGAAAATAAATGAAAGTGCCATACCTCTGAACTTGAACTCACAGAATAATATGAACTACTCATTAATACATTCACTGAATAAACTGGGTACTTACTATGTGTGTAGCACTATAAGGTACTTTGAAGGAATTAGAGAAGTATAATTAGACATTTACTTTGAAGGAATTTATAGTCTGTTGAGCATTCAAGGCACACCTAAGTAGAATGTTACGTACCAGTAAGATAGACAGATGTCACAAGGTGGTATATGAAAAACTGACAAATGAGTGATAAAGTAGATAGGAAACAGCTTACCCTGGTCTAGCACAATTAAGTCCATTTTTATAATGGTGCTTAAACCTAATCTTGAGGCCCCGTAATGGATTTGTATAGATAATGCTAAGGGCAAATCAGCAAAAAAGAAACAGTGTGACTAAAGGTGTGGGGCCGAAATGCAAGTTCTGGGGGTGGTAAATAGATTGAGTCTTCCTCATGGTTTTTGTTTTGTTTTTAAAGATGGTGAATTTTTTTACCTTCCATTTCAGGTACAGATAAAATTCTAGATTCCAGTATAGAGGATCATCCCTTGAGTGAACAAGATTCCATACAAAAAAGTCCTTTATCAGAAACTTTGGATGTGAAGCCTTCTGATATGACTTTACCACTAACTCTTCCACTTGGGACTGAGGACCACCACATGCTTCTGCCTGTTACAGATAATCAGTCTCCTACATCAGATACATTGTTGAGGTCAACTGTGAACGGGTATTCAGAACCACAATTGATTTTTTTACAACAATTATACTGACTTTGTGAGGAATATGGAATTGCTAAATCGTCTCTGGTAGTAAACATAAACATCTCTGGTAAGGTGCATATATTCATATTAAATTAACCCTTCATTTGAGTTGTGGCCATTATTTTTCATTCACTGAAGTAAAAGCACCTGATGCTGCATCATAACTGTGCAATGCTTATTTTGATATTTGGCTTTTATGTCTACATTATACACATAGCTTTTAGAGGAATGAATTATACTACAGTAGCACTATTTGGGGTGGATAAGTTTTACTATCTTTTAGAGCTGCCTTAATTCCATATTTATTTTCATTTTAGAATTGCCTTTCATTTACTCAAGTGGAATCTATCAGTTTATGATTCACTTATGACCTGTGGGATGTGTTTATTTTCTTCCCCTCAAAATTTAAACAAAATCCATAATAATAAACAAAATCAGCCCAAGAGTGGTGCTGTTACTAAGCGCCACAGACCAGTACATAAACTATGGGGAAAAAAATTCGTATCTCTGCCTAAGAAAATTTAGGTACTGAGTAAGAATTGTGCTATTTCTCTATTAATATAGTCCATTGGAGGTAACTTTTCTAATTAAACAAAAAGTGCTTCTCTTAAAAACTAGAAAACTATGTATAAATTTTGTTCATTTAGAACTCAGTATTCTGGATAAAACCAATGGTCAGTACTTTTGATTTGAATTATCTGAGACTACATTTTCAAAGTGAATTTTAAATAGATATTTGGTGTTTTTATCTTATTAAAGACAGTTTCAGATTTGATGCAGATTGTTTTAATAGGTTTCTAGATTACTGGAGATGAGGAAAATATACTGAGTTTTGATAATTTTTGATAAGCCTCTCATATTCTTATGCACTTTTTAAAATATAAAATCCTAAAAAGAATTTTCTAAATAGAAACTTAATGCATAGTATAAAACACTTGTCTTCTGAATTTGATAATTATATTCATAAATAGTTAAGAAATTAACTTAGTTATAAGTGAACATTTGCGTGATATCAGAAAGCGAGTTTATTAAACATTTTATACTTGAGTTTTCTGTAAGTTTCGAGTTTTACATTTTTATAGATTAAACCACAACAGTTCACGGTGGTCGTAGTTTCACAGTAGTCCTTTTCCTTCCTAATGAACTTAGAAAATTCAGATTTATTCTGATATTTACTACCACTCTTCCCCCTCCCATTTTTCCCACATATTGATTTATTTCACTGCCTAATCTTTGGACAGTAAATTATCAGTTCCTCAAAGTCAGTTCCTATACTGCTGATCAAACACCATGGTGACATTATTTCTTATTTCTGCCGTGCATCATTTGTTTTCTGCTTTTAAACTATACCTGTAACAAAATTAACGTATTTTCTATTGGTATTGATTTCTTTAGTTGTATTTTCTCTGGGGTTCCTACTCATAGGAACCAAGTAGAAGACTTAGTAAAACTAAATTCTTCTAAACTGTACAGATCATCACCATTTTACAGCACATGCAGCATTTTTACAATAAATTGCCACCAGTGGGATTGACTTAATTAGAGTTTGAAATACTGCCTTTGTATAACATACATCAAACTTAGTATTTAATTTATCTAAGAAATCTAATTATGCATATGTATTAATTTAATATACTGGGTTTAAATACAATTTATAAAGTTATAAAAATGTTCAACTAATCTATTCTGGCTTAAATTCAATAGGAATTTATTGGAATGTGAAGAAATTAAAGAAAATTAAGACTCAGCCTTTTTAAGAAGTCTGCTGAAATGGAGAGGCTATATTTAATTCACATCTTCATTAATCCAAGCATCTAATGAACAAAATTTCTTTTTAAAAACTGCTGTAGTGATGTCATAATTCTGTAAGGGTAGTAGTTACCAAATTTCCTCTAACATGATGATAATTAGCATTTGCCTTTACATAAATTAGCCTTTAAATTTATTATTTTTAGGATTATTGGATTGGAGTGACTGAAGTTGATCTGTTCTCTTCATCACATTATCTGCTTCTTAGCTAAAATAATTTTATTTTAAATTGACATGGCTTGACGCTCTTCCAGAATGACATGTAAAGAAAGCTTGAAGACTGAGTATCTTTGTCTTGTCATTCTTCTCATAATGCTGTATTATTCTTTATCATAATATGCATATATTTTAGTTGTATCTGCTATCATTGTAACACTCACAATTATCAGTTAAATTCATCTTTAAATATATTTGCTACAATGCAGTGTTTTGGGAAAGTTCTATTCTTAATTATGTAAGTATTACTAAGTTTTTTGAAAGTCTTTTTAGGATGCTGAACATCTTATTGAGAAATTATTTTCTAAGTTAATTTTGTTTTGTATTTGTATTAGATTATTCTTTCTGTATCGTTAGATTTTAGGCTTTTTAAAAAACCATAGATTATATATAAATGATTTTTTGCTGGTATTTGTTTTATGTTTAATTTCATAGAATGATTTTGATAGACAGATTTTAGAAAATTGTTTTATTTTTTTCAAAAGAAAAGGTTCTGTCATTTCTCTTGGAACAATAGTGTGTTACTTTTCTGTATGTTTCATTTCTACAGCAGTTGTGCAAATAAGAGTAGTTGAAATGTGCTTATATAAAGACAATCTACATGTACTCATTTTTTAAAATATCCTAGAACAGTAACTGACATTTGATGCATATCAGAAACATAGCTTAAAAATAGTGGTGTCCAAGCCCCACCCCACCTTAGGCTCTCTGAATCAGACGATCTCCAGAACATGCTGAAAAGCTCCATAGGTAATCTTAGTGCATACCAAACACTGAGAACTATTATCCTAAACATTTCTTGGTGTTCTTCCTTTGGGCTCTTGATATGTGATGTGTAGGCTCTATTTTTTTTTTCTTTTGGCCGCGCCACGCGGCTTGCAGGGATCTTAGTTCCCCGGCCAGGGATTGAACCCGGCCCCTTGGCAGTGAATGTGCGGAGTCCTAACCACTGCACTGCCAGGGAAGTCTCTCTGTGGGCTCTTGATAAATGAAGCTCTTGATATAACTTTTCACTTTTTACTCAGAGATTTTGAGTCTTTAGAACTTGGCTAGAAATACCACCAAATAAAAAGAAATTGTACTTTAATGCAATTTCTGTAAATTCTACATTTTTACTCATTATGTATGAACAATACCGATATTTAGTTATTGGAGCATTTCTTGAGACAGTGATATGGTCTACTCACCTGTCCTTTACAACCCCTGCCCCCTCTTCACTGAACAGAGATTTGGTGTATTTGCTTAAGGAATTTAGATAATTATCATGTAAACACAGTAATCATTCAGAAATAGGGTATTTAATTTCAAGAATATACTGAAATAAACACCATGGATGTGAATCAGATATTTGGATTAAAATATCTGGCCATTATTTCAAATGCTGGAAAATTATTGAAATCAGAATACATACAGCTGTAAAGATGAATAAAATGATCTCCTCTTTTAAGTTTACAGTCAAGTGGGAAAGACAAGCCTGAATGCCAAGTGTTAAAGTGGAGGAAGGAAAGAAAGGAAATGCTGAGCAGTCAATGGAAGTTGAGTGGACAGAGAAAGGGCTGTTACTCCCCTGGATAGGCAAACAAGAGGAGATGGCTAATGGGAGGAATCTGTACACAGCTGACTGAGGTAGGGAGAATGGAGAGAAAGTCTGAAAGGTGGTGGCAGAGATAGGAATCAAAGACACATCTAGCACTATCTATACCACCTTGAAATAGTCCTCTACCTTTAGCCTGTGCTGAAAGAGTGGGATTAGATAGCCATGTTTATAATCCAGGATCTCACACACTCAACTACAGTTGACTGCTGAAGGGCAGGGATTAGACAGCCACACTTGTAACATATGATTCCATACTTGTGACCACAGCTGACGAACACCTTACCAGGGAGAAACAATTCTTAGGCCAAACGGAGCGACTTTCTTAAGAATTTGAGCTATGAAATTCAGAGACTTCCTAGGTATTGGTGTACATGGAAAAGATCATTTAGATCTGGTCCAGAGTCACTGAAGCAAGCCAAAGTCTAAAAGAAATAGTGAAGAAGCAGAGAAAGCTGACCTGTAGAGCGAAGCAAGGGGATGAAGTAGGTTTGCAGAACCAAGTGACTGAGGCCCTGTGAGAGAAGTGGCTTGGTTTCTGGCTTTGCAGACCTTTCTTGAGGTCACACAGCTATGCTTCATTTCCTTGTTCTGGATGCCAGTGGTTTTTGCCTATTAAATTCTTAGAGTAAAGCCCCCTTTCCTTTTTTTTTTTTTTGCCGTGCTGCGCGGCCTGCAGCATCGTACTTCCCCAGCCAGGGACTGAACCCGCAAATTCCCTAAATCCACCTTTTCTTAAGCAGGCTTGAGTCAGTTTCTGTTGCATGTAGTTAGGCAGTTTCAACTTAGAATCCTAAGTTCTGATCCTCAGCGATTGAGTATATGGAGGTGCGATTAACTTCTAGGCAAGATAAGGGGGAGGTTTATGGAAGAGAAGACTTTATTTTGTATGTGCTGAATTTGATCAGTGGTGAGATACCTATGTGAAAATGTCTAGCAGTAGTTGGAAATGGGGACTGAAACCCAGCAGAGGTTAAAGCTAGAGAAACAGATCTTGCAGCATAAGGCTAATAATTATTGTGATAGAAATGATTTAGGCAACCCTGGGAGATGGTACGGAAGAACAAAAGATGAGGACAAAATCTTGGGGGAAATGCATTTTAAGAATGAGCAAAAGACAGAAAAGGAGATGGAAAGTGATAATAGGAAGAAAACCAGGGTGATGCAAGTTTCACGAAGACAAAAGTGGCTTTGTACTGATCACGTGGCACAGAGAAATTAGATAGGGTGCAAATCAAAGACAACATTGGGTTGAGTAATTGGGTTGGGTAATTGGAGTATGATGATCCCCTGAGAAAGGCAGCTGCAGTAATAATAGTGGGAGTAGAACCCAGGTGGATATGGTTTGAGTAGTAGATAAGACATAATGAATACTACCATTTAGTTTGAAAAGCAGAGTGCGTACAGCAAACAAGATCATTTTATCAAATATCTAAAAGGTATAAACCACTTTATTTCTTGCTTTTTTGCTTCAAACTTGAAACTTTGTTAAATAATGAGCATTATAATAGAGTCTGTAACACTGTAATTTGAGCTGGATCTTAAAGGATGATTGCTAAGAGGAAAATGGAAGGAAATGTATAACATGTATATGATTGCAGATTTGCTCGTTACAATTCAGATGTGCAGAAGAAGGGGAGTTTTCCTACAGAACTCTTGCACCCGGTGGGAAGTCTAGAAAAAAATTAACTTTTAGTCCTAGGCACTTTAAAACCTAATCTGATACAAAGCAGCTAGAATTTATAATATCTTAAGGTAGTGCTTAAACATTTTGAAAATTGCTGTCTTATTTCTACCCTTTGTCTTTTCCCTAAAATGCTGTCCACATATATGGGGAGGAGAGGAGGCTTGCATGACAAAATGGCATCAGGGAAGACACTGCCTTCACTCTATTCTCTGAGCATCCTGCTGGCTTCTCATGCAATAGGCAATACCTTGTAAAATACGTCATCAGGTTTTCCTTAGCCTGGTCAGAGCCCAGTAATTCTCGGCTGACCTGGCTTCACCTTAGTTCTCTTGGATGTGGAGGAGAGAGCTCTGAGACTTCTGCAAAAATGTCTCAAGCAGTCCCGTGTAAGTCAGGTTGCAGGTTTAGCACATGCCACTCCACTGCAGGCTCCAGATAAGCCTACTTCCCATTTACCTATTTGCTTCCCACTCAGCTACCTTGTCAGTCTCCCCTTGGGAGAATATAGGAACTTGTGGGTCCCCTCTGTAGCACAGAGGAACAGAGTAGCTTGGGAAAGCAAACTGCATTAGGAAGGTTTACTTTGATATGGCTCTGTCCTAGCCTGGGAGTATCTCTTCCAGAATCCTGTGGACTCCTCTACTACCCAACATATTATGGAATACTTCAAAACAATGAAAGCTGAATAGACACTGCTACATTAGACAACATGAATGACTTGCACTAATATAATGTACAAAAGAAGTCTGACACAAAGCATATATATACTGTATGATCCCATTTATATAAAATTCCAAAACATGCAAAACTACTCTGTGATGTTAGACATCATGATAGTGGTTGTCTATTGGAAGATGGTTGGAGGTGGTTCTGGGGAAGCTTATGGCATTTACTATCTTTATCTGGGTCCTGGTTAACACAGATGGGTTAGCTTTGTGATAATTCATCTCGCTATTCACTTAGATACTTCCATTTAAAAGAAGTATATATTAAAGAAACTAATTTGAAGAATGAGAAAACCAGAGCATTGGTTTTCAGACTTCAGTGAGATTAAAGATGACCTGGATTGTAAAACTGCGGATTCCCCAGACTATCCTCAGAAATTCTGATTCAGTAGCTCTCACTCTAAGAATCTGTATTTTTAACATTTGCTCCAGGTAATTCTGATGCTCCATACTTTAAAAAATGCTGATTTAGTATCTTCAGTTTAAACTGTCTTTACTCTTTGGACAAATGTTCAAGTGTCTGTGACAGAAGTCTGTCATAGTGTTTCTCAAGTCTGAGTTTATTGGCTATCTAATTGCCAGGAGTAGCATTTCCTCACCAGCTTAACGTTTTCCAAATGTAATGACAGTTGTTAGAAATGTTTGTATTTTTTCCTACACCATGGTTTTCTTGCACTCATTGAATTCTGCAGTTTTTCAAATTTGATCAAAAGACAAAATTTTTTTTAATTTCCTATTGCATTTTTAACACTATAGACATGACTTTCCTCGGACACACAACTTTTTTTTAGATACAGTTAATTATTTCTAGCTATATTCAGCCTGTAATAATGTAAAAGAACTTGGTAAAAAACAGCTAGTCTTTATATCTGCAGAGAGATCTTAAAGTGGAAAGAAAGTAAGATCTGAAACATGTAGAGAACACTGGAAACTAAAGTTTGATAAAAGCTAATAACTAAGAGTAAAATAAGATTCATCTCTCTGAAAGCATGAGAATGGATTTGGTAAGGCATTTAGGTCTTTTCTGGCTCAGCAGCTCTAGAACATTAAGTGCAAATCATGGCTCATATAATTTATTCAGATGTTCTTCCCATTTCATAACCACCACCACCATCTGTGCCACCCCCTCATCACCACCACCCCAGTTTCCCCAGGGAGTATGGAAGTGTGGTATGAGGTGCTGAATATAAGGAAAAACCTGTTAAACTTTAAGAATCATTAAGTAGTGAGTAGGGCATATTTAATTCTTTAATCTATTAAAGGAATGGACAATGACAGATGTGGGAGTTTTCTGTAATGTTAAATTTTGAATAAATACAGCTATGATTTGAGGAATTCCCAGTACTTTAAGTGAAGGCCAATACTTTGACAACTGTAAAGCTATCACCTTTATTTCTCTCTCAACATTTAGAGATAGATGGTTTTTCCATTTAGACTGCAGAACTTAAAGTAACCTCTTTAAATTGTTCACATAAAATTTTTTTTCTCACACTTTGCCCAGCTTTAGCAGTAATAAATCATTCAGATTAAACAGTTAAGTGGTATGTACGAATTAATTTGTGAACATGGGTGTGTAATCAAAGGATCGTGGTGTCTGTTGCCTCTTCATAGAAATTTTAATTTGAAAACAGGATTGACCACAGACAACAGTAATTGTTTGCCATCAAATCATGAAAATGTTATTGGCATCCTCCAAAAGAGAGAATTATCTTTTTTAAAAGTTCACTGGCAGCACTGACTTGTTTGGAAAGTATACATTTATATGTATTTGTATATGTTTATATATATTTGCCTGTATTTGTGAAATTGTATCAATACCCATTTGTAAAATACCTAAAATACTTTTTCAACCTCTAAACCCCTTGACAGTCCCTGGAATCTGCCACCTGAAACCTTTTTACCACTTCATGACAACTTTCAGTTAGGATACCTATAATGACCTATCCTTGTATGCTGCTTTACTCTTTGGGTATATTTTCTTTATAAAAAGAAATTAGTTCCTTGATTTCCTTCTCCAGGTGTTCAAATTTTAGTCCCTATTTTGCTAAATTTCTTTGAAAAAATTACACTACTCAGTTTTTCACAATGGACAGTTACTCACAGTTTAGTATCTCTTTTCATTGTTCTAATTTATGAAAGAAAATTTAATAGACAATAAAATGTAATCTCCGTGAAGAGTAATAAGACAAATATATGAAAATTAAAGCTTGTTTTTCATAGATATTGACCTACTGGTACAAGAGTAAGACCTGCATTAGATGATGGGCTGCAAGCTTCTCCATAACCTGGTGTCCAGTAATAATGCCTTTTAAGGCCATTGGAGACTTCTGCAAGGTACACGTGTCCATCCACCACAAATGGCTCCACATCTGTATTGTCTGATTTTAGACGGCCCATGTGAATTAAATCTGAATATGCCTAGGATTTTTAAGAAAAACTGTATCATTAAGAAAATAGTTTATTCATTTTACAGTGCTTAAACAAATATCAACATTCAAATTAGATGTGATAATTTATAGTTTAAAATATTCTGTGTAACACTGCTGAATTTTAGTATTTTCCAGGCATTGTAGTTTTTATTAATTCCACACAATGTAATTACAATCTTGCAAAACTTATTTCTACATTTTAACGTTATTAGGCATGTTTTGTTGTTTCATGACTCCCAGAGATAACAATTCTATGTATTACCAATTTTGTGGACCAAAGGTCTCATGGTCAAAATTTTCAAGTCCTAAGGTGACTGAGTCATAAATAAGGATGGAGTGCTGTTGTATATGCCCTTGAAGATCCGATGACAGCCAGGGATCCATTTTTCAGAAAAATAAACAATCACAGATTTTGGCATACAACTGTATGGAGTTCATGGACCCCCTGAAGATAATCTACAGATTTAGGCTTAGACTAGAGACCATTCCCATAGTATGAGATGCTGGCCCGGCTGGCCACTAATTATTTCTTCATTGTAGAATTTTCTTTGTATATCTCTTATGGATCATTGATATCTACATAAAAGTGTCGTACAAACATGTTAAACTAGTTTGTCAGTAAGGTTGCGATTATAGAGAAAGGCAGAAATTAGACAGTAAAAGATTCAAAAGTCTAGTTGCTTTCTGCTGTAGCTTGTCATTAGTAGTTCCAACTCAGCCTCTAGTGTATAGAATGTGGATATGATGTTTTTCTGAAATCAAGGGTTTTTTTTTCTTTTTTCTTTTTTTTTTTTTTTTGCGGTACACGGGCCTCTCACTGTTGTGGCCTCTCCCGTTGCGGAGCACAGGCTCTGGACGCACAGGCTCAGTGGCCATGGCTCACGGGCCCAGCTGCTCCGCGGTCTGTGGGATCTTCCCGGACCGGGGCACGAACCCGTGTCCCCTGCATTGGCAGGTGGACTTTCAACCACTGTGCCACCAGGGAAGCCCAAGGATTTTTTTTTTTAATAGTGTACATTTTATTAGCCTTTTTAGTGATAGAATTCTGGTTAGTCTTTTGGCAATTTTTGAGAATTCTAACATATATATATATATATTTTTGGCTGTCTTGGGTCTTTGTTGCTGCGCATGGGCTCAGTAGTTGTGGCTCACCGGCTCTAGAGCGCACGGGCTCAGTACCTGTGGCACACGGGCTTAGCTACTCCGCGACATGTGGGATCTTCCCGGACCAGGGCTTGAACCCATGTCCTCTGCAGTGGCAGGTGGACCCTTAACCACTGTGCCACCAGGGAAGTCCCCTAACATCTTGTTTTTCTTTCTCTTCTTTCCAAATGAAAACTATTTGTTACTATGCTTTTTGTGTGTGTTGAAAGCAGTATCAAGGGTTCTCTGTATTTACATAAGCAACACACCAAATATTTTGACAGCTTTTACTATATCTCTCTAAATTCTGTGTCTTGGTTTAATTATTGGGTAGCAGATTGGAGATTGTGCCACAGCAAATTTAAAATAAATCAACAATTGTGATTTAAAAAAACTTAACTTTGGAGAAATTGGGACTGTGTAATTCAGTGATCTTTATACTAATATGTAGTATTTGATATCTTTTCCTATTTCAACCACAAAACTTTCCAGTAGCTAATTTTTAGGACTTAACATTAAAATTTATCAAAACTGCAGTGTCTCGTTATACTTTGTAATCATGTCTAAGGCATCTGTATATAACATCTGACGTTATAGGGAAAACCCCAGAAAAAGCCTCAGTGAAGAAAAAAACTTACCACACATGTAGCTTCATCAAATTTGTTTCCCCAAATGTAGATATTAGAGAGTGTGGGATTTGTTTTCATTGATTGTGAAAGTGCAACAAGTCCTTCTCCCTCTATGTTGTTGCTTACCACTGACAACCTTTGGAAAACCAAAAAGTAATAACCCTGGAAACCAACAGTTCCACAAAGAGAATGCATAAGCTAGCAACAGCATTTATTACACACATTTTTTTGTGTTAAGTCTTAGCATTAAGTACATTTAATGTATAATCAAAATATTGACCTAATAATTCCTAAAATCCAAGAAACTTAGTTTTCTAATTGGATACTTCATGTACCTAAGTAGAGCTACCTACATTTTGGAAATAAACAGCCTATTGTTTTCTATTTATTATTCAGTAAAGGTTTGGGGTGGATTACAGATATATTTTTCAAGATAAAGTCATCCAAGTAATATTTTCTTTGATTCATTCTTATTTTAGAGTCTTGACCATATTGAATGATTATAATTTTTCTGTTAGAATTCAGGATAAAATAATAAGAGTTTTCTCATTAATTTTAAGCAGTCATAGCTAGAATCAATTTTTAAAAGATTACTTTTGAAAAATAGAAGAAATTGAAATGTTTCCTATAACTTAATATGTCAATTTAGAAACTGAGTTTTCATATTTCACCATGAATCTTAAGAGGTAAGAGGTTTAAGGTTAATATTCTAAAAAATTTAAGGTTTTCTTTGTTATTTTGGTTAAATATAAAACCATACTAACGCTTTAAGAGTCCTGTTGTGTGAAGCAAGAGTGTCACTGAGATAGTTTGCTCCTGCATTTTCTATTCTGTTAAAAGAAAGATCTATTACTTCCAGGGTAGTATTCTTTTTCAGTACATCGGCCAAACACACCATTCCATCCTGAGTTATTTTATTGCTGGGAAAGGAAAAATATGTAGTTATATTTGGAAATATGAAGTATTCTTTTATTCATAGAGATAGCATGCTTGAAAACTTATATAGTAATAAGTACTTTCTATTTTAGTTAAGATTTACTTTAATCACTCAATTTCCAAAAAGTTAATAAAAAGTTGCCATAAAATGTTGCTTCTATTCTGGTTTACATACTTAAATTGCTCTCAAGTTATTATATCGGTATAAGCCGAATAAATACTAAGGCTCAAGATAAAAAGTTGACAACAATGGTTGCATTTTCTAATTTTTGGAATTAGTGTCTAACAAAGAATCTTATCTACAGTGAATATTTACAGAGATTATTCCCATGATTTAACTCCTGCATTAATATATAAGTTATCACTTACCAGCTTACATCAAGGTAGCGCAGGCTTCTGTTCAGATACAGTGCATCACATAACTGTTTCATACCACAGTTTTTTATGTCATGCTTACACACATGTAGTTCAACAAGGCACTGATTTTCTTTCAACATGTGGCCTAGATGAACTGTGGACTCTTCCTAAAAATAGATAGTCTTTTTTCTAGAATATAATTTTGAAGCAGTACATGTTTATTCCAAACATGCAAAGTTATTTAAATTAGCTTTTTAAAAAGATTTTATCAGTTAAGACTATTATTAGTCTACGATTTGCAATTTGTTTGGCATGGCTTTTTAAAAAAATCATTTTGCCACAAATATCTTTACTGTCTTAGAAACAGGCAGCAGGCACTTGTAAAGTGCAGTGACTAAGTGATTTAAGAGATGCTGGTTAAAAAAAATCATTACTAAAAAAGCAACAATCATCTCAGCAGGAAAGATAAATCAAAATAATTGGTCCCATGATTGAGCATGAGGGAATTCCCTGGTGGTCCAGTGGTTAGGACTTGGAGCTTTCACTGCTGGAACTCAGGTTCAATCCCTGGTCAGGGAACTGAGATCCCACAAGCTGCATGGTGTGGCCAAAAAAAAAAAAAAAAAATTGAGCATGAAAGCTCCTTTACTAGCTGTCCTCTCAAGACAAGGTGTTCTTGCCCCTTACAGATGTTTCTAAACTTTGCTCTTGATCTCCACTCTTTGTAGTTTTTAGACTCCCTCCCTCCCTCCCTTCTTCCCTCCCTCTGCTGCTTCCAGGCAAAAGGTATATAACCTCAGTGAGGATCTGAACACCAAGCACTTTAAATTTTTAACAGAATCAGAGCATGTCCTGATGCATTACTGCTGTTTTTATAAGTTTTATAGTCACTGGAAATGCTGATCATGGATAGCCATATATGCTCAAATTATCTAAAAGTACTTTGAGAAAAAATAAAAGTTAAATAAAATCATATAGCAATAGCAGATTGTACATGAGCTTTATAATAAAACTGTCCAAATGCTAGCTTTACCTTGTACTAACTTTATCACTTTGGGCTAATTATTTCATCTAGCTGAGTCCCAGTTCCCTTTTCTATATAAAATAGGTAAAATTTTACTTCCCTCACAGAAGTAAATAAATTAACAGAAGTACCTGGCACAAAATTGGTGTTCTATAGAAAACCACAAAGCATTTATTATTGTTCAATATTCTATAATACGGTATCTGATTTAAGTTATTGCTTTGACACTGAAAATACATATCCAGAGGGAAGCTGTAGTCTGAAATCTTAAATGAAAACTGACCACTTACGAGGTCCAGTATTGCTCTGCATAGTGCTGGAGCAGAGGACATAATACAGATATGATGTATGTGTTGACTGCGTTTTTAGGTCAAGAAATTTGAAAGAGGGACCATCCTTATTAAGAAAGGGAACTAGTATCACAAATAGTAAAGGGTTTTTGTTTTTTGGTGTTTTTTTATAGCTCCACTCAGTTTGTGGCTTAGTTTGGCCTAGGGTGGCACCTAGCATCAGCGTTTTTCTAAGCTCCCCGGATAATGAACAGTAAAACCCTTAAATGAAATAGGTTTGCTGGCTTGTATCTGGGAACAGCAGGTATGAGGAAGCACAAGAGGATTCTACTCCACAACCATTTAAGAGAATAGTACTGTGAGGGACAGAAGGTGGTGGCTGCCTTGGAGAGGAATAGAAAGCAGGCTAGTTTAGCTGACTGCCCAGAAGCACCAGGCTAAGAGCAAGGTCCGGGGCCTGAGAAAGAGCCCTGGGCTTTTTTTTTTTTTTGGCTGTGTTGGGTCTTTGTTGCTGTGCGCACGCGGGCTTTCTCTAGTGGGGGCCCTGGGCTTTCAGTAACTATTCTCAGATGGATTTAGGAGTAATGACACCACTCAGCATTTAAAAGAGAAATTGTGCTTCTAATATAATTTCATATAGTTTAACAAACTTCCTCAGGGCTTTAATCCGGAAAAGTTTGACTCAGCCTTCATATCTCTTAACATGTCCTCAATCTGAGAAGCTTCCCTGCCACCTCTCATCCCCCTGCATTGATTTATATGTCTTTTCTCCTGCTCCCAAGGCACCCTGAGCATATCACTCTCCAGACTTGTGGATCTCCCTCCATGTGGACTGAAAAAAAGCTCTTTGAAAATGAGGGCTATGTGCTTTGACATTATCCCTGGCACCAGCATTGTTTCTTGTTTAGGGTTGCATTCAAATATTTACTGAGTGAAGAATGAGAAATGAAGCAGTCTACTGAATGCTTACTTTGAGCCAGGTATTTTGCTGGTCTTTAAAGTAGCTTCTTCTATTTGAGGATTCTGGTTGTCTTTTTGAGATTAAATTTGTAAACGTGAAGCAATTAACATGATGTAAAATTCCAAAATTTTTCGTACAGGCAAGTACAGAGATAATTCAAAGGGAGAGATCTATGTAGACAACGAATGCAAAATATACTTACAAATATGAAAAATATTTTAAAAATATGGTTAATTCTCAATTACTCATACTAATGGGGAACAGTGAAGTAGCTGATTTAAAGACCAAAGTCCTTGAACTTTTTCTTTTAGTAGATATTCTGTTTTTGTTTAGACCAATAGTAAAATGAGTTCTTATTCCCTAGCATTTTGCTTATAGGAGAGCCACCTAAAAGAGTGTTAAGGGGCAAGGAGAAGCCTTGAGAGTGGGAACCATGTTTTTACCGTCTTTCTGTCTCTAGCGTGCAGCTTACCTGAAGCACCAAGTCCAGACCTCCCAGACTGCTATTCATATGCAATTTGCCGTTATAGCTCAGGATTTCAAATGAAATGGTTCATCACATCAGTGTAACAAGAGCAAACAAATCACAAAACAGTTCACACTGGGCTCTTATAATCCTCCAGCCTTTAAAACTTTCATCATTTGTGCTTTCATCTTAAGCCCTCTGCCCCTCACAGGTTTACTCACTGAGAATGAGTTTATAAGAAAAATAGATGACATGTTTTCTGTTTAAATAAGCAACATCTAAAACCATATTTATAAAACTCTTACCAAGATTTTAAATTTTCAAGTTTTTCTTTGTAAACAGTAGTTTACAGTTCTAAAAATACAATGCATTCATGAATCTTGACATAACCCTCAGTAAGTAGTGCCTTCGTTTTATTCACATGTAGCCTTATTAACTGCTCACTTTGAATACATACCTGTTCACCGTAAAGTATAGGTCGGCTTAGGTTTAATCCCTTAATTGTTTGGTTTTGAGTTAGGACTGTAGCGAATGCTATCACACTCTGCATTCCCTAAAAACAGATAAATTCATTAAGGAAACTGACAAAGTATATAAATTAACCCCTAATATTTCAAGATCAGTAATCTGGATTCTGACCAATCAAAATCGTGTTTTTAAAAAGTTTAAGTAACTTCCTGATCCTTCAATTGTAGGTTGATCAAATTCAGAAATGAATTGTTACTGTGTTATTTTCTTTCTGCCCTAAAATCTGTAACATACATGGGGAGCTTCTTAAGGTTTCAGTATCCATTTCATCCGGTGTTTACCTCTAGGTTTGCTCCTAACCCCTCAAGGTTCTATATGATGCACAGAAATACAGACATACAAGTGGATCCCAGCTAGGGCTCTATACTACTTATAGTGTATATCCTTAATGCAAGCTTTCTTTTACATTCATACTAGTACTTTAAGTGTGTGTTTGTGGCAGGAAAGGGTTACTAATCACATTTTTTCACTGCTGCCACAGGCCTCGCTCTACCTTATTGGAAGGGCCTAGTCCTCCACCATCTCTGTGATGCACACACACCTAGTTGTTATGCCAGAAAACCTGGGCTTTCTTCCACTTCACCAGTCAGTCCTCTTACTCTCCTATCAGTTGATCAGCAAGTCTTACAGCTTCTGCCTCCAAAAGATGTTTCAAATTAGTCCATCTCTGTAGCTACCACCCCAACGCCAGTCCTCATCACCCACCTGAATTACTGCAGAAACTGCCTAAGTGGTCACTGGGCTTCCTCTCACCACCCTCTAATTCCCCACAGAGAGACAAGAGTGATCGTTTACAAGCACCAATCATATCATGTCACCCCTCAACTTAAAGCCTTTCCATAATTTGCATTTAACTCCCTTTGTGTAGCTACTCTGGCTTTTTAGTTCTCAGACTCAGTATTTCATCATTCATGTACTCCCCTCATGATTTTTGCCATCTCTGAGTATCAGTTTTACTCTTTACCTAATACTTTTCCATTAAATCAACTCACTTTTCACTTATATTTATTTTAAAACTGTTTCACTACCATAAATTGAAAGCCACAGTCCCTTGAAATAAATAGAAAGCATTTGTAAAAATAAATATGTATTAAAATTACCTCAAATTATGTCAGTCAGTATGCTACCCATACCACACTTGGGGAAGCACTATCTTAGAGTCTGTGGGTTCTGGAACCCCTGCCTGGAATGTTCTGCTATGGACCCTCTTCAAGGGAGCTCTTTCTCATCCTTCACGACTACTAAGTATGACCTCCTCAGGTCTTCGGGGAACCATCCTATCATGCATATTTCTGCCCATTATCAGAGTACTTTGCCAACTTTGTAGCACTTTTCTCTAATTTATTGACGTTTTCCTAACTAAAATATAACCTTTATAAGGGCAGAGACCATACCTGATGCATTCCTGTATCCTTAGAACCTAGAATTGTGACTGGTATGTGTAGACAATACACAGTTGACCCTTAAAGGGTCAAGGATCAACTGTGTACCTTGGTATCCATGGATTCAAACAACCTTGAATCCTGTAGCAACTGTAGTATTTACTATTGAAAAAAATCTGCATATAACTGGACCCCAGCAGTTCAACCCATGTTATCAAGAGTCAACTGTGTATTGAATTAATGCTTTCCCAAGACCATACTGGCTGCATCTACCCGCTTCTTAAGCTTTAGAGCCTATTACCCCAAAGAGCCTCCTTGGCCCATCTTACTGTTTTCCTGTCCCAGTAATTTTGCATTAACCTATTAACAATAGGTTCCTAACAGTAGGCCTGAAGGTTTGAAGGCGTGTTTGAGAAAATGAAGCCTAGAATTTGAAGACATGCAAAACAGACAAACTTCTCATTATCAGTCCAGATGAAGGCTCAGAGCAGCTCTTAGCATCATCTTAGGTTTTAAGCTATAACATAACTACTCACTGCAAGATGTTTCCATAAGTAAAAAATTTATATTATACAAATGAAGTAGTATTTGTTTAATTAAAAGGAACATAATCATCATCTTTAGAAAATCCCATACAAGTTAAGAGGGGTAACAGATGGAAGTTTAGGAAGATTTTTATTACACTGGATATTCTTCCATAATATTATTATAATCTGATTCTTATTTAAAAAAATATTTTCTCTGATATTAGACCTTAGAGACAAGCTTAATCATTCATAAGACTGTCATTTAGCTGGTCTCTGACACTTCTCTATGCTAGTTTCCAGGGAGAATGATCCAATATCTGAGTGACTATCTCATACCCAATTTTACTCACCAGATCACAGTCACCCAGATCTAATTTCTCTAAGGATGAATTAATTTGTAGCACTGCAGCAAAAAACATTCCACCCTTATTTTCAATCTTGTTTCCAGTCATTCTTAGGTGTTTCAGAGTTGTATTCTTCTGAAAAGGAAAAGAGGCAAAACTTGGTTAAAATTTTAACCCACAGAACTCTCTTTAGATTACATGAGTTAGGAGACTGTATTACTATTTGCAGACTCATCAGGTTTTCATGGAGATAGAACAGGATATATTCCTTCAAGGTCACATTCAATTTCCCACAACAGATAAAAATCTAGTTTAATAGTTTAGTAGAAAGAATGCCCAGGAAATAGATACCAAAATAATGACCAGTGAATGAAGCAGATTTTAATAACTTTCCTTTCATTAGAAATTCTATAAATTTATCTTCTAAGAAAATTATACCACCTTTTAAAATTGAGATGAAATTCACATAACACAAAATTAACCATTTTGAAATGGACAATTTGGGACTTCCCTGGCGGTCCAGTGGTTAGGACTCCATGCTCTCGCTGCCGAGAGCCTGGGATCAATCCCTGGTTGGGGAGCTAAGATCCCGCAAGCAGCATGGTGCAGAAAAAAAAAATAAGCAAGAAAATGTACAATTCACTGGATTTTACTACATTCGCAGTGCTGTGTAGCCATCACCTCTAGCTAATTCCAAAACATTTTTACAGGACACCCTGTACCCATTAAGCAATCACTTCACATTCCCCCGTATCATTTTGAAAGTGATACAATTTCTCAGACATTTGCAAAGTTTAATTCCTTCTCTTATTTCATTTCTTTTGATAAATCTTTCACAAAATTACAGACATTTCATTGTCCTAGTGAATAAATATTTGGACATACAAGTGTAAATAATTAACTTTAAAATTAAGTCAAACCCCTTTAAGAGTGGGAAGAAGGCAAGGATGTCCACTCTCACCACTTCTATTTGACATTGTACTGAAGGGTCTAGATAGGACAATTAGGCAAGAAAAAGAAACAAAAAAGGCATCCAGGTTGGAAAAGAAGTAAAACTCTTGTTTGCATACGACATGATCTTATATGTGGAAAATTCTAAGGCATCCACCAAAAACACCCAAAACAAAACAAAACAAAAGCCGTTAGAAATAATAAATGGGGAATTCCCTGGCAGTCCAGTGGTTAGGGCTCCGTGTTCTCACCGCTGAGGGCCCAGGTTCAATCCCTGGTCAGGGAACTAAAATCCCACAAGCCGGCCAAAAAAAAAAAGAAGAACTAATAAATGAGTTCAGCAAGACTGCAGGACACAAGATCAATATACAGAAATAACTGTATTTCCATACACTAGCAATGAACAATTCAAAAATGAAATTAAGAAAATTCCATTTATAATAACATCAAAAAGAATAAAACATTAGGAATAAATTTAACAAAAGGGTAAGACTTGCACATTGAAAACTACAAAGCATCAAAGCATGGTTGAAAGAAATTAAAAACAACCTAAACAGGGACTTCCCTGGCAGTCCAGTGGTTAAGACTCCGAACTTCCACTGCAAGACGCATGGGTTCAATCCCTGGTCCGGGAACTAAGATCCCACACGTTGTGCAATGTGGCCAAAAATAAGTAAATATTAAAAAAGTAAAAAACTAAAATAAAAACAACCTAAGTAAATGGAAACACATCCCATGTTCCTGGATCAGAAGACTTAATATTAAGATGGCAATATTCCCCAAATTGATCTAAATATTTAAAGCAATCCCTCTCAAAATCCCAGTTGCATTTTTTGCAGAAATTGATAAACTGATCTTAAAATTCATGTGGAAATGCAAGGGACCCAGAAGAACCAACACAATCTTGAATAAAACAAAGAGGACTCACTTCTTGACTTTAAAACTTACTACAAAACTACAGTAGTCGAGATATTGTGAGACTGGCCTAAGGATAGACATATAGGTTAAAAGAATAGAATGGAGAGTACAGAAATAAACCCTCACATTTATAATCAACTGACTTTCAACAAGGATGTCAAAATTAATGGGGAAAGAACAGCCTTAACAAAAGGTGTTGGGTCAAATGGATATCCACATGAAAAAGAATGAAATTAGACTCCTACTTCACATCATATATAAAAATTAACTCAAAATGTATCAGAGAACTAAAAGAGCCAAATCAAAAAGCTGTTAAAAGAAAACGTAAGTGTAAATCTTCATGACTTTGGATTAGGCAAAGTCATGAAGTTGTAGCCTTCTTAGGTACATCACCAAAAGCCCAAAACAACAAAAGAAAAAATAGATCAAATGAATTTTATCAAAATTAAAAAATTTTGTGCTTCAAAAGACACCACTAAGGAAGTTAAAGGCAACCTACAGAATGTGCGAAAATATTTGCAAATCACATATCTAATAAGGGGCTCCAGAAAGGGCAAAAGATTTGAACAGATAGTTCTCTAAAGAAGATATACAAATGACTAATTAGCATATAAAAAGATACTCAACATCTTTATTCATTAGGGAAATGCAAATCAAAACTACAAAACCTCTTCATACCCACTAGGATAGCTCAAATCAAAGAGACAATAGGGCTTCCCTGGTGACCCAGTGGTTGGGAGTCTGCCTGCTGATGCAGGGGACACGGGTTCGTGCCCTGGTCCGGGAGGATCCCACACCGCCGCAGAGCCGCTGGGCCCCTGAGCCTTGGCCGCTGAGCCTGCACGTCCGGAGCCTGTGCTCCGCAACGGGAGAGGCCACAACAGTGAGAGGCCCGCGTACCGCAAAAAAAAAGAAGACAATAACAAGTACTGGTGAGGATATGGAGAAATCAGAACACCCATACATTGTTGGTGGAATTGTAAAAAGGGACAGCCACTTTGGAAAACAGTTTGGCAGTCACTCAAAATGTTAAAAAGAGTTTCCAAATGAACCATTTCAATCCTAGGTATGTACCCTAGAAAACTGAAAACATACATGCACAGAAAAATGTGTGCAAATGTTCATAGCAGCATTATACATTATAGACAAAAAGTGGAAACCCAAATGTCCATTAACTAATGGATGAACAAATGTGATATTTCCAAACAATGGAATATTACTTGGCAATAAAAAGAAATGAAGCATGTTACAACATGGATAAAATCTGAAAGCATTAGGCCAGTCACTAAAGGCCACAAACTGTACGATTCCATTTATAAGTGGCCAGAATCGGCAATCTACAGGTAGAAAGTAGATGTGACTGCCAGGTGCTGGAGAGTGAGAGAGAGAAGCACAGAGAGGGATTACGAACGGGTACAGGGCTTCTTTTTTGGGGGAAAATGCTCTAAAAACAGTGATGGTGCTGATGGTCACATAACTGTGAATATAACCGACTGTTGAACAACACAGGGGTTAGGGGCGACAACCCTCTGTGCAGTTGAAAATGAGTTTAACTTTACATTTGGCCATCTGTATCCGAGGTCCTGCATCCTCAGATTCAACTGACAGTGGATTGTGTGGTACTGCAGCATGTATTTAGTGAAAGAAATCTACATATGAGTGGACCCACCCATACAGTTCAAACCTGTGCTGTTCAAGGGTCCACTGCATTCAATATACTAAAAAAACACTGAATTGAACACTTACAAAGGGTAAATTTTGTATACGTGAATTATATCTTAATAAAGCTCTTTGTTTTTTTATTCTCTATTTTTTTAACTGAAGTATAGTTGATTTACAATGTTGTGCTAATTTCTGCTGTACAGCAAAGTGACTCAGTTATACACATATATACATTCTTTTTTTATATTTTCCATTACGGTTTATCCATAAAGCTGTTTATTTTTAAAAATGAGTTCAAAAGTGCTCATGTAATGTCCAGATTTTAATAAATTGAAGTGAAATAAAAAATATACATTCGCACAATATTAAAATAAGTTGACATTAACATTTGTTTCTGTTGGTTCCAAGCTAAAACTAAAGAAGTTAAAATTCCCAAATAAAATGTTAGTTTGAGGTATACGAATGCTTACATGTAGTGCTTTAGCAATCAGTTCTCCACCTTCGGGCCCAATGTCATTAAACATAAGGTTTAAGTAAATGAGATTATGTTGTTCCTAAAATAAGGAGAGAAAAGAAGCTATTACATATATATTATTAGAAATCGATAATATGTAAGAGCTGCTTTTTAAGTAAAAGTGTTTACCTCCAAAAAAAATCTTTATAACCAGGAAATTTCAAGGTCCAGCAAAAGAAAGGACCATTAAGGGAAAAAATCAACATGATCATTTAAACAAATATGATGGCAGTGTAAAGAAAAGAACTATATTCATTTTTGATCAATGATTCAAAGTATGGATGTGCTTTATGTACTTAACCGTGGTGTATGAGTTTGCAAAAGATGACTCAGGAGGCTCTGGGTACCAGCTCTACTGAGACCAAATACACAAATGGGTTTTTAGTATATTTCAAATGTTATAAATATGGCACAGAGTCAGGACACTTGACATTTTGCAAAACTAGTGTTTTGTGTGTGTGTCATTAGACTAGGTGATTTCACCGTAAACAGAACTAAGAATATTTTGATGACGATGCTTTTGCAGCATTTTTATTTGTGGTTGATGAAAATAACTTGGTTACTTCACTTTTTTTTTTTTTTTTTTAATCTTCACTCTGTCCTTACATTGTGTGCCATTTCATGGACGTGAGAATTTTAAGTTCATTTTAAGCTCATTAGAAGCACTTGTAGCAGATGAGAAAGGAACAAATAGGAAATTAAAAAGCCAATTTAAGGGAAGGATGAAAAATGATATATGCTGCTTTAAACATTTTATTTTAACTGAAAATACAGACATACATACGTATGTGCCAATCTTCTGAGGTTGAAACAAAGCCTTTTCTTTAACGACACCTATTCTGATTGGTGGACCACACTGTCTTTCGTAAATAAAATGCAACCATAAAACAGCATTTCAGCTTGGGTATCTCCAAAGTGAAGTCTGCAATAAAGGGTTAGCTTAGCAGGCTAGGGGTGCTGAAACCCTGCACATTCCAAAGAAAGGGCTGGTTCTTAACTGGGTCCTGGGAGAAAAAAAAAATTAACCAAGAACATTTTGTAGTAAAATAATACCTGAAGCAGTTCTGTAGCATAGGATGCACCAACATCACCTATGAGGTTATATTTAACATCCAAACCTGAAGAACACAGATGAATAGAAGCTGATATTCCTTCTAGTGAACACTTAAAATCAGGAAAATGAAAGCTGGAAGGAATGATTCTCAAGGAGACATACCATTAATATATGGATTATTCTTTAAAATTCTGCAAAGAATCCAAAAATCTTCACCTGTTACTCTTTCTACTGGCATTAAGTGACAGTTACCAGCAACATTTAATGTGATTCCTGCCAATCTGTTAAAATATAAAAAAGAAATCCAGTAAAGAAATAAAAGTATTTTTCCTTCATGTTTAGTAACATCATGGATAGAATATACTGGAACCAAGTATGTACCACAATACAGATTTATATCAAGTAACTTAAAACTACTGAATATGCTACAGCTTTTGCAAAGCACCTTAATATATGCATAGTTTAGGGCTTCCCTGGTGGCGCAGTGGGTGAGAGTCCGCCTGCCGATGGAGGGGACGCGGGTTCGTGCCCCAGTCTGGGAAGATCCCACATGCCGTGGAGCGGCTGGGCCCGTGAGCCATGGCCGCTGAGCCTGCATGTATATATATATACATATGTGTGTATATATATATATATATATATATATATATATGCATAGTTTAATTTCTCAACCACAAGAAAACCAAAGTATTCCCACTTGACAGATAATGACATTGAAGACTTCAATGATTTGCATAAGTAAACCCAGCTCACAGGAGTTAAGGACAAATCTGGAACTCAGTAAACTCCACCACCTCCAAGACCTAACTATGTCAATCATCTGTGCTGAATCAAAAAGTATGTCCACTTTATCAAGCATTTGCAAATGGCTTTCAAATCACTCAGTGTTCCAGTATTTTCACACAGATGAATATCAGTGAATGTTACTGATGTAATCAAGTATTTGTCTTCCTTACCCCTGTTCAATTTCTTCATCCACTTCTTGGAGTATATGCAATATAAAAGGTTTAATTTCCTGGGACTTTTCCATACATAGCTCATAATAATATTCCTGTAGACCACCAATAGGTTCTGCAGCTTCTGAAAAATAAATGCGTTACCCTTCATCACATATACATTATCCCAGGAGCTTCCCCCCTGCCAAAAAAAAATTAGACTTCTTTCAAAGATACAAATGTGTGCGTATAGAGTTGAGGGCAGGGTGAAGAAAAGGAGATGACGTTAAGAATACAGAAAGGGAAGAAAAATAAGAAGGAATGGGAGAGAAGAAAAATGCTGTTTGGAGAACTAGGGCCAGAGAAGTACCCACTGAGGGTGGGCAGACACTAACTTCGAAGTGACACAAAGGGAGAACTAAGCTCTATTATGTAACAGGCCTGGCAGCTGAGGAAAATGATGTCCAGAGAAATTACGTATTTTGCCTAAAATCATACAGATAAATAAGGGCAGAGTACAGAATCATACTGACTCCAGTCTCTTCCTACTCTGCTATAATGGGTTAGGGTGACTCAAGGTTGCTTATCATGGCTTCAAACAAAGACAATTCTATCACAGAGTCTAAACTCAAAAGGGATCTGAAAAATCACCAAGTCCAATAGGCTTCTTGGAGACCCTCTATACAATGCACGTTGATGGCATTTGAATACAGCTCTGTCTGTGCTTCCTAACACCAAGTTGAGGCCTAGCTCACAGAAGCACTTCACCTACCCAGGCCTTCCATTTCCTCTTTCTAAAGGTGATTTTCCCTGTCCAGTCCTTAGTAAGGAAGACAGAAACAAAACAGGAGTTAAGAACTTGTTCCTCTGTTATACCTGCACTTTTCCTTAATGGTCTTATTATTTTCGATATTACTTTTTAAAAAATTTTTATTGGAGTCTAGTTGATTTACAATGTTGTGTTGGTTTCAGGTGTACAGCAAAGTGAATCAGTTATACATATACATATATCCACTCTTTTTAAGATTCTTTTCCCATATAGGTTATTACAGAGTATTGAGTAGAGTTCCCTGTGCTATACAGTAGGTCCTTATTAGTTATCCATTTTATATACAGTAATGTGTATATATCAATCCCAGTCTTCCAATTTATCCCTCCCCCCTCCCCTTCGCTATTACTTTAAAAGCATCCTTTTTGAGGCCCAGGCCTTCTTGGGTGGAAGGTATGCTGACACTTTTCTTAGAAGCACGCACCACTGTCTGTATTTTCTGTCCTACCTTTTGGGTATGTCTCTCTAAGAGTCCATGCTCAGAGATATCACTACTCAATCAGCCTGAGGTCTTTAGGATCCAGCTTCTCTAAGTCTCTACATCTCAAAGATCTTATTTGCTGAGTGGATTTCTGCACTATATGAACTAAAGAGTTTGCTCAACAAATATGCAAAACAAGATTTAAGATGAGGAACATCATAGTACAAGTGTAAGCAAATAAACTTTTCTTGTAGTTTTTTAAAATAAACTTTTAAAAAATAAATTCAGGGGACTTCCCTGGTGGTCCAGTAGTTAGGACTCTGTGCTTTCACTGCACTGCAATGCAGCCCAAATAAATAAATAAATAAATTTAACCCACACTATTTCAGATAACTTGGAAATTTCAATATCAAAAAGAAAATAAAGAAAAAAGAAAAGAAAAGAAACATTCATCAGCAATCCCACTACCAAAGAACCACCACAACTGAGGTCTGGGGCTATTTCTTCCCTATTATTTATCTTTTTCTATATCCTTTTTTTCTTAAGTTAACATTGTGAGCAGCTTTCCCATATCATTAGATATTCTCTGAAAATTTTTAATATCAGCATAATTTCTGTCTTGTGGACAGATGTACATAAGAAATCTTTCACTTACCAGATATAAAACAGATAAACAACAAGGACCTACTATATAGCACAGGGAACTATATTCAGTATCTTGTAATAGCCTATAATGGAAAAGAATGTGAAGAAGAATATACTTATATATACGTATGTATAACTGAATCACTGTGCTATACACCTGAAACTAACACAACATTGTAAATCAACTACAATTAAAAAAAATTTTTTTAAAGAAATCTTTCACTTACTTTAGGAAATTTTCATGTATTTAAATAATACTTTAGCACAATATTTCCCAAATTGTGTTTTGTGGAATACTAATCTACAAGATGCTCCAAATAGAATAGGTTTTACTGTTAAATAAGTTTGGGAAATGATGAATTGAACAATGCTAAACAGATTCCTATCTACAACACTTCTCAGGACATTTAAAACTCTCAGGTGCTCAAAGATTCCTCAGATTGTTGAGCCTGGCGGGGAGGGAGGTTAAAAGTGCTCCCAGACTTAGGACTTTCGTGACCATGGTTAACATGGAATGCAATCCAAAAAATGCTAGTTTAGCGTCCTCAACAGAAAACAAAGCAAGTAGATCTCAAACGGATTTACTTCCTGGAGCTAGGCTCCCACTGGGTTTCTTTCCTCTCTTCTGGCTACTACTTTCCTCGGTATTAAAAATGTTAAACAAGGGGCTTCCCTGGTGGCGCAGTGGTTGAGAGTCCGCCTGCCGATGCAGGGGACAGGGGTTCGTGCCCCGGTCCGGGAAGATCCCACATGCTGCGGAGCGGCTGGGCCCGTGAGCCATGGCTGTTGAGCCTGCACGTCCAGAGCCTGTGCTCCGCAACGGGAGAGGCTACAACAGTGAGAGGCCCGCGTACCGCAAAAAAAAAAAAAAAAATGTTAAACAAAATTTCAGAAATAGAGACCTGATTGAAATAAAGACGTGTTTATTTGGGGTTTGTTAGGACTGCAACCCAGGAGACACAGATCCAAGAAGCACTTGAACTGTGTTCCACCAGACTACAAAATGGTGGGGGCTTATAAATGCAACCACAAGGTTACATAAATTGTTTGTCAAGAATTAGGATTGGAGCTGGCAAGAAGTAAGCTTGCTTGGTAAGCAAGGACTGGTTAGGAGTCTGAAACAATTACAAAATTGCAAAGGTGGGGGTAATTTGAAACTACAAGGTTGCAACTAGCAGCTGCTAGCAGATTCTGTTTTGAAAACAGCTGGTAGTGTCCTTGAGTCTGATACAGTTTAGAGAAAATTCAAGTTCTCAGTGATGAAGGAATGCATCTGAAATCATATCCACAACGGCCACTTGGCTCCATTTTGCATGTCCGTACCACAGTTACTCCATTTTGATTTTTAAACGGTCTTAAGTACATCATCAAAGAGAAGAGAGGATTGCCCTGAGAATTTCTCTGACGTTCATTCTGCCTGCCCTCAGCTGGCACAACCGTATCCAGGATGTGCAGACAGACAGACTTACAGGTCATGTTTTTGTGAAGACATGAAGGAATCTTAGATTACAAGCTAAATATAGCTAAAGAAATTTACAAGAATATTTGTATTTAATTACCTGGCCATGGATGTAGATTATTTTAAAGCTTCAGCTATATCTTTCTGCTACTCTCTCTTTTATTTAAAATTCACCTAAGTATTGTATGTCAGGATTCTATGGCACCAATAATTTATTTCCTATAGTGTATTCATATTAGGAGAAAATAATAAACCAGTCTGCAAAGTGTAAAGCAAAACCTAGGAATAACCAATTACACAAAATGTCAAGACTCTAACCTAGATTTCATTTTTAATCCACACCGGAGTCTTGAATTCCAAATAATTTTTACTTAACAGCCTGTTTAAAAAATTCTAGTTAAGGGCTCATTTTGGAGGTGGTTCCCAATGCCCTCCTATACTGGAACAGCCAAGTACTGGGAAATCCAAGGGTTGAGGGTGTCATACTTGGGTGCCTATCCAGAACGTCTGTGTGGCGCTGAACAAGTTACTTAAATTCTTCGATCTTAAATTTCCTCTTATGCTAAAAGCAGAGTATATCAATGCTCATCTCATGGTGCTTTGAGGAATACAAAGGCTTCTGGCACAATTCCATATCTACAACAAGTGTCCAAGATGGAAATGGTGGAGGGAGAGGGCGTTCACACTATACCTAACTTGCTACCGGATAATTCATGGGTGCAGAAATACTTAAAACCGAGCTGGCGTAGAGGTGCAAAGAGCGGTTTGCAGACCCTCTCGCCCACCTGGGCCCTGCTCTCTGGAGACTGCACAAAAAGGGGCCCAAGAAGTATATCCAGACAACCTTCTCAAAGACCGTAAGAGCAAAGCGACACACACGCTTTAGTACTTCAGGACAACCCACCGCGCGAACAGCGTACCCGCTGCGGGAACTTGGGGCTCCGCTCCCGCCTGCGTTTGGGGGCGCCCCGAAGTTCCGGCCACAGCTGGGGTTCCCAGGGTCGCCCTCCCGCCGGACCACCTCTGGCCCGAAGTCTGCTCGAAGGAATGGGCCTGGCCCCGACGGCCCTCGCGCGTTTCGTCCGGGCCAGGCCGGCGCCAAAGGACCCTCTATTTCTTACCGCTACCGTCGGCCGCAGCCCACGCCGGAGTAGGGGTCGTAGATGGGGCGGAAGGTGGGGTCCGGGACTCAGGCCTGGCCTCCTGCGGGCTGCGCTGCATGCTCTCTGCATCCCGCGGGCCGCAGCAGCGGCGTTGTCATGACGACCGCGCGCGTGCGCCAGCCGTCTCAGGCGGCCAACGATCTGCGCCGGGAGCAGATCCACCGCGCGACCCTGAGCGCCGGAACCAGCCGGCTGTGGCGACCTTCGCCATTACTCCCTCGGTCCCTGAGGCCTGATTGGGCGGGCAGTGACCGCCGATGCTATGGAGGCTCCTTGGTCACCCCGTCTGGGTCCAGGTCACCTGCCCTGGGTTAAAGACACACTGAGGGAGGGCACCCTGGCTCCTTTGCAGGGAGAAGTTCTCGAGGTTTAGGGGGCCCAGCTGATGGGCTAGGGCCCGGGGATACAAAGACGATTAGGACACAGTCCTTCCCCCAAAGTGTGCACATACCTGCGGAGGCCAGGCGCAAAAGCACAGAGTGGTACTAGCACAGATAGGGCGCGGAGGTAAGGGAGCGTAAAGGGGCTTGTCGATCAGTCTTGTGGAGGGGTGGGGGCATCAGGGAGGGCTTCTTGTTAGAGGTATCATTCTGACTGGCCGGGGTGAACCTGCCAGAGGGCAAAACTGCTTTGTGCGTTTCTGGAGATGTGCAGGTTCTTGGGGCTGCCCAGATGAGCCCAGACTGTGTATTGGGGGCGAAGGGGGAGCTGTGTGGCAAGCGAGGCCAGATCCACGTGGAGTCCTGTGCATCCTCTGAGAAGCAGAGCTGTTATGGGGCAGGGCGCTGGGAGCTCTCAAGTGGGGAACAGCTGATGGAGGATGGATTTGACACGACCTAGGGGAGATGCAGTATGAAGCAGCTCAGGAGAGATCATTAAGCATCAGCTAAGACTGGACTTTGGGGAATGAGAAGGAGACAGAACCCAGCGATAGTTACAGGGTAACATGTTCAGGATTTGGTACTTGGGCCTGGGGGAGAGAAAAAAAGGAAGGAGGGAAAGAAGGCCCTCTATTTGGGGTTACCATAGATCGAAGAGAAGTGGAAGGCCCCTGTAGAGCAGCGGTCCCCAACCTTTTTGGCACCAGGGACCGGTTTCGTGGAAGACAATTTTTCCACAGACGGGGGTTGGGGGGGGAGGTATGGGGGGGTGAAAGGGGCGGGGGATGGTTCAGGCGGTAACGTGAGCGATGGGGAGGGCAGATGAAGCTTCGCTCACTCACCGCCACTCATCTCCTGCTGTGCGGCCCGGTTCCTAACAGGCTGCGGACCGGTACTGGTCCATGGCCCGGGGGTTGGGGACCCCTGCTGTAGAGGACTCTGGAGCCAGTCAGAGACTCCTTGGCCTGAGCAAAGGTGTAAGGAAGATCCTCAAGGCAAAAACAGGCCAGTTAGGAAGACAGTGCAAAGGTGAAAAACAAAATGTCTGAGTCCTCTCTCCTTCCCACTACCCCACCAGCCAATTCCAGACCACCGCTCCACTGCCAAGAAATTGTGCCAGGCAAGGCAGAGGTCTCTTGAAACCCTGTGTTTCAAGAGATTTTTAAGCATCACCCACAGATTTTAAGCATCACTTGTATTTCTTCAGATTACACATGATGATGATAGAAAAGACAATTATATTTTCATTTACCCCACGTGCTACCAACAAAGTTGAGAGGTAGCCTGAAATACTCAGGTGTGAGTGTAGGTGCAATTCAGCACCCGCCCTTCCCTATTCCTCCCTTAAAGTATTTTGAGTTAAGAAAATAGGGGAAAGAGAGGTTGAGGATTAATTAATTGCTGCTCCAGGGGAAGGGAAGAATACTCTTCCAAAGGAGCAAGAAGGGCAGAATTAGACTTTTGTTCTAGAGAGTGACTAACAAACAGGGTCAGAACAAAGAGGAAAGAGCTGCTTTAACCAGGCAAACAGCACCTACAGCACTGTTCTCCCCATCTGCCTTAGCAAAACAAAACAGTATTTACACAGAATGACAGCCTGCAATGTCAAAATGCATATCAAATAGGATGGTCAAAAAGACACCACATGTACAGCTCATTTCCGTTAGTACCTTTCTCATCACCCCCAGTGATTTCCAGGTATGGAGGAGGGATGTAGTTTGGGAAAAAAAAAAACCCTCCCTGATTGGGGGGTAGGGGAGCAGGGGAGAGGGATGCTGAGTGGATTCACTGGGTGCTTATGTGCCAAGAACTCGGAGTAGAGGTCTAACTCGAATCTGAGCTTTCTAGAAGTCAGAACCAAAGAAAATATGTGAGGATGTCATTGTTCCTTGTCGTCCCTCGGTGTCCTAAGGGATTAGTTCCAGGACCCACTGGGATCCCAATATCCGTGGATGCTCAAGTCCCTTATATAAAACAACATAGTATTTGCATATAACCAATGCACGTCCTCCTTGCATCCTTTAAATCACCCCTAGACCACGTATAATACCTAATACAATGTAAATGCTATATAAACAGCTGTAAATACCATGTAAAAGCTATGAAATAGTTGCCAGGGCACGGAAAATTCAAGTTTTGCTTTGTGAAACTTTCTGGATTTTTGTTTTTTTGGGGGAGGTACGAGGGCCTCTCACTGTCGTGGCCTCTCCCGTTGCAGAGCACAGGCTCCGGACGCACAGGCTCAGCGGCCATGGCTCACGGGCCCAGCTGCTCCGCGGCATGTGGGATCTTCCTGGACCGGGGCACGAACCTGTGTCCCCTGCATCGGCAGGTGGACTCTCAACCACTGCGCCACCAGGGAAGCCCTCTACTGGCCTTCTTTACATCCACAATTCTCTGGGGGTTTTAAGGAAAAATGCAATTTTTGTTTCGTTTTTTGGCCACGCAGCTTGCGGGATCTCAGTTCCCTGACCAGGGACTGAACCCAGGTCACGGCAGTGAAAGCCCAGAATCCTAACCACTAAGCCACCAGGGAACTCCCCAAAATGCAGTATTTTAAAGTACTATTTTTTTCCTAATGTTTTCTCGGTGTTTATGGTAAGATCAATGATCTTTTGCAACCTTCCACATCCAACCTGAAAATAGAATCAAAAGAGCCATTTCTAAAAATTGAAATTAGACAATCCTTCTTTTAAAATATAAGTCAACCTGTTAGGAGAAAGAGGGGTATTCTCCCAACATGAAACAAAAGCCTACATTTTATGTTGTGTCGTAGTGAGCACTCAATTTAATCAACTAAATTTTATTTCTCTTAAGGATACCAAATCTGGTGGCAAGTAAACTGATATATTTTTTGTTTCTTTTCACAATATTTCAGATTTTGAATATTTGAACTTTCCATCAGAATAATGTCAAATGACAGCACAAAATCAGAACATTCACCTAGAATTCATCAGAAAAATGATCCACAACAGGTCTCTGATAGAACATTTTTCATTGACGCTTCTAATCAGAGCTTGCTTACCATTCCAGCGGAGATTTTAGGCTTACGAGAATTAGAGGAAGTGCATCTGGAAAACAACCAGATTGCAGAAATCCCCAAGGATATTCAGCATTTAAGGAATGTCAGGATCCTCTACCTGAACAAGAACAAGCTGAAGAATCTGTGCCCCGAGCTGGGGAAGCTGAGCAACCTGGAGGGCCTGGACCTGAGCGACAACCCGCTCCTGGCCTCGTCCCTTCGGGTCCTCGGCGGCATCCGCAAGTTGCGTGAGCTCCGCCTCTACCGCACGGACCTGGCGGAGATCCCCATCCTCGTCTGTAAACACCTTCACCACCTCGAGCTGCTCGGACTGGCGGGAAACCACCTGAAATCTCTGCCCAAGGAAATAGTGAACCAGACCAAACTGAAGGAGATCCACCTGAAGCAAAACCAATTTGAAGTTTTCCCTCTGGAGCTGTGTGGTCTCTTCAACCTGGAGATCATCGACCTGGATGAGAACAAGCTAAGTGTCATCCCAGAAGAGATTGGGAACCTGACGAAGCTGAAGAAGCTCTACGTGGCCTACAACAGCCTGCCTGCTCTCCCGGAGTCGCTGTGCCAGTGCTCCAAGCTGTCGGTGCTGGATTTATCCCACAATCGCCTCCACTCCATCCCGCACACCCTGGCCGAGCTCTCGCAGGTGACGGAGATTGGGCTGAGCGGGAACCACCTAGAGAAGGTGCCGCACGTCCTTTGCAGGTGGACCTCGCTGCACCTGCTCTACCTGCACAACACCGGCCTGCGGGTGCTGCGCCGCCCCTTCCGACGCCTGGTTAACCTGCGCTTCCTCGATCTCAGCCAGAACTATCTGGAACGCTGTCCATTGCAGATCTGTGAGCTGCAGAACCTGGAAATCCTGGCGCTGGATGATAATCAAATATGCCAGGTAACGATCCCCTTCCTGACTGTGGCTATGCTCCCACCAAGGGCCCTTCCGGCCCTAAGCTGGTGTAGTTCTGTGTCTAAACATCAGGAAATTCGAACTGAGTTTATGAGTGAAAATCCGGGGTTAACAGATATATCCAACAGGGTCACCATTTATGTTACTTCCCCCCCCGAATAGCAATAGTGATCATAAATGGTAGCTGATGTTTACTTACAATATGTATGTGCAGGTCACTGGGCTAAATGTTTTACATGTATTGATATTATCCCATTTAATCCTCACGATAACTTTTCGATGTGGGTGATATTATCCTCAATGATCTATGAGGAAAATGAGGCATGGGGAGCTTAACTAACTTGTCAAGGCCACACACCTGTACATGAGAGAGTCAGGATGCCAACCCACAGCAGTGGGTTGCAGGGTTCATGTTCTTAACAAGACTACCTCCTAACGGGGTTTCCTGAAACAGCAGAGTTCTCCGACACATACAGCCTGAGGCTTTAATGTTCCATTCACGGGAAACTGCAAAATCAGTTTGTCCCTAGAGAAACTCTCCCACATGTGTGCAGGGTGGTGTGTTCAAAAACGTTCATGGTAACATTGTTGATAATCATGACGTACGGGAGATAATCTAAATGGCAGTTGGTAGAGGAATTTGCAAGTAAATTGCGGTATATTTGTAAAATGGAATACTACACAATAATTTAAGTGAACTGGAGTTATACGTGCCAATGTGGGTAGATCTCAAAAGTGTGATGTTTATTAAAAAGTAAAACACCTAATGGCAGAATATTATATCACATATAAATCTTTAATCACACAAAACTACATACACACAACACACAACACATTTTATGGATATTTTTATATGTAATAAAAGTATAAAAATATGTACTGGAAAAAAAATTCACAAAATTCCTAATAATGGCTGCCTCTTGGAAGAGGGAGGAAGTCAAGGAAATGAGGATGGGATCATAACTCAATTTGTTTTTTTTTTTTTTTGCGGTACGCGGGCCTCTCACTGTTGTGGCCTCTCCCGTTGCGGAGCACAGGCTCTGGACGCGCAGGCTCAGCGGCCATGGCTCACGCGCCCAGCCGCTCCGCGGCATGTGGGATCTTCCCGGACCGGGGCACGAACCCGTGTCCCCTGCATCGGCAGGCGGACTCTCAACCACTGCGCCACCAGGGAAGCCCCAAGAACTCAATTTTAATTGCAGTAGTTCATTTTGTTCATTAACGAAAGGTTTGGACGGCAGGTACAGATGCTTTTTTTAAATTTTATGTTTTTATTGAAATATAGTTGATTTACAATGTTGTGTTAGTTTCAGGTGTACAGCAAAGTGATTCAGTTGTGTATATATATGTTTCTTTTTCAGATTCTTTTCCATTATAGGTTATTACAAGATATTGAATATATCTTTTTTTTTTCATGTTTGAAAATTTAAAGAGTTCTGTTAAAAGCAAAAGACAACTGTAGAGAGAGAGAAAGGGAGGTTTGGAAATCAACAACAGTAACCAAATATTAGGTCTGTTTTTCCTAGCCGTGAACACCATTCTCATGTACTTCACACATTATAAAAGTCCTAGCCTTAAAGTTGTTTTTTGTTCTTTTTTAATCTTTTACTCGACTTTCAATTTCTAGAACTTTGGGTTTTGTGATTTTTTTGGTTTTTTTTTTGGTTTTCCTCATTGCTAGAGAGTTTCAAAACTGCCTTTCAGGAAGTAAATATTTTGATGATGACTTTAAGATTTAGGAAGAGAATCTAGGACTCAATCTCTACTTAGGTAGCAGCTCACCTTGGAGGATTTTAGAGGTTCTATGAGAAGCCCTCTGCCTGGCTCCCAATTCTTCTGCAGCTCATGTAAGAAATTCCTTTTATAGTGAACAAAGTTTGTCATTCCACAGCTGGGAGTGAAAGGCTCAAAATATAAAGCGCCCTTGGGAAGTTCACTTAAATCCTATTGAGTCATGAGTGATACCTAACCCTTTCCTGTGAGACATTTTAAGAAATCAGGGTGGAGGAGGGAATCACACACAGATGGCTCCTTAACAAAGATTAGCCTCACCCAACACCAAGTTTTACTGCAAGTCAAACTGCACCGAAATGTGAACACGTTCAATGTTATTATGTTGAACATGAAAATCTCCATGTACCAGTGCTTATTATTCTTCAGTTCTTATGATGGTATTTCTGCGGCTTTTGTCTTCCTTTTTCAATTTCCTATTATGCCTCCAGCAACCTCCCAATGCATTTCTCTCCATAATGACACGTTGCCTTTAAGCCAACGCCTTATCACACCCCAAAATTTGCCTCATGGGCTTCTGGTGCTAGAAGCCTGGCCAGTTGCTTTTTCTTGCCTAGATGGAGGCAAAAATAGCTAACTTTCAGTGTGTATCTAGATGGATTTTATTTGTATGGTACATTTCTATTGTTGACTGAAAAAAGACAGACAACCTGAAAGTTGAGAATTATGTTTTATTTGGTGGACAAAACTGAGGACTTAAGCGGGGGATGCAGCCTCTCAGATAGCTCAGAGGGTCTGCTCCACAGAGGGAAGGGAGGAGCCGGGATATATAGGACTTTTTGCAACAAAGACTAGGTAGTCGGAATTTCAAAAGATTACTGTTAATTAAAGAAAACCAAATTCTCAAGTTAAGGAATTTAGCGCATTTCTGTGTATGGGAAGATGCAAGAGTCTGGGCTCACTGAAATCATCCCTTTGATATGCACCTCAGCTATCTAGGGCCATCCTGAGTCTCCTCAGGGTGCACCGTGGAGAGGGCTTGGGAGTGGGCAGCCCATTTGTCTCCATCCTGAGTTCCCTCAGGGCTCACTGTCAGGTGGCTGCAACGTCTTTTGTTTTACTGATTTGGCTGGTAACGTTTTTCATTCACACTATTAAGGGGGAAAATTCAACCTCAGAATGGCTACAGCTCAATGATAGTGTCAGCAATAATTGTTCTCATTTGACGCTCGGCAGGTTTTCTGTACATCCAAGTTTACTTACACTATACTTTGATATGACTATGATGGGATTAATTATTAGATCTTAAATATCCTGGGGAAAAAAATCTTTAAAATTCAGTGGGCTTTTGAAAAAGAAAAGCTAAACCTATGAACGAAGTAAACAGCAATAAGAGTGAAATGACTAGGTTATAATGAAGTGGTTAGATTGAAAACTGTTTCCCCATTATTTTGGACTGCATTGAACGCAGACGCTTCCCATTGAAGGGATCTAAGGGCCTAATGAAGAATTTTGAAATAGCCAAGAAGGAAAGCTTAAACATCAGTTTCTCTGGAGGTTGACTTGTTCTGAGTTTTCTGTTTTTAATGTTAATAAATAAGTAAAACTGTAAGCAGTTTATAACTTTTTAAGAAAATGAACCCTCACACTACACAATAAAGAGAAAAATGGCTTATGGCAGATTCCAAGTGTATGAGACTTTGGCCTGTAGGTCAAAGGAAAGCCCACTATAGAGATAATCTACTCACTAATTATTTACCTATTCCACCCATCTAGAGAGAAATTGGGTTGAGCCAAACCCTATTAACCATTGTCATGAAAAGTAGAGTGGCAGATTAGGGAATGGGTGGGAGGAACGCCCAAAGGCTGAAGCAGGGACCGGTGAGGAAGGATTTGCCAGGGAACTATATTTCAAAATGAGTTAAGAAGCTATTAAGACACAGAGTTGGGCCTTTTTTCCTACAAGAAAATAGGTATTTCTGTAACATAATCAATAGGGTGATTGTGTCACATATTTTAAGAGTGAGATTTTTCCATGTGGTTCCAGAGGGCCAGAAAGAGGCCAATAGGTGGATGTATTAGTGACACAGATTGTGGCTCGACAGGAGAAGGAAATTTGATAAGTAGTGGTCTTCGGCCAATGAGCTTTTCATCGCAGGAGGTGGTGTTTAAATATGGGCTGGATGGCTAGCTATGGAACATATTCCACCACCATATTAGAGGGTTAGAATAGAGAGACCTTTTTAAGGCCTTCCAACTCTGAAAGTCTGGGAGTGGGAGTCTGTGAAATGCCTGCCTAATACCAGGACAGATAGCCTTGGGATTCACTGGAGGGCAGAAGATATAATTGTAATTCATTGTTTCCTTCCAACTGAGATTTTAACTAAAGTTTCAGAATTGCTGAGCTAAAGCCTTTGAGGGTGAGAGGTCATGTCACTAAATTGATCAGTTCCAATAACAGAATTAATTATGAATATTATAGTTGCAATATTACACTAATAAGCTTAGTACTTTTTCTTTCAGTAGTGTCAAGCATTTGATACACTACAGCTTAAAAATTTGCAATAAAGTAGGTTAAAAATTGCTCTAATTTTATCCAGTGCATAAAAGTAAAGAGCAGAGAGGCTGGGGGAAATGTAGAACTCCAGACTTTATATATCTATGAGTATAAATACTATATATGCAAACATATGGGCTAACTTTTCATCAGTAGGAGATGCTAAATTGCTCTACTTATTTTTTAAACATTCTGCCTCAAAACTAAAAGCCCAATTTATTTTCTTACTGTTAAAAATAATCTTGACCTGAAACTTATCTTTTTGGAATACTTCCAGTTACCGTCAGACTTTGGTTTACTTTCAAAACTGAAGATTCTTGGACTAACTGGAAATCAGTTTCCTTCCTTTCCAGAAGAAATCCTTTCTTTAAAGTCTTTAGAGAAATTATACATTGGCCAAGATCAGGGAGCCAAGCTTACCCATATGCCAGAATGCATTAGGAAACTACAGGTAAGCCTCCCCAAACGAGCAGGCAAAAAATTATATGCCCTGATTCCTTAAATTGGCTGATATTGAGAAGACATGGTGTTGTTCTCACAGGTTGCATGTGGAATCATCCATACAAGGTTCCTAGCTCCCAGCAAGCAGTCACTGTTACACTTTGAGGCTTCCACTGTCTTCCTGAACAGCCCCGGGATCCATACTCCCAAGAACACTTTATTGTAATTGCTCTTGGATATGCCAAGCCATACTTGTTTCTACTGTGTGCTTTGGCACGTTTTATTTGCAGAAACTGAGCCATACCACTTTGCAATTAGTTTCCACTTTTAAAAAATACTCCCTGAAAATTATACTATTTTGAAGTTAAGGTATCATACAGATGACATGGCTGGGAGTCTGCATTTTGGATGGGACAGTCTGATTTCCTTCCCTGCTTATCATGGTGTACTTAACTATTGCACCAGGTTCATGCTGAAGATGGATCCACAGCACTATGCTAAATCCTAGCAAAGCAACAAGATGACATCATTCAAAGTAGCCATACCAGTGTGTCTTTATGTATGCGTACTTTAAAGATTTTGTTTTCATGTTCCTGGTGCTACACTTTAATAATGATAAAGTAGGTGTAACTTTAATAATGATAAAGTAGGTGTAACTACATAACTCCCAGTCCTGGAACTGAGCAATGGCATGTACAGAACAGGTACGTCTCACCTATTCCTAATTCTCTATTCCTTTGCCCTGTGTTCACAGAACTCCTTTCGTCAACTTGCTCCTTGTACATGTCACGCCACACTCTCCAAAATCTTAGGGTGAAATGCAAACATTAAAATCTTGCCCAGGGAATCTGAAAATAGTTAACCTATTCTCTGTACATTTTGGTTACATCCACTTGGGCAATGTTGGATTGATGTCTGTGGCAATTGCAGTTCTGTAGCAACTGCCACAGAGAATTAGCTGTTGAAAGGGAGCAAATGATATTTGTAGTTAAATGATCCAAACTGTTTTTCCATAAAGTCCTTGTGAAACAAATAAACACTAGATTCCCATGTTCTCTTTTCCCTGCATACGTGAGAACCGCAACTGATGGCTTAACTCAAAAATAATTGTAGTTTTTGATGATGATTCTTTAAATGTGTTTTTCCCTTTACCCCAATGCATAATATCCCCATTGAAAGAACATGGAGGGAATTCCCTGGCGGTCCAGTGGGTAAGACTCTGCACTCCCAATGCAGGGAGCCCAGGTTTGATCCCTAGTCGGGGAACTAGATCCTGCATGCATGCTGAAACTAGGAGTCCACATGCAGCAACTAAGACCCAGAACAGCCTAAGTAAATAAATATTAAAAGAAAAAAAAGAAAGAACATGGGAACTCACAGGTGATTCTGGTTACCATAATTCTTTTATCAATGTAAGGGTCATTATGGTATACTCTCATGTTATTTCAGAGTCTTAAAGAGCTGTATGTAGAGAACAATTATCTCGAGTACCTGCCTGTATCCTTGGGATCAATGCCCAACTTGGAAATTCTTGATTGCTGCTGCAATCTGATTAAGCAACTTCCAGATGCCATTTGCCAAGCACAAGGTGAGGAATCTTTGTAGATCCACAGCCCAGTGGAGTTTGAGGCCAGCATTTCCTGTGATTGAAGGCGTCCTTGCCCTACTAAAGATCAATCTCAGTGATGAGAGCTTAGACCTACCCCATCATCTCCTCGCAGAGCTTCCTAGTGGTGTGGGGAAGGCCAGGTGCCAGGTTAGTACAGCTAAGAGCCTCACAAAGGCAATTAGATTGTTCATTAAGAATTGAAAAGAAAATAGCAACTGCTAAGAAAGTTAGCATTCATCTATATAGTCATTATGCCATGAACGAGAATTTACTGAATACCTACTCTCTGCCAGAATTGGGAGCTGGGGGTCCTGTATTAAATTTGCTTTAGGTCAATAAGTCACTTGAATAAAAGGAAAAGGATTGACCGAGAGTAATGAAATTAGCAAGGGGGGACTTTTGGAGCTACATGATTGACATGAAAAATCATACATGATTCATATTTGAACATGCAAACATTTTCCACTAGGCTAAACCACTATTTGTAAATCCATCCATTCACTGAACAGGCTTTTGCTGAGATCCTACTGGAACGAAATAAAAACCTTTTCTTTGCCATAATGTGCTGAATCTTCAGGTTTATAGATGTGTTTTCAAGCTATGACTTATTCTTTAATGAAAGGAGGATGAAGGAATATGAGTGGAAGCTGTTGCCTACCCATACCCATAGGACATAATTCAAAGATTAGCGGCAGGGGTGGGTATGAGGTACTCCTTAGTCATGCTCCTGACCATGCATTTTTATCCTCTCTTTGATCCCTGGAGGAATGGAACGTTCTCAACGTTTTTTAGTATTTACTATTTTCCTGTCTCTAACACTGATTTACACTGGCTCCAACAACTTTGAGTTGTTATGAAAAAGAGAACTTGGTTTGCCTCATTAAATGTGCTGTCTTTTGTTACATGGCATAGGAGGAAACAAACATTTCAAAGTGATTGGACTAAAGCATGCATGCTTTAATTTTGCTTGTTTTTAAGACAAATTCATTATTTAAAAAAAATCATTTCAGCTTTGAAAGAATTACGGCTCAAGGACAACTTGATCACCCATCTTCCAGAGAATTTGGATAGTCTAGTGAATCTAAAAGTTCTGACACTGATGGGCAATCCCATGGAAGAACCCCCAATGTTAGTGTGTGCCGAAGGTGCTGAGGCTGTATGGGCGTACCTTAAAGAAAGAAGAAATATGAAGACAATGGCAACAAAGGTAAAATCAGCAAAAATTTTGTATAACGTATTCACACTTGCTTGGAGTGGGATTAGTGTTAAACTATAGATATATGAGGCTGCTCTTTTACACATCTATACCTTGAGAATAGAGATTCTTATTTACTTTTATATCCCCAGGGCTAAGCGAGAGAGTTTTTAACATCATCCTAGCATTTTTTGTCTTTTCTGTTCCTTTTCTCTGTGTCAGATGAGAAGCTGACAAATAGGCAAAAGAAACCAAAACTTCAAATTCCCAAACTATCTAAAACTGTTGGACTATTCACTGGAGTGAAAAGCTTATGTTAACAAAGTCAGTAAGTGGAGGCTGAAAAATTAGAAATGAAAGCATTTATGGATCAGAGGTCTAGAGACCAGAGTTCTGTTCTGCCCCTAACTTAGCATCAAAGGGCTAAGAGCCTTGTCACTCTCTTCCTTGCCCACCAAGCCCATGGAAACATAAGGATATCCCAGACAGCCCAGGAACGTGTCCACTTCAGTCAGTATTCAGTATTCTTCATTCAACTGGTCCAAACCCCCATCATCTCAAACCCAGATGACTGCATTAGCCCTCCAACTAGTGTCCCTACTTCCTCACCTGCTTCCCCTGTGATACATCTTCCACTCAACAGTCAGACCTACGCTGTTAAAACCTAGGTCAGATCTTGCCATGGCTCTGCTGAAGTGGACAAGTCTCCATTTTACCTGAAATAAGAGTTAGTCTTTGGTCTGTAAGACCCTTTATCAATGGCCCTCAATCATATCAGACCTAACATCCTCCCTTTCCCGGTAAATATTGTGTGATACCTCCTTTACGCTTTTGAAATTAGACTCATAGATAGTATAAGCTACCACAAACATAATTTTAATAAATCAAAATAATGCCTGAGCTGCAACATAAAGGAAAAAAGTTTATGTTAAAATATTAATTTTAATATGTATATACTCAGGAATGACTACACTGGAAGAATGAAAATAATATTTGGGGGATACTTCTTAAAAGCATTTTGAAAAGCCATGCACCCTCTTGCACATTTTAAAATTGATATTTAACCTTTTTTGCCGCTCAGTTTAAAGCATTGCAAAGGATTTACTTCCCAGTGAATTTTACATACTGACATCTTAAAATAGAGCTGTTAGACCAGTATTTCAAATGCATCCAATGGACTCTAAGTACCATTATGATTTGATATGTCAGTAAACATCAATTTACAAAATACTTAAACAAGTTCTTATCTTACATGCAAAAATTTTATGTCATTTCTTTTTCTTCTTGAACGTGTATTTCCATTCCACTTTCCCCTCAGAATTAACCTTGAGCCTGAGTGCAATTACTAGTAGTATAAAATTGACCAAAACAATATAAAATCTATTATAAATTTTGATATTTAATTATTTGACTTACAGGAGTTTTGGAAAGACTTTTTCACATAGGTTATATATCCTTGCATAAATATTAATTATTGCTAGAATGAGATAAAGTTTGGCATCAGTTCCATTCCTATTTTTTATTTTACAGATGAGAAACCTCGTTTAAATTCTTAAGTTGACAAGAATGGAAAAAGTTTTTTTTTTTGCCTATATTGTTTTGTTTTAAGTGACAGGGCCTCACATATCTCTGAACTTCTTCCAGATATATCCCAAAAAATAGATAGCAGTTTTCTAAGTTTTTCTAAGCTGACAGATTAACTTCATTTTTCTTGAAGGCAGAGAGCCGGAAACCACCTGACTTATAAAAGGATTGGTTACCCAGTCTTTAGAGCCAACATCAATATTATTATTTTTTTAATACATTTATTTATTTTTGGCTGCGTTGGGTCTTCGTTGCTACGCGCAGGCTTTTCTCTAGTTGCGGCGAGCGGGGGCTACTCTTCGTCACGGTAGGTGGGCTTCTCATTGCGGTGACTTCTCTTGTTGAGGAGCACAGGCTCTAGGCGCACAGGCTTCAGTAGTTGCAGCACATGGGCTCAGCTGTTGTGGCTCGCGGGCTTAGAGCACAGGTTCAGTAGTTGTGGCTCACAGGCTTAGTTGCTTCGTCGCATGTGGGATCTTCCCAGACCAGGGCTCGAACCTGTGTCCCCTGCATTGGCAGGCGAATTCTTAACCACTGTGCCACCAGGGAAGTCTTACTATTTTTAATTATCTCTTTTTTTGGTGTCCCAGAGGTTTTTGGAGTCCAGGGCAGCCCTCCTGGTCAGATTCAGGTAGATGAGAGGCTGCCAGAGGGGCAGTTGTGAAGGGGCAGCTACAACTAGAGGATCAGCAGTTGTGTTCCTTGGCAGATACATTTCAGGGAGGGGTACAGATGGAAGTTGAAGCTCTGGAAATGAGTTGCTTCCAACCTATCTAAGCCTGCACACTCTTGGAAAGTCTTTGTGGACCAGGGTGCATGTCACAAAATAGAGGTCTCTTAAATCTTAACACACAAAAAGCCTCATAAATTTCCAGAATCCCCCTCCTGGGTAATACTGTTCCCCTGAAAAATCACCACCTTAACTGATCTGCTGTTTCCACTCTGCATCTCATCCTTCCCATTTTCACTTTACTTCAGTCACAAATGGGGTCCTTGGTGTTTTTTTCAAGGCCCATGTGTGCTCCTGCTTCAGAGCCTTAACACTGGCTCCTGCCGCTGCCCAGAGGTGCTTTCCCCAGATGTGGACAAGGCCAGCCCTCACTTAGTTCAGCCTCTGCTCAAATATCCACATATCTGCCCTTCATCCACCTTATATAAAACAGCATACCTCCACCCGCCTCATTCATTCATTCGTTCAACAAATATTTACTGAGCTGCTACTATGTACCAGGCACTGGAAATACATTCACTGAACAAAATGGACAAATATTTCTGTCCTCATATTGCTTAAAGCCTAGTGTGACAGAAATAAGAACATGAAATATAAAACATAAAATTGTATACTATGTTAGAAAGTGATTAATTGGTATTGGAAAAAAGCTCAAGCTAAGGGGAACTGAGATTGCCAGAAGTACTGTGTGAGTGAGTGTGTGTTATAGGGGTTTCAAATGTTCTTTTTGGTCCAAACATTTATTTAGGCAGGAAAAACTGGCAGAGTTCAGACTGCTGCTCCATGCTACTGGACTACTAAAGTAGCCACTTACTATATTTAATCTCTGTTCTTTCATCTGATCTTACTTTTGTTAGCTTTTTTTTTTTTAATTTTTATCTTATATTGGAGCATAGTTGATTAACAATGTTGTGTTAGTTTCGGGTCTACAGCAAATTGATTCAGTTATACATATACATGTATCTGTTCTTTTTCAAATTCCTTTCCCATTTAGGTTGTTACAGAATATTGAGCAGAGTTCCCTGTGCTCTACAGCAGGTCCTTGTTGGTTATCCATTTTAAATACAGCAGTGTGTACACGTCAATCCCAAGCTCCCAGTCTATCCCTCCCCTGCCACCCTTCCCCCCAATAGCCATAAATTTGTTTTTTTTTTTAAAGGATTATTTTTATTTATTTATTTATTTATTTATGGCTGTGTTAGGTCCCCATTTCTGTGCGAGGGCTTTCTCCAGTTGCGGCAAGTGGGGGCCACTCTTCATCGCGGTGCACGGGCCTCTCGCTATCGCGGCCTCTCTTGTTGCGGAGCACAGGCTCCAGACGTGCAGGCTCAGTAGTTGTGGCTCACGGGCCCAGTTGCTCCGCGGCACGTGGGATCTTCCCAGACCAGGGCTCGAACGCGTGTCTCCTGCATTGGCAGGCAGATTCTCAACCACTGCGCCACCAGGGAAGCCCCATAAATTTGTTTTCTAAGTCTGTGAGTCTCTTTCTGTTTTGTAAATAAGTTCATTTGCTTTTTTTTTTTTTTTTTTTTTTAGATTTATAGGGGTTTCAATTTAATGAGATGGCCAGGGTAGGCCTCATTGGGAAAATGACTGTCTTAGCTCAGGCAACCATTACAATATATCATAGCTTGGGTGGCTTGAACAACAGAAACTTATTTTCTCACAGTTCTGGAGGCTAGAAGTCCGGGATGGTCCCTGGTGCCAGCATGGTCAGTTTCTGGTGAGAGCTCCCTTCCTGCCTTGCAGACGGCTGCCTTCTCACCGTGTCCTCACATGACAGAGAAAGAGCAAGCTTTCTGATGTCTTTTCTTATAAGAGCACTGATTCCATCATGACAGCCTCACCCTCATGACCTTATCTAACCTCATTACCTTCTAAGGCCCAATCTCCAAATACCACCACATCAGTCATTAAGGCTTTTCAACATATGAATTGCAGGGGCAGGGGACACAATTCAGTCCATAGCAATGACAATTAAGCAAATTCTTGAAGAAGTGGAGGGGTGAACCATCTGAATATTAGGAAGAGTGTTCCAGGCAGAGGAAGCAGTAAAGGCAAAGGCCCTGAGCTGGAGCTGTGCCTGCGTGTGTCTGCATTGCTGGAACAAGTGAGCAAGGGGGAGACAGTTAAGAGATCAGGAGGGAGGGGCAGATCGGATAGGGCTTTGTAAGCCATTGCAAGGCCCTGAGTTTTGGGGGTGGGGGGGTTTGCTTGTTTGTTTGTTTTTGTTTAAGACGTGGATTTATTTAGAGAGATACACATTCCATAGACAGAATGCCATCCATCTCAAAAGGTGAAAATGACCTTGGGAGAAACACACTCCACAGACAGAGTGTGGGCCATCTCAGAAGGTGAGAGGCCAGGACTTGAGTTTTTATTCTGAGAGAAACTGGGAGCCACTGGATGTTTCGAAGAGTCTACTAGAGAAGAGGTTTCCTGAGTAGGTGCGAAGGAATAGGATCTCAAGAACAGGTAAAGGCCGCCTGTAGGTAGGAGCGCAGGTAGTCCAGGAACAAGAGGAAGGCAGGGTACAGGCATACCCATTCCCCTTGCTGTGCACTGTCACCTCCGCCATCTGGCAAATTATACAGTCATGTGTTTATTGTTTATCGTCTATTCCCCTCACTGGGATGTGAGTTCCACAGAGTCAGTGACATTGGTATTGAACTGCTGTTTCCCAAATGTCTAGAACAGTGCTTGGCACATAAAGCACCAAATACTTGAAAAATGCTTCGCCTGGATGACTGGCCAAGTGAGAAAGAGAGAAAATAAGGTTCAGAGTTCTAGTGACTTTCGTTCTCCGCATCTTGAAAACTACATACCAGAACAAAGAGCCGTAACCATCCCCAGTCCACTGTGGTACGAGCTGATGCTCTTCTTGTTTTCAGATTCAGGCATGGTGGCGTGGAATAATGGTACGCAAAGGATTTGGGAAATTTGAAGACCTGCTAAAATTGCAAAAGAAGGGGAGGAATTCTCCAAAAGATAAGAAAGGAAAGAAGGATGTAAAAGGAAAATCTGTCAAGAAAAATAAGAAATAATTCTATAAATGTATGAATTGAGGTAATGAACCCTGATGGATTAAGAAAGCAAAATCTCTAGGAATTAGATGCCTACCACACAAAAGTTATTCACAGAGTTATGGTTATATATAAAAATAAAGGTTCTTTTACTGACATGTTGATGGATAAAAATGCTATGATGTCTTCCAATCCCTAACCTGTAATTTTGTTATTTCAAGAAGATCATGTAAGTGCAATCACATAGTATGTAACATTTGGGGACTGGCCTTTTTATACTGTATAATTCACTTCCAGTCCATCCAAGTAGTGCAAGTGTCAATAGTTCATTCCCTTCTGGTTGCTGAGTAGTACTGCATGGTTTGTTTCACCATTCACCCTTTGAAGGGTGTTGCTCTGTTTCCAGTTTTTGGCTAGTATGAATAAAGCTGCTATGAACATTTGTTCATAGGGTTTTGCATGAGCACAGGTGTTCGTGGAATTCATGGGAATGCTGAAAGAAGTGAAGAATCATTACTTAAAGCATCCCCATTTATCCCACTCAAGACCTCCTCACCCTGATGACTTCCTGTTTTTTTTTTTTTTTGGCCACACAGTATGGCTTGTGGGATCTTAGTTTCCTGACCAGGGATTGGACCCAGGCCAACAGCCGTGAAAGCAGCGAGTCCTAACCACCGGACTGCCAGGGAATTCCCATGATGACTTTTTCTTTTAGAGTGGTATTGATTTCAAATTCTACATGTCTTTCAAGCAATGATTGCAGTATGAATTATTAGTGTAGCAAGAAGAAAGCAAAACATAACTTGACTGGAGCATATCAGAATAGAAATGTGTGAACAGACCCCTCTGCCATGCAATGAATTTCATGCTCTAGTAAGAGAAAAATAAAAAATACCAAAAATCACTTAGAGCAGCACAGAAACTTTAATGAGTTAAGTAGGTTTTATGTGACAAATTCCATGCCAAAGAAATGCTCAGAGGTAATATGTTAATTTGTTTATTTTAGCAATAAAATATTTTACTTTATTTTCACAAGGTATTTTTTGATACTGGGTTTTGAATTTTCGACCACTTTTAATGAAGATTTGTATGTCAGTGGCCATTATTAGTGTTCATGGTTTATATCTGAGATAAAAGCCAAGATCTTGAACAAAAAATAATATACCACTGAAAGGAATACTTTCTGATAAAAATGTGAGTGGACCCCATTAAGATACATATAATGGTAAAGAATATGAAAATGTTCCACAGTTTGTGCCTTTCACATTAGAATTTCACACACACACGCACATACACATAAACACACACCCTTATATTTAAAATATTTAGGAAAAGAGAGGCAGAAAATTCCAGGGCAAGACAAAAGGAGATGCACTACCAGAATCTAAGCATTTTTGTCAGGGCTTCTAAACAGCAAGTGAACTAACTATATATCAAAACAAATGAAAATCCATTGAAAAGTGTCATTCTTGTTTTATAAAATAGAGAATAAAGACATGCTCACATTAGATTATTATAGACAATATATATTTACAAAGCTCTTGTACTGTAAATCCCACCAAACAGCCCAGAAGCTGGTACTCCTTGATTTCACCGGGATTCACTCTTGTTCTTTTCCTCCCCCTTAGGATGGTGTGTAGCTTAGTTGAGCCTTGAGAAGTCAGCTTCCTGAAACCCACCATGGTCAAAGTGAATGCTGCTTTTGTGATCTTGGTCAAAGCCTTCTAGTTCTTCCTCTTGTGAGGCTGGGAGGACCCACCTCTTCATTCTTATCTCGGTGATCTCAGGAAGTTTGGTCACGGCACATAACAAGTGTCTAAACCATTGTCCACGCTCCTGAAAAGGTGATGGCTGAAGGCTAATATCCAGCTCGGTTAACTCTTTGAGGAACCACAGGTTTTGGCAGAATATGGTCCATTCTGCATCACAGATGCTGTCATTATAGCTCAGGTCCAGCTTCCGCAGCCTGGCCAGGTGACCTGTCTGGATTACCGATGCTGAAAAACAAAATCACTCTAACTGCTAAAAGCCAAGGATACTTTCTAGTGTGACCATTTCCCACTTCCAATAACACAACACAGTAGCTCCAGGATTCGTAATGACAAGACTGATACTTAGTAATGAAATGTTATTAGCTAGCAGTTTTATTCAGGGCATCTGAAATTACTCTAGTAACAAATTTCCTCTCTGCATTTCATGTACAGCTTGAAAATGGATTTTTCTTTCTCTTTCCAAATCCCATTCCAAAGAGTGTCTTTTTTGTTGAGTTCCTGCTCTCTGCTCCACTGGAGTCCCAACTCTTACTGCAGACTTTCTCTAATTGAAGGGGAAGAGTGATGGCTCACTGGCTTTAACTCAGGACCATTTCTGAATAGTTTTCTTGCTGTTTAATGCCGTTTAACTATTCATTGCTTATTCATTCTTCATTGAACAGTTATTTAATTGAGCACTTTCCATGGGCAAAATCTGCTTGGATAATTTCTAATTCATGGGTCAATTACAGACTTTAATACATGGATCAAGTTTTCCTTTGAATAGCACATATCACAGTACTACCCATAATGGCTCTCAATAAATAACAGTTAATGATGAAGCTAAGAAAAGGAGCTAGGAGAGACAGCCAAAGCAGACAGGACATGCTTCCCTTTTCAACCAAAAACAGGAATGGATTACAGAGATGAGGTGTGTAGAATCTCAGAGTTGGAAGGGACCTTGGAGGGCTCCTCATTCAACCTGATCGATGATCAGAGAGAAATCCCTCTCACAGCTTCTCTACTGGGGACCAGCCCAACTCTGCCTGAAGCCCCTCTTCAGGTTGCCCCAACAGAGGGAAGCAACTCTCAGCGGGAGGAAGCCATGCCTCTAGGCCCTATCTGACTTTCCCCACTGCCCACCTCAGCCTGCTGGGAACCTCAGCTCCTTCCTCGTGCCAACCATGCAGTGTTGGACAACAGTCGGGTCCCCTCAAATGTCCCCCCATAGGCCTAAACACGCCCTGGTCCTTCAATCATTCCTCACACATCATGGCTTCCACACCAAGTGGGATGCTCCATCCCCATCATTTTCATCATCCCAGTCAGGACACTCAACAGCTGTATTTGGTCCCTAGGTGTTCATGTTGATCGTGTCCCTTCCTATCTTTCTGTCTCGGAACATTACTCACCATGTCCTCAAGACCCAGATAAGTGTTAAAGATAATGTGCATGCTTTTTCCCTTTAGAAAATTTTCTATTACAGACATTTTCAAACATATAAAAAGTAGACGGAATAGGAGTGAGAGCTCCCATGTTCCCATCAATCAGCTTCAACGCTATTTTCATTACACTGATCTTGGCTCATCCAGTCCCCTTCCCCTACTTTTTGTTTGTTTGTTTTTTAGTATTTTAAAGCAAATCTCAGACATTGTTTTGCCTTTCCTATACTATCTGAATTTTCCAATGATGTGAGTACTCTATTTATTATATTTTAGTATTTTATATGCGTTATATTTTTTAAAATCTGGGTAATAGTGTCATAGGTCATGAAAATACTATTTTTGTAGCTTACTATATGAAAAAAACCAATGCTGTTATTTACAAAAGAATAAAACACAAACTACTAGGGATTAACAAATTCTTAAAGTTTCTATTAGAAATAATCAAAACAGTTAAGTGGCAATGCTTAAAGCCACACACAGCAATACTTATCATTGACTAAAAATTGAAAGAACAAAAAATACCCTTGACAAAATGTAAAAGTATAAATTTGACCTGAGGAAGAAAACCTGGTAGTAAAAATTAAGAAACAATATATAATGGCTGGAACTATGATTAATAAAATATGATGCAGACCAAAAAAATTGAAGAAGCAAATTTTAATAACTTTAAATGAAATAATTTAAATATGTTTAATGGTGTCCAGGTCAGGAAAACAAAACAAACCAAAGGCTTATTCTTTGAGAAGACTGGTAATACTGATAAACCTCTTGTGGTAATCAGAATTCTAAGGTGACCTCAAGATTTCCACCCTAATTCCTAGGACTGTGTATATGATGCGTTCCCATGATTGGGTTATATTATATAGCAGACCTGAGTTTAAGAAACGCAGACCCAAGCGAGGTTAGCCTACTCACAGGAGCCCTTTAAAAGCAGAGAATTTTCTCCAGCAGGTGGTTGAAGAGGAAGGAGGTCACAGAAGAAGTAGTCAAAATGATTAGGAGACATTAACAGGATTATAAGAAAACAACTTTATTTCCATAAATTCAACCTAAGTAAAATGGGCCAATTCCTTGGAAGACACAAAGTACCAAAACTCAAGAAGAAAAAGATAACCTGAATGGTGCTATATCTATTTTTTAAACTGAATTTGTAATTTAAAACTCCTCACAAAGAAAACTCCAAGTTTAGACAGGTTCAGTGGTCAATTCTATAAAGTTTCAAGTTAATGAAAAAATAATACCAAGTCTACAAAATCTTTCCAGGAAATAGAAGAGGCAGGAACACTTGCCAACTCATTTTCTGAGGTCATTATTACCCTGATACCAAAGCCAGACAAAGATATTACAAAAAAACTAGTAGGCAATTACCTCTCGTGAACATAGCCACAAACATCCTCAACAAAACATCTTCAATTCATTATAAGAAATCTAGCCAGGTTAGGATTCCTTTACCTGATAAAGGGCACATCTACAAAACACAAACAAAAACCTATAGCTAACATTATACTTAATGGGAAACACTGAGTGCTTTCCCCCCAGTATCGAGAACAAGGCAGGGATGTCTGCTCTCACCTCATTCAACACCTACTGGAAATCCTAACCAGTTAAATAACCAAGAAAAAGAAATAAAAGGTATAGAGACTGGACAGGATGAAATAAAGCTGACTCTAATTATACATGACATGATTGCCTACGTAGAAAATCCTACAGCATCTACCAAAAATCTCATAGAACTAATAGATGAGTTTAACAAGGTCTCAGTATAAAATGTCAATATATGAAAATCAATTGTATTTCTACATACTAGCAATGACCAATTGGGAATCAAAATTTAGAAACCAGTACCATTTATAATAGCACCAAAAAATTAAATACTTATATATAAATTTAACAAAGTATATGCAGGATGTGCATGGTAGAAACTACAAAACACCAATGCGATAAATCAAAGAGGACCTAAATAAAAAGAGAGATATACTGTGTTCGTGGATAGGAGTGCTCAATATAGTTAAATGCCATTTCTCCCTGAATTTACCTATAGATTCAATGCAATCCCAATCAAAATTCCAGAGGGATTTTTTGTAGATATTGACTAGCTGATGCTAAAATTTATATAGAAATGTCAAGAAACTAGAATAACCAAAATGATTTTGAAAAAGAAGAACAAAGTCAGAATGCCCATGCTACCTGATTTCAAGGCTTACTATAAAGCTTTAGTAATCAAGACAGTATGGTATCAGTAAAAGAATAGATGCATAGACCAATGGAACAGAACAGACCAAAAATAGACCCTCACAAACTGGCCAGTTGATTTCTGACAAAAATGCAAAGGCAATTCAATGAGTCTTTTCAATTAATGGTGCTTGAATAATTGAGCTGTCGTATGCAAAAATATTTTCAGCCCATATCTCATGCCTTGCACAAGAATACTCAAAATGGATAATAAGTCAAAATGTAAAATATAAATGTAAACCTTTTAGAAGAAGATCTAGGAAAAATCCCTGAGAACTTGGGTTTTGCAAAAAGTTCTAAGATGCAGCACAGAAAGCTCTATCCATCAAATTAGCAAATGGATAAATAGATCTTTATCAAAACTGAAAGTCTTGGGACTTCCCTGGTGGTCCAGTGGTTAAGACTCCGCACTCCCAATGCAGCGGGCCAGGTTTGATCCCTGGTCAGGGAACTAGATCCCGCACGCCACACTAAAAGCTCCCTCACGCTGCAACAAAGGTCCCGCATGCTGCAACTAAAACCCGGCACAGCCAAATAAATAAATATTTTAAAAAAAAAACAAAAAAACACTGAAAGTCGTGCTGTGCAAAAGATACTGTTAAGGGGTTGAGAAGACAAGTTACAGACTGAGAGAAAATATTTGCAAGCTATAGATCTGATAAAAGACTTGTATCCAGAAAATCTAAAGAACTCTCATTAAGAAGAAAACAAACTATCCAGTGTTTTAAATTAGGCAAAAGATTAGAACAGACACTTCACCAAGGCATATATGCAGTTTACAGATAAACACAGATAAACACATAAAAATTGCTCACCGTCATTAGGGAAATGCAAAATAAAATCACAATGATTTGTCCACATCTTCTAATTACAGTGTTTGGCCATAACACTTGCTTTGAAAACACATATTTGTTCCAACTAGATTGAAATATCAGAGAACAGTGTGAACATAACACAAATTTCTTGTTTGCTTATGCATAATTTATCCACAGGAAACAGTAGGTGAACACAGAAAACTGCACCCAGCTGAGCCAAGGTGGGTACAGGCGTAAACAAAATCCACACATGCACACACCTCTCAAGGACAAGGAGCCTCACCCATCCACATCCAGTGTTCCAACTTTCTATTCTACATCAGGTAATCCTCCTTCTTCCACCACCATATCTATGTCTATCTTCTTTTTTTTTTAAATGTTTGGCCGCACCTTATGGCTTGTGGGATTTTAGTTCCCCAACCAGGGTTCAAACCCTCGCCCCCGGGAGTGAAAGCGTGGAGTCCTAACCACTGAACCGCCAGGGAAATTCCTCCATCTCCTTTTATGAAACACTCTCCACTGTCTTTTTGGTTTCAGAATTGCCCTTATCTGTTTTAACAAGCTCTCTCCTAAGCAGGTGTCAGGGAGCAGGGAAGATGCACAGAGGGCTTAGCACCAGGCCTCGCTGCCTTCTCCACCTCCCTTATCGTGGACTGCCAGAGCAGGCACGCTGGGCTCTGAGTGCCAGGACTGCTTTGGATGGAACCAGTAGGTAAAACCCAGAAGAGCCACGTCCTCTGTCACCAGGGAACAGCTGCTCAGCCTCAGCACCTGAAGGGACGTTGAAAGCTTTAGTGTTTCCAGGAGCAGCTTTAGGTTGCTGCCAACACACTTATTCCAAGAAAGGTTGACTATTTCCAGAGCAGGGAGGTGAACGGAGGCTTCAGCTGAAATTGACAGTGATAAGAATAGCAATAATTTAGGTTTTCTTAGAGGCCGTAAGCCTTGAATTTGAGGAACCTAGGCTAGGGCAACATATTTCTATCAGTGAGGTTAAGACAGTTGTAGAGACCGTTTCTCCTGCCTGAAATTCATGGCCTCAATTTATGTTGTCTATTTTTATTGGGGAGAAATGTTGGAAACTTTAGAAAAGTAAAACTTGATTAAATGGGGACTTCCCTGGTGGTGCAGTGGTTAAGAATCTGTCTGCCAATGCAGGGGACGTGGGTTCAAGCCCTGGTCAAGGAAGATCCCACATGCCGCAGAGCAACTAAGCCCGTGCACCACAACTACTGAGCCTGTGCTCCAGAGCCCGCGAACCACAACTACTGAGCCCCCGTGCCACAACTACTGAAGCCTGTACGACTAGAGCCCATGCTCCGCAACAAGAGAAACCACCGCAATGAGAAGCCCGCGTACCGCAACTAAGAGTAGCCCCAGCTCACTGCAACTAGAGAAAGCCCACATGCAGCAATGAAGACCCAACGCAGCCAATAAATAAATAAAAATTTAAAAAACTTGATTAAATGGAATTCACTATTGACTGGGATTTCTTTCCTTCACTTCACATTTAAGAGGGAGAAAGAGATGAACAGTTTTCACAGTTAGTCACGATTTCCAGAGTGTGTCCTGGTTTTACATGTCCTGGTTGCTGTTGAAATTCAGAGACAAGGCCAAACCTCCCTAGAACTCTGAAACACCAAAATGTATTTGTGTTTACTTAACTGCAGTTAACAGAGACAAAGAAGGGAAATAGTGTATATTGGAAAGATTTTTAAAGGAAATTCAAAGATTTTCTGCTTAGTTCTCGGTTTCCGCTAACATTAAAATTAACCAGAGGGCTTCCCTGGTGGCGCAGTGGTTGAGAGTCCGCCTGCCAATGCAGGGGACACGGGATCGTGTCCCGGTCCGGGAAGATCCCGCGTGCCGCGGAGCAGCTGGGCCCGTGAGCTGTGGCCGTTGAGCCTGCGCGTCCGGAGCCTGTGCTCTGCAATGGGAGAGGCCACAACAGTGAGAGGCCCGCGTACTGCAAAAAAAAAAAAAAAAAAAAAAAAAAAAAAAATTAACCAGAGCAACTTATCCGCGAGGTATAGCCACTAATTACATTTTAAACTATTCTTCCTTCTTTCTAAAAAATAATATCCGTTTGAAGGGTAGATATATATCCTTTTTATAATATCTAACAAGAGCACCCTCCCACTCCTATGGTACAGAGACCTATCAATAAGAAATTGAACTTTATTTTCTCAAAGTGATGCAGAGAAATATGTATTTACTTGATTTACTTCTTTTTTTTTATTGTTGATTTACTTTTTAATTCAAATTGAATTAAACAGGTCTCCCTCGACTTATAGTGGGGTTACGTCCCGATAAGTTGAAATATCTTAAGTAAAAAATGAATTTAATACACCTAACCTCCTGATCATCATAACTTTGCCTAGCCTACTTAAACATGCTCAGAACATTTATATTAGCCCATGGTTGGGCAAAGTCGTCTAACACAAAGCCTATTTTGTACTAAAATGTTGAATATCTCATGTAATTTATTGAATACCATACTGAAAGTGAAAAACAGAGTGCTTGTCTGGGTACAGAGTGATTGTTAAGTTTACCCTCGTGATGGCATGAGTATTGCATCACGCATATATTGCTAGGCTGGGAGAAGATCAAAATTCAAAATTCTAAGTATGGTTTCTACTGGCGTGTTGCTTTTACACCACCTTAAAGTCGAAAAGTGTGAAGTCAAACTGCTGTAAGTCAGGGACTGTCTAAAGATTTATGTCAGATGATGTAATTTTGTGTAATATCTACTTGATTATGATCCATTGATTGTGTAGCTATAATTGAAAAGAGTTGTGCCTTCTGATGGCAGAAGACACAAAGTTAAAAACAAAATTTTATTTAAAAATATTCAACATTTTCCATCTAGGAAGTATATTTATGAAATCTCATGTTGTCCCCAAATTTATTTTTTGTGGAATTTTCCTAACAACATTAGTCTGAGCAGTGGAATGTGGGGCGTGTGTGTGTGTGTGTGTGTGTGTGTGTGTGTGTGTGTTTACCTAGGCATTTTGGGGATTATAGCCCCCTTTGAGAAATTTGTCTGTCTGTCTGTCTGTCTATCTATCTACTAACCTGCCTATCTACTTACTGGCTTACTTAACTAATACCGAAAACGTGCTTTGAAGGATGCAGTGAAGAATAAACACAATCCCTGCCCTCAAGAGGGTAACAATCTGGGAGAAGTATCAACATTAAAAAACCACACAAGTAAATACATAATTATAAATACTGATAAAGGCTATAAGGAAGATACAGGGACTTCTAATTCAGAGAGAGGCTGTCTTAAAAGGGGACATTTACACTGAGACCTGCAATCAGAGCTCCCCAGGAAAGACTGGGGGGTAGGGAATTCTAGAGGACAGGAAGGTCAAATGCAGGAGAGAGCTCGGTGATATGAAGGAACAGAAAGAAGCCAACTGAGGCTGGGTTCAGGGAGCAAGGGGGAGAGCCGCCAGGGGGCCTGTTAGATCACAGGAAGGAATCTGGGTTTTACCAGAGGTTCTCCAGGCAACCGCTGGCTTTTACAATAAAATTTACTTTTTTTTTTTTTTCCACACCGTGTGGTATGTGGGATCTCAGTTCCCTGACCAGGGATGGAACCTGCACCCCTGCAGTGGAAGTGTGGAGTCTTAACCACTGGACTGCCAGGGAAGTCCCAAAATTTACTTTTTAAGTAAAATTTATAGACTGTCTCCCCATAATAATATTCACAACTGGCATTTATTGAGCATTTACTATGAGCCAGGCACATTTCCAAGAACTTCACATGTAATAACCCGTTTAATTCTTACAACCCTATGAGATATGATCCTATTATTCCATTTACAGACAAGGAAACTGAAGCACAGAGTTGGTAAGTACCACAGGTCACGAGAGCCAGAGCCAGGATTTGCTTTCAGATGTCTGATCCCAGGTGCTTTGGAGCCAGAAAAATGTACCATACATTCCCCACCAACAAAAGAATTGGAATCAGTTTTAGGGAGTTCACAGCCCCCTGCCCAGGCATAACTATAGACTGACTCTCTTAAGGGAGGAGCCGTGGACCTCAGGTTAAGAGACGTACATATCCTGCTACTTTTCCCCATCCAGACACGTGGCCAATGAGATGAGCAGTGCTGGGGGAGGGCTGGGAGCAGTGCATGGCAAGGACCAAGACCCTGTGGGTCAAACAGAATACTTGGGATGAAAAGGAGAGCAAGAATACCTTAAATAGAGAGTTCTTAGAATTTGGGATAAATTATATGTACTTATTTTTATTAACAGATATTAATAAATAACTACTTGTTATTTTTTATTAATAGAATGCCTTTATTTCATTAATAATAGCCCTGTTGGGTCCAGAGGACAATTCACTTTTAAGGGAGTGTCAACAGACATAACCCTTGAGGGAAGGCCAGAGAGAAGGGCTCTGTTTTCACTGTTACTCAGGAAGCACCAGAATCCAACCACACTAGTCTTGCGCATGTGTACAAAACAGAGTTAACCTAGCAGGCCTGAGACCACTATCCCTACAAAGTCCTGCTGGCAAGGTTGGCCCTTGGCTGACATCTGGGAACTTGGAATTTGGAAGTGTCGTCACCATTCCCTAACTTATAAGGGTGGTTCGTTGTGCCTACAGTGTCTGTGTACAAATAAGATGATTTATGCTGAACACTAGCTTTCCTTCCGTGAGTCTGGAATTTTGGTATGTGCTTCGTAGAGGGTGCCTGCATGACCAAGCCCCACTAAAAAACCTGGACTGGAAGGTTCAGGCGAGCCTTCCCAGGAAACATTTCAGACCATGACATTACAACGTGCTGCAGGAGCGGAGTGCATCCTTGTTACTCTGCTGGGAAAGGAATCTTGCAAGCTTGGGCCTGGTTTCCTCTGGACTCTGCCCCATGCATGTTTCCCTTTGCTGATTTTGCTTTGTATCCCTTTGTAAAGTTGTAACGTACACCCGTTATGCACCGTCCCACTGACTTTCTGTACCTTCATTTGTATCTAAGTGCCTCGGCTTCACTTGATTAGCGAGAAAGACTCAACACCCTTCGTTTTGGCTTTCCTTCTACATCCCTATTTGTAATACACTTTGTAACAGTAACAGATCCGTTTCAAAACAGCCACATAAATTCAAAAATTTTCTCCCTCAAGTGCCACATCTATCCTTTACAGATGTGTATAGGAGGAGTTTAGATTCACTAACAATTACTGGGCACTTAATATTTGCCAAATACTATATTGGGGCATTCACAAAACTTTTATGATGTGGTTCTTCCGGTAACTTCATAAACAGCACATCTCAAATTTGCCAGGTTTGCAAACACATGGCAAGGCTCCAAGAGTCCTCCCTCGACTCTGCAGTACCTACTCAGCCACACCGTGTCGTCGGCCATCAGCGAGCACTGGCGAAGATCCAGCCCCTCCAGATGCTCGAGCATGGCCAGCCCCGGGGAGTCTTCAAACCCTCCACTCATCTCCTTGTTGCAGGAAATGTCTAGTGCCCTCAGCTCACACAAGTATCTAAAAGCAGCATCTACAAAGAAGGTCAGAACCCCATTCTGACATATTACAAGGCGGTCAGCAGGAGAGGGGGCAGGTGTAGAGAAGGGAGACTGGGACAATACGTACACTATGTTGACAAAAGCCCAGACAGTGGGATAACTGTCCACTTTGTACCATCTACCCCTTCGGACCTGACAATGGCTTCAAATACACACTCCCTGTGATCTGCATTGATCGTCAATGGTTTTGATCAAAATCTTTCAACTAATGAATCTTCCCCTGCTATCCTTGAGCATTGGTGCTGTCATAGCATTCTAGACTTATTCAAACTGCCAGGGAGAAGGATTTTACAGGCTCTAGAAGTTGAAGGGATAAATACACATTTCATTTCCTATTCTTTAATGTGGATACTCTATAGCAGAGTAAATTTTAACTACAGATGTCACTGAAGCTGTTCTTTTCATCAGTACCAATTCCTTCCTACTACTAAGCATAAAATAATGCTGGCATTTTCAAAAGTAAGAGAAAAATGGACAGCTTTAGTAGCACGCTTATTTTGCACAGTGTCTCTCTCAGACCTAAAATATCCTGGCCTTTTCAGAGTCAGCCGTTTTAAAAGATTATTTTTGTAATCATGAAAGTACATGCTCACTGTAAAAGACTTAGAAAATCAATAAAACATGAAGAAGATTTAAATCACCCGTAATCTTATTCCCCAACATAACTACTGTTTATGTTTTGTTGTATTTCCTAACAGCTTAAAAATTCCATATAATATAAAGTTATAGAGAAACTTTAGCCATTCCTAACTCACCCAGTAGTTTGACACTCTTTTGTGATAATCCACATGAATGTAACTTCAAGACTTTCAGATTTAAGGTACTTTTTAATCCCTGAGCAATACTGTTGAGACTGCCACCGATGTTTCTGTTAATAGAAAGATCAAGTACTTCAAGGTTTTGCAGCCTAAGTAGCAACTGACCGGGAAGGAAGGAAATCCAAAAGACAACTCAGTAAAGATGCAGGGTGTGAAAGATGGGGCAGGCAGGAGGGAGGTACATCTTCATGTGACCTGGAATATAGTGAACCACTCTTTCAATTCAGGGTGAGAGAAAACATAGCCAACGTTGATTTCCAAGCTATCCAATCATGGGTGCCTTCACGTGTTTTCCTGGGAAGGACTCTTCCAAATTCCACTTACCCACAAACGCTCCATCTTCTGACGTGAGGGCGTAGTCCACAAGCTCAGGCATTTGTATCTTGCTCCCTTCTCGGAATGTCCGGAGGATCAGAGGCAAGTTTCCTCCCACTTTACTGTTCCAGGACAAATTCAACTCAAGTTCAGGCAGCGCTTTAAGTGCTTCTCCTGTTACAAAATGGCCCAAAGATCAGGTTGATCGCTAATCCGCAAAGCAGGGAATTCGTTTCAAAATCAATACAGCCATTGTTTACGGAGTATTGAAGCCGGGCCAGCTACTGGTTAGATGCCAGGGAACAGGGAGGAGAAAAGGACCCAGTTCTTGCCCACTCCCAGCATGGTGAGCTTCTACAGGTACAGGCACAGCAAGCCTAGTCCCTCCAGAGTTCTGAAGCCATGCTCGTAAGCAAACATTGTGTAAAAAAAAAAAAAATCCACCTGTTAGTAGGGGTGGTTTTACCGAATTGTTTTTATGGTAGTAAATATTTCTACCAATCCATCTACTTTCTCTCATCCACCTTCTCTGGGGATCAGCATTGCTGAGAAGCTCGGCCAGAGGTAGAAGTGCGAAAGGCTTAGAAAATAAAACATGAAGAAGATTTAAATCACCCATAATACTATTCCCCAGCATAACCACTGTTTATATTTTGGCCAGAGGAAGATTGGTAGAAGCAAAGCAGGGCACTGGCCACCACAGAGGAAAAGCTCACTTTGACATCAAGAATATCACATACAACTGATCCAACCACTGCAGAGAGGAACCAGTAAGAGAGCATCAGGCACTAGCAGCTCATAACAGTGATGCAACCTTGGGGTGGAGGAGGATGCAGTGAGGGGGGTGAAACTTGACATTTCTGATACCATTTCACACAGGAAACATCTGAGGGCTACAGAGTGGAGGCTGGGAGAGAACAGGGGAAGTGTGGGGAGATCAGCCCCTAGGAATAATTTTCACTGCTTTGGGGGCAGAACAGAATGGTGAGCCACACACATGACAAATGTGCTTTCTCAAGGTCTGGAGTTAATTTTAGCACCAGTTAAGAGTGTTGGAAGGTCCACTGCGTCCAGAAACCTCTCTTCCACCGTCCACTACTGGGCTGGAACTTCTGCCACTGGTTATTTATTCCATGGTTTGAGGTTTTTGGAGTCCAGGAGCCCCAGGTTAAAATGCAAATTCTCCAGGAGCTATAATATCATAAGCCAGGGATAAACAGGTGTCATTTTGTATGCCGTGGCCAGTCAAAGGGGCGTGGATATGTATCGCCCTGAGGCATCCCCCAGGATCAGGGTGAAAGAGTACATGACTGTCTGCAGTGCATATGGTACTGGAGGGCCTAGGCATTTGCAATCTTGCACTAAGCAATTGTAACAGGTGTAATAATGTTGAAATGCCTCCTGATTTATATTTTCTTATCAGTAAACCATTCATTCTCCTTATACTCCATTTGCCATTAAGGCTAAGCAGAGTATGGATGATAAGATAGCCCCTCCTGGTGGAGAGGATGCAGAAGTCCTTCCAGAGAGGATAAAATCTCGGGGAGAGGGGAAAGGACACAAAACATTAGTGACAAGGGTGCAGACTCTCTCCTGGACCAGATGAGTTTAGAGTGGGTCCCAGGGCAGAAATTCCACTTCCTGGTTTCTTAAGGATGGTGGATCATGAAAAAGATTAGATTAGTCATAGAAAATAATCTAAACTTCTTTGCATGCCTGAGTAACAGTATGTTAAATTTGAGACCCTGGTACACAATAACCAGCTGCTAACCAGTGGGGCTAAATCGATCATGAAAAACCACAGAAAGGTAATTTTGGATGAGGGAATAGGGAAAGAAAGAATTATTGAGTGCCTACTATGTGTCAAGCATGTAGTAGGTACTTTAGAGAAATTATCTAATGCTCACAATAATTTATTTTGAGGTGGATATCACCCCTTTTCAGAGATAATAAAACTGAGGCTCAGAAAGTTAAATATTTTGTCCATGGTCACAAAGAGAATTAGAAGTGGGACTAGGATTTGAAAGGATCTGGCCAGCTCTGAGATGTATAATGTTTTTCCTTAGGTATAGGAAGGGTGAACCAGGAAACATCAGCTGGCCCCTATTTTCTAGGGAAGGATTAGAGAGAAGACATTGGCATAAATTTTGTTGCTTTTACAGAAATCTCTGCAGAGATGTAAATGATCAAAATACATGATCGAAATAAGAAACTTCAGACAAAAAGAAGACAGAAAAATTATTAATTGCATCTAAAACCAGCAAGCATTCTAGATAACCCGGCATTCATAACCCAGTAAAGCAGCTGGGTTAGTAGCATGACAAATTTTGTCTTATGTTCTATGTTATCCAATGTTTGATATACTATAAACTAACTTAATTGAGGTTCTAGCCCTATTTAAATCATTGCTTTTAATTGAAAAATCTTGTTTTGATCATTTTTTTAAAATGGGAATGGGAAAATAGAAGAGAGAAATACTATTTTGGAATTGGAAAGGAACTTAATTATTATCTATCCCAACTCCTCTAATTTACAGATGAGGTAACAGACCCAAAGTGAGCAAATTTTACAGTTACTATCTCCACTTAAACTCCATGAGAACAGAGGCTTGGTCAGCCTGTTCCCTTCTCTATCCCAGGGCTTAGCACAATGCTAGGTGCAGGTTACACAGCTCCTTAGAAGGTATACAAGTGCTCAACACAGCATCACGTCATGTACAGGCAGCGCTCTCATCCTCGTCCATGGGCACTTGAGGGGGTGGTGACCCCGATAATTCGCCCCTGAGGGTTTGGGCTGCAAAGATCCTTCCAGGGGAGCCATCTCTTAAGGGAAGCATCCATCATACCCAGTGCTCGAACATCATCAGCAGTAAGTCTGCATCTACCCAGCCTCAGGACTTTTAACTTGCTGACAAGATGCATTTGCTGCATGAGTAAATGGAGGGTTCTGCCTATGAAATCATTCCAGGAAATATCCAGTTCTTCCAAGTCTGGAAGAGAAGGCAGCAAAGCAAGTAGAAGTGAACACAAGAAAAAAACAGATTTGCATGTGTAATTTGTGATTTGTAGTAAATAGGATCCACTGCCTGTTCCTCTGGTAAGCGGATAGAAGGAGGGTGGACTTGCTGACTTTCCACAAAGCACGGATCTCTCAGCCACACAACTGGAGACATTGTGACATTTACTTTACCTATTTCTTGGGATGTTTTCTATTTCTGCCAAATAACTGCACTCTGAAAATGCAGTGGTGTTTCCATAAGATTTCATAAGAACTCCTTTATTGTAGTGGAAATTGTAACTCTACTGCTAGGACTGTTACTACCACTGTCACTGTAATGTGTATACGGGTCCTTTTGTTTCGCAAAACCCCCTGACACCCGTCACCCTGTTGTCCTATTGGACCCTCAGGCTGAAGGTCTGGGGAATACTCCGTTGGCAGGACCGCTGAGACTGACCGTTACCTTTTCTTTCTTATCTTGATCACCTGGGTGTCACCACCTTATAAAGTTCCTGTTATACCTACATGGGCCAACATGTGCAGGTTTAGACACACAAACCCTGACCAGAACCTTCTCTGAGTCTCCTCCATTGCTCACGAAGATTGAAGCTACTCTCTGCGAACAAGATTCTCACAGGTCATCTTTGTCTCCTGCAGCAACAAGACTTAAGAGTGGAAATACCAAAGTCAGGGGGCGAAAGTGTCTTTGCTCGCTTGCTTTTAAACATCTGTCTTGAATGTTAAAATAGTGGCAGCAGTCAGACGCTACATGGTGAGCTTCTAGAGTTACAGGCATAGCAATTCCTGACCTTCCACAATTCTGAAGAAATTCTAAAAACATGCTTAGGGGGCAAAAAGTATGTTTTCTTTCTACTAGCATTCAAAGCACTTTAGCAACTTCATCTTGTTCACCATGATCCTAACTTTATAAAGTATGAAAGCCTATTGAACACATTAAGAAGGAAAAAAACAGGATTCCTGGGGCCCACCCTCAAAGATTTCAATTCGGTGGGTTTGGGTTGGACTCAAGTGCCTGCATTTCCACAAGTTCTGCAAGAGATTCTGACATGTACATAGGCATTTGAGAATCAACAGGCATGGTTAGAGCCCCCTCGTAAGAGATCTGTCTCAAATATAATGGCATAGATTTTTTTTTTTTTTTGCGGTACACGGGCTCAGTGACCATGGCTCACGGGCCCAGCCGCTCCACGGCATGTGGGATCTTCCCGGACCGGGGCACGAACCCATGTCCCCTGCATCGGCAGGCGGACTCTCAACCACTGCGCCACCAGGGAAGCCCTAATGGCATAGATTTTAATTAAAATACTCAAGGACCCCTCACTCAAAACACAGTTCTTTTGATACCTCTGTTGGTAGACACACCTAATTTGATTCAAGACTTGATTTAAGGTATCTGAAAAAAGAGTTTTTTAAAAAGGTGGTGACAGTGGTGTTGGGGAGATGGTTCTTTGCAACCAAACTCCTGCTAGAGGGTCACAAACAGTAGTTGCACTTTTTTGTAAAACGGTGTGAGCAATAATTGCTGGTAGTGATAGTTTTCATTCCACAGATAATAACGAGATGCCCCTTTAAATTCCCAGCAGGGCTCAGTTTTATGGATGAGTTTACATCCTATGCAGGAACAGGTGTGTTTCAGGGAGCTAGAGTTAATCAGTAGAGAAGTAAAATTGCTCAGGAAAAACAAACAAACCTCCCTCTTAAACTCGGCTCAAATCTTTGAAGCTTGAGGAAGAATCAATTAACTTGTTTTAAAAAAAAAAAATAGCATTGCATCTGCGCTTCCTTGTCTGGGCCACCCTGCAGACCTAGGACTACCAAGTGAGGACCGAGCACTTTCCCTGCTCATCCCAGCCCGAAGGCCCTCTGTGCCTCTGCACAAGGTCAACTCCATACAGACCTGGCTCCCTCACATCTGCTGTTGTTAGTCTACAGTTGTTCAAATCTAGACACTTGTCGACAGGGTTTTTGCCCAGCTTCGGCAGGAATGGCTTTTTCCTCCATCCTGGATCTTAATTCCATTTCTGCAGTGATAGTCTTAGTTGTATTATAAAAATAAAGAAAAATTTGCTGTGAATGACAGAGTGTATTAAAGATGCATAATGATCGCCATAAGACAAGTGAGAAGACGGACAACAACACTGAACTGATCCCTTGTGAAACCTCACCTCAGAAGGGGACAAAACCTGACCTCTGTTCCTGCGGTCGGTGCTCAACACTGGCCGCTCCAGTGACCCGTTTCCTACAAAGGAGCCTGAGGAACTCAGTGGCTTTTCTTTCCTGGACTGACCTGGGCTTCTTGCATGTAGATGGAGCTTTGCTCCTGGACAAAGAGGTAAACTTGGGCTTCTCTGGTGGTGCAGTGGTTGAGAGTCCACCTGCCAATGCAGGGGACACGGGTTCGTGCCCCGGTCCAGGAAGATACCACATGCCGCGGAGCGGCTGGGCCTGTGAGCCACGGCCGCTGAGCCTGTGTGTCCGGAGCCTGTGCTCCGCAATGGGAGAGGCCACAATAGTGAGAGGCCTGCGTACTGCAAAAAAAAAAAAAAAAAAAAAAAGAGGTAAACTTGTTATTACAACGTTTAAGACAGTGCTGCTGGAAGGATGCACAAACATCTTTGGTGAATGCAATGCTGGGGGTATGCCCAGGCACTGGCCTCCTAACCAGACAGGTGAGGAAGGGGAAGCACTGCAGTCACCTCTGATGAGCCTCAGATGGCTAAAGAGAGCGAGTGAAACCCTTGCTGCTCATTTCCTAGACCCCTCATTTGACACATCCGGAGAGAGTAGTCCCTGAGAGAGCTTTTGTATTTTCTCAACTCCTGCCAGAGAATACACTCAGAAAGCCTCACGTGTCCTCGTTATTACAGACTTTTTATGTGGCACCCTTACCAAGTTCCACTGTAATAATACCACACTACATGATATCACTACAATTTTTTTTTAAATAGGATTTACTTTCTTAAAAATAATTAATTAATTAATTTTGGGCTGTGTTGGGTCTTCGTTTCTGTGCGAGGGCTTTCTCTAGTTGTGGCAAGCGGGGGCCACTCTTCATCGCGGTGCATGGGCCTCTCACCATCGCGGCCTTTCTTGTTGCGGAGCACAGGCTCCAGACGCGCAGGCTCAGTAGTTGTGGTTCACGGGCCTAGTTGCTCCGCGGCATGTGGGATCTTCCCAGACCAGAGCTCGAACCCGTGTCCCCTGCATTAGCAGGTAGATTCTCAACCACTGCGCCACCAGGGAAGCCTATCACTACAATTTTTAAAAGTTAAATAAATAAAAATAAAAAGCTATGATTTTATTGAGTGCCTACTATGTACCAGGGCTTTACCTACTGAATGTGTCAACATTTAAGACACATGTGAAACACATCATACTTTTGTGAGGAAAAATGAATAGGCATGTATTGACAGTGACTTTAAAGAGGTTTTGTAAGTGAAAATGCACAGTTTAAAACACATGCAAAGAGTTTACTGGAATCCAATAGGAAAGCATAAATTCTGAATGTGCAGTAATATTCTACTACCCCTGACAAAATGTATACAACCACATAGCAAAAAAGAAATATATTAGTACCAGTGGAAATGAAAAGATGATGGCATTACAGTAGTAGTAAATTTAGACTAAAATATTAGCAGGATAATAAAAATTCCCCCTCTCCTCCACAGTGTGTCTGGTGGCTTGCTATTTTTGTTTTGTTTTGTTTTGTTGCTTTGTTTTGTTTTGTTTTCTTGGTGGCTTGCTATTTTTAAGAAAACCACCTACAGGCTGTACATCTTTGTGGGGATAGTTGGTGTTGTCACATTCTACCAGTAGGAGGCAGCATCATCCACCTACCATTTACCTCTTCATTTTGGCCTTCAATTTTTATTATGGTACATTGGATACAAGGTATTTTGTTTTGGGTAGGGTTGCCAGATTTAGGAAAAATAAAAATAGCACGTCCAATTAAACTTAAACTTCAGGTAAACAAGGAATCATTGTTTAGTAAAAGTATGTCCCAAGTATTGTGTGTATTTTTTCTGGCAACCCTAATTTTGGGTGAGGGGAGTTGTGGATGGAGGATGTGAGTACAGGGCATTTTGTGTAAACTTAATGCAGAGTCACAATTACACTGTTTCATAGATTTGGAAACTGAGACTCAGAGAGACTGTTAAGTAGTAAGCAGCAGAGGCAGAATTTGAACCCAGAGCAATCGACTCCAAAGCCCATTATGTGCAGGTGCTTTTTATAATTTTTGTTCTTAAAAAAATTTTCTCTGCACTGTATCTTATTGCTCTCTCTTTTGTTTTTTAGCTTTTTATCTCCATAGGCTCAACCTACAATCATGCTCAAGTTCCAGCCTCACCAAACCTTCTTTTTCTTTGTTTTCTCCTCAAGCCACTGTTCTGTCAATCATTTCCTTTACTGTCAAATGTTTGGAAAGAATGGTTTGTATTTGCTGACCCCACTTCTTCACCACAGTTACCCATTAACCCTCTACATTCTGGTTGCCACACTGGCCTAGCCAAATAAATTGTTTCTCAGGGGTCACCACCAATGACCTATGTATGGTCAGGCCATTCAAGATGGCTGTTCTCTTGCTCTCCGTCCATCCCCTGTTCCACCAGGCCCTGCTTCACTCACATGACTCTCCAATCCTCTTAATTACTGGGCTTCATCAGTAACTGCCTGCATGCTTGCCCCCTGCCCCAGCCCTGGTTTCCCTGGCAACTAATAAGCCCACGTGATGTCAATTCCGCCTATAAATGGTAGCCTCCTTCTCCACCAAGTAGTGGAGGTTGTTGCCATGTCCTGTCTGCTGCCGGCCATCCATGGAAGGAGTGTTGCTCCAGGACGTTTGTGTAAGATGCCCCTTAACCAATGAGCTTTCATGTCTCTGTTGTTGTCTCCAGGCCTTTTCTTTGGTCTCAAGGCTGAGCAGCTACAAGATTTGCAGGCTGGTGGGGGATGCGGTCCACCAATCAACCAGTTGACAGATTCAGAAATCTCTTCTCAGACCATAGCCTACTTGGGCGCTCTGTAATATTTATATGATTGGCAAGTCCAAGGCAGCACCACTGGAAAACCTGGTTCAACTCGTGGGTCCATCAGGTAAGCAAGTCACTTAACTTCTCTGAGCCTTGGTTTACTCATCTATAAAATGGAAATTATAATTCCTGCCCGGTTCATTTCTCAGGAGCATAGTGACTTAAAGTTACTGAGGCCTCCCAGGAAAATGGGACTCTGCAATGCCTTTTACATCAGAGGTACTTTGTAAACATTTGTTGAATGAGCAAATAACTGAACGAATGAATGAATGTTACTTTTACAGTTCCTCAATAACCAAAATAAATCAAGATGACAAATCTTTATCAAACCACCTAAGTATAAATATGAGTACCAATTTATGAGGCTCCTGGACATCTCCTTACAGGCCGTATATTTCTTTTTTTTAAATGTATAAACCCCTTCCTTCAAAAAGTATCTTATGTCATACCTCATTATATAAAACAGACGAGTCAGAGCTGCTACAGGTTGGCTGAGGAGGGAGGGCTGGCACTCCATGGAGAGTGCGAAGTGACCACACATAAGCAGCTCCATGGAGTGACTCGGGGCTTTTTCTGGCGGCTTTACTGCTGAACCGAGCTCTTGCTTCTCCAGGTGATTCTGTGAGCCAAGCAGTATCTTCTCATTAGGTTCCTTTCCAAGCTAAACCTGTAGGGGCTTGTTTCCGTTGTTTACAACCAAGAATCCCGATGCTTTCGTAAAACATTTTTACATGTTTTTAACATGGGTGATGCTGTATAGGGAACCAAGGTAACAAGTTCCTGTTGCCAAGGAGCTACCTGTCTGATGGAGCAGACAGACAAGAAAGCCACAGAGGGTCCAAAGTCCAGTGGGTGCGTCTTGGGAAGCTTCCAGGTGAACGTGGTGGATAAATTGCACCTTAAAGTGTGAGTGAAAGTCAGCCAGGTGTGTGGACATGAGGGAGGGATAAATGGGGGAGGGGTGCAGAGGGAGGATGCCACAAGGCAAGGTCTTTCTAGGCACAGGTACCCACTTCGGGGGAATGTGGCCAGTTCAGGAGAGAGTCAGTCAGAATATCAGGAGTAGAGGATGAACATAAGATTGGGGGGAAGGCAGAAGTTGTGAAGAGATATTCAACTGATCACAAACACCTTGAAGACCATGCTTGAGAGTATAGACTTTCTCTTCAAGGCAGGAAAGACTCAGTGAAGGATTTTAAACCGGCGAGAGACACCACAGTATCTGTGGTTTAGAAAGAGCACCCGGTAGCAGTGTGGAGGACAGGCTGGCCACAGACCAGGAGTGGAGAAAGCTGTGGCAGTGGTCCAGGCAAGAGACGATGAAAGCCAGGACAGCAGCGGAAAAGAGGAACGAGGTCCCAGAGCTGTTTGGAGGACAGAATTCACATGACTCCAGGGGCCACTGGACTTGGGGAGAAATGGAAATGGAGAAGCCATGCATGGTGCTGCCCAGCTGGGATAACCAGCTGACGGGTCTTGCACGGTTAATTTAATCATGGTTATGGGTATCCATGAACCATGTTCCTGAAGCTCCAAATCATACTTTAGAACAAATATCAACAACTTTCTGACTGCCCTCTTTTAAAGGTAGACTTCTTAATTTTCTACTTCCAAAAATGCATTCAATCTGCTTACAGGTAAAATGATATTTTTGGTATTTGGTGCAAATAATCTGACGGACATGAGGGCAGGTTTAAATGAAACAAGATTGGCCGTGGATTGGTAATTGTTAGAGGGAGGTGGTCTTGGGGACTCATACTGTTCTCTCTTCTTTTGTATATGTTTGCATAAAAAGTTTAAAGTGTTTTAAAAATACATTTAATCTAATAATATAGTGACGGCATTGTATATGACATAACTCTAGAGAGAGATTTGGCAATATTTTCATAACCCTTGTATTTGTAATCTCTGTTCTGGGAATTTGTGCTAATTAGCTGAAACAGCGTAAAGCAGAAAATAGGGGAGAGGGAAAGCCAAAGATATTCACTAAAGGGCAGAAAAGGAACTTAAGTAATTATGGTATAGGCATGTAATGGAATATTCTGCCCCTGTCAAAATTAGCATATGAACATCACGTAACAATATGGGAACTGAGCAGTATAATAATATGTCTCAGTAGGATCACAGCTCCGTGTCAGATCAAGCGGGCTTTATAAGCTCTTATAACCGTACAACGTACGTCTGTTTGGCCCCAGCTACCTCTCTGACTGGCCTACTACTCATCCTCTCTCCATCTCTCATCCTGCTTCAGCATGCCTAACCTCCTGGCTTGCTCTCAAGCACTCCAGGCTCACTCCCATCTTGGGCCTTTGCATTTACATATCCCTTTGCCTGGAAAACTACTCCCACAAATACCTGTGTAGCTGGCTTCATTCATTCTACGTGGCTGACTTTCAGATCTTGGCTCAAATGCCACCAAATCAGAGGCTCCTTCCTTCCAACCACATCTAAAATAGCACCCCCAGCCCATCATTCTCTGTCTTCTCAGCCTACTTTGTCTTCATATGACTTATCACACTGAAATTATATCTGTTTTTGGTTCTTTATGTACACAAATGTTCTCTTTTTCATGGCTGTCCTTCTAATAACAGGGATTGGCACAGATACTCAGTGTTTGACTGGTTGGTTGACCATAAATGCATGTATATGAATAAAAGGCTGAAAAGAATCTTGAAGAAATGACCATTTGTGTTAGAATGAAAGGAAATAGGGTATTTTTCTCTAAACCTTTCTGCAACATATTACTTTTGATAATTTAAAAGGAAAGTGAGGGGAATTCCCTGGCGGTCCAGTGGTTAGGACTCCACGCTTCCGCTGCTGGTTGGGGTCCCACAAGCCGTGTGGCATGGCCAAAACAAAAAAGTAAAATGAGCAAATTATTTAAAGCATTTAACAAAATAAACGTTTAGAACAGACTCATCATATTAGGTTTTGGTGTCTCATCGCTGGGTCGAAAAGCAGTTGTTTTAAGGTCATTGCTCTCTTTTCTGTTTTCAGCTTTGGGGGACCTGAATTTTGACCCCCTGATGCATTTGTTGACAAATAAACTCTGGGGTTTAGTTTCTCCATCTGAGGAACTCTTGTTCCCTGTTTGACTCATGGACAAGTTGAAGGGGGTCTTTCTCAATAAGCCATCTTCCTGTGGTTTTCTGTTTTCTAGGATTTCAGAAGAAAACAAGAGTCTGTCAAGCCTGTGTGAAATCCTAACTTCCCTACACCTGTCTTTATTTCCCCCTTACTTTCTGTTTTTCTTGCTGGTAGTGTTTAACATAAAAATAAGAATGATGCAACCCAGGATCCTGGAAGTAACAGATGATAGCAGATAGAAATCCAAAGCAAATTTGAGTTTTAAACTTGGCCCTATTTTATTGTGAGATACAGTTCATTAAACACCACTTTGGCAAGTGCATTAAATGTGTCAATACTTTTAAAATTTCAACAGTCAGTTAAAGTTACCTTCCGGGAGAGAGAGCGTCAGAGCACTTGGCATGCCTCTGAACTGTCTGGGCGACAGTTTTGCAAAGGGCCAGAGGAGTCTGCTTCCAGGGACCCCAGTCGCATCTCTTGGCTTACCGTTTCTTTTTCTCTTGGCATTCTCACCTTCTCTACTGCAGCCCTTCACCCACACCCCATAGAAACACATTGGCAGTAAAGAATTAATTCACTCCATAAACAGAACTCACTGTTCTCGATGCTAAGAGATTCAATGATAAACAAGACACAGCTCATGTCACTGAAGTCTTAACCTGGTGGAAAGATGGTTACACTGGAGCAAGGGCTGTCAGGGAGGAGAGACCCACGTAGTCAGGGAACCCACAGCTGGACCAAGCCTGTCTTGGAGCACAGCCTTTGAACAATGAGTGGCATCGCCTGGGTTTTGAAGAACTGAGGTAGCTAAAAGGAGGAGAGAGAGGGAAGTGTCCCAGGAAGAAAAATCAGGCTCAGAAACTTCCAGGTATGAAGATCTAAAGGAGCCTGGGGTTGCCTCTAGGAGTGAGTCCTGGTTTGCCTGGAGCAAGAATGGAGGATGGAGGTTAGGGGTAGTTCTGGTATGATTTGAGGCTCAAGATTCATAAGGGTCAATCTATGAATCCCTCCGGGGATTTGCTTACATTTTAAGGGAGGGTTCAAGACTTAAAGGGATGAAACTATAAATGGAATTTTAGATTCTGTTAATAAAATTTAGATTCTGTCCTTAGGCTAGGGCCTAATAGGTATTCTTAAAGTTACAATGTTCATGGCTTCCTCCCTATAAAATAGGTCTTACAATGTTCCAGAATGGTTCAAGAAACATTTTGCACAAGGGGATCCTCAAAATGACTTTGCAGAGCCCACCTCCCTGCTTGGGGGATGGAATGTTCCATATACCCGGAGTACTATTTTAGAAGTCACAACTGGGCATCCATTTTTTTTTTTCTCCAACCTAGAAGCAGGATCCGGCCCACCAGGTTCACGCAGGAACAGACAGCAGTGGAACCAGACAGGTGTCCCAGCCACAGCCCCGTAGCTGACCGAGCCTCAGTAGGGTGGGTGGGAAAGAGAGACCTTCAGCTTGTGAATCCAGCCACAGCCTGCTGCCCTGACTGCCCCATCCTGATTCCACCGTCACCCCGGGGGCGCTTTTCCTTTCACTGGTCCCCTGGCTCCCACCCAAGACTTACCTCTATGGTCAGTTTCACTCATTTTCACCTTTGGGAGGTTTATACACTGCTATTCTTTGGAGAGCCATCACAGTAAATGCTTTTACTTTTCCCCCCCAAGTTGCTGTGACTCCATCTCCCACGTCTTAAGAAAACACTGTTGGATGGCGCTCCAGGATGTGGTAATTCCCCCAAGTGAAACCCCACCCAGCTGGTGAGGCCCTGCTGGGTTCTATGTGCAGGTAAGTGCACCACAGATCAGGATGGGAAAGACCAGGGAGCCAGGGAAGGTCAGAAAGTACACAGGACTCGAGTGATCGGGAGAGGAAACAAAATACCGTAGGGAACAAGGAAGGCAGAAAGGAGAGGAAGGCAAGAGAAGGAAGCAACTGAGAGCTAACAGGGAATCAGAAAAGGAACAAGTGCGAGAAAGGCAGATTTGTGAGAACAAGGGGGAGAGCAGCTGCATATTTCTTAATATACAGTGGGTGAAGTAGTAGGTTACCATGCTCATGCTTAGAAAAGAATTTCTTTCAAAATGTATTTCTCTTTATATACAAACTTGTGCAAGTACTCAGGCTTCCCACACCAACTCGAGCTTTAAGAATGGCTTCCCCCTTGTCTCTGCACTGGGTTTTACTCTGTGAAGGTAAATCCTGGAAACCGAATTTGGGGAAATTTTCAGATCACAACATAACCAGACTACAGCAGCTAAAAACCAGGGTTTTGCCTCTCCTCCCAGGATCAGAGGCATTCACTTAAGAGCCCTCTGGGAAAACTAATGGCTGGCATTTAACAGAGTAGTTACTGTATCATATTTACTGTATTATCAGTAGGTGAGGTTACTTGCCATGAAACCCCTAGGGTAATACGTATTTGGCATGTAATTCCTCTTGCACTGAAGCGATTTTTGTTTTTCTAAAAGTGAGGTATACTTTTTTTTCTTTTCCATCCTTAGGTTTAGGCTTAACGTATATTTTAATTTTTTTTACATCTTTATTGGAGTATAATTGCTTTACAGTGGTGTGTTAGTTTCTGCTTTATAACAAAGTGAATCAGCTATACATATACATATGTCCCCATATCTTTTCCCTCTTGCGTCTCCCTCCCTATCCCACCTCTGTAGGTGGTCACAAAGCACCAAGCTGATCTCCCTGTGCTATGCAGCTGCTTCCCACCAGCTAGCTATTTTACGTTTGGTAGTGTATATATGTCCATGCCACTCTCTCACTTCAGGTTTAACGTATATTTTAAAGCTTTTTTTTTTTTTTTTTGCGGTACGTGGGCCTCTCACTGTTGTGGCCTCTCCCGTTGCGGAGCACAGGCTCCAGAAGCGCAGGCTCAGCGGCCATGGCCCATGGGCCCAGCTGCTCCGCGGCACGTGGGATCTTCCCGGACCGGGGCACGAACCCGTGTCCCCTGCATCGGCAGGCGGACTCTCAACCACTGCGCCACCAGGGAGGCCCCCTTAAAGCATTTTTGAGGAACGCTTTCAAAGGCCTTAAAATTTTTGATCCAGTGTTTTCAGAGTGAATCATATTTTCAGTGTTGCTTCTTAAAGGGAAATGCGTTTTCTTTCTCCACAAAACTTACTTTATTAAAAAGCATAACACATGCTACAACATGAATGACACTTGAGGACATAAGAGAAGAAAGCCAGTCATAAAAAAGGCAAATACTGTATGATTCCTCTTACATGAGGTATATAAAGCAGTCAAATTCATAGAAACAGATAGTAGAACGGTGGTTGCCGGGGACTTGGGGGAGGGGGAAATGGGGAGTTGTCTAATCTGTACAGAGTTTCACTTTTGTAAGATGAAAAAGTTCTGGCGATCTGTTGCACAGCGATATGAATATATTACTACTGAACTGCACACTTAAAAATGGTTAAGATGGTAACTTTTATGTTATGTGGGGCTTTTTTACTACAATGAAACATTTTTTAAAAATATATTTAAAAAACATGATTCAGAAGGCTAGGACTCTAAATGTAAAGAAGTTTTAAGAGTGCCTTAATCAATTTCTGCTTTTATTTTTCTTCTTATGTACAAGTACGACATGATTTTTAAAAATCCATATCTGAATGTCTAAATAAGTTTTAATAAGTATAAAGTAAAAATCCTAGGTAATTTTTAAAAACTTACTTCAGTCACTCAGCTCTAAAGCATTCTGGCGGCATATGCAGTGTCTTGAGTTACACGTCTGATGGGCTTACTTCAGCCCTATTCAGACCTCTTGCCTTGAAAACATATTATTGTAGATCTATTTCTAGCATTAGTTAGTATTACTATTCTCAATTAATTTAAGCAGAAAAGGGATGTATTAAAAGGAGGACAAAACTTCTATTAAAAAGATGACAAAGGTAAACATGTGTTTACCTCCACTCCTTTTGAACCCCATTTAAACAATTAAGGAATTAAAAAAACACAATCACTTCATGAATCTGTAAGGATAAAGAGAACTGGACAGATTCCAACAAAATTTTGGAATCTAGAGAGCATGAGGAGGGTACGTTTACCTGACTTTACAGTTAATTACCTGCAAAGTTTGGGGTAACAGATTTTTCAAATTTCAGAATCCCCAGGGGTTCAGTAAGTGAACCAGTAATTATACCAGGTAACTCTGAAGGAAGAGGTAGGAATGGGCAGGGCTGGAAACAGGATGATTAGTTTAAAAGTATAAGAAGTTAAACTATTAAATTCCATTTCTCACTCCGGGGCAGACAGGAGACCGTCCTTGTCCCCACCCTGGAAAAGATAGAAAGTTTATTTTCAGAAACTGTTGAAACACAGAGGTTCTGGATTCAGAGACACTGGTCATGGTTCAAGTACCGTATTGGATAGGGGGTGAAGTAAAGTCTGTGCACGGAAGCATGAGATCGCTCCCTAAGCCCCCTTTAGTTCCTCTAAGAACACACTGGCAACCAAGCTTAATCACCCTCTTCCCCCGCCCAATAGAGGCAGGTGCGGGGACACCTACCTGGGAAACTGACCAGCCCAAGAGAAAAAACCTGCGGATACTGACTGTGTAGTGTCCCTCAACTAAATGAATCTGTTGCTGCCCAAGCAATTACAGAGAAGCCCACTGATTGACAAGTCCTACCTCTATACACAGAGCCCCTCATTCTACAAGTGCTCGGAGGACCAAAGACCTCAAGATAGTTGAGGAAAGACTCTGATACGAAAATGAGGTGTAGAAACCGTAAGAAAGAGGGAACTTGGAGAAAATAAGGACAAAGTAAGGAGAAGAAAAAAAAGTTTTAAAATCACTATTATACTTAGTTCTTGGGCCCATAAACCAAGAATCAGAAGATGTAAAAAGGGGGAAATCTAGGGAATAAAGGAACTTCTAGAAATTAAAAATGTGATCATTTCTGTGCAAGATTAAAGTGGCAATCGTGTAGTTTTGAATCTACCTATTCCTCTAACAGTAACCACCACCACAACAAACGCACAACAATTATCTACTATAAAAATAGTAAGGTATCCTGTGAACTTCGAATACAAGGAAAGGGCGGATTAACTGACAGCAGAAAGACCCACAGGGTATCAGCAAGTGGGAAGGAGGACATCGAAAGCAGGCAAAGGGTCTTCTGGTGGCACTGAACGGCATCCGACTTGTAATCAAACTGCCAAAGGTACTTACCCTAAAATCTAAATGTGCCCACTCAGCATAGAAAGCTAATTGGGTTTTTGGAGAACAGTGCCAGAGCTAGGTTCTAAGGGTGAAGGCAAAGGAAAGATTAGATGGTGTGTGACAGTCTGGGCCCTGTTAAATCTCAGAAGTAACCAACTGACTCTCCTTTCCAGGACAAAGTCCCTCACGGAGAAGGATCTGCTGGCAGTAGAATCTAAATTGAGCAGCACAGAGATACTATGAGCAAAGGCAAGAGAAGATCCAGATGAAGTGGGAGAAGGGGAAGAAAAGGTAATTTCAAAAAAGCATAAGGCGGGCTTCCCTGGTGGCGCAGTGGTTGAGAATCTGCCTGCCAATGCAGGGGACACAGGTTCGAGCCCTGGTCTGGAAGGATCCCACATGCCACGGAGCAACTAGCCCCATGAGCCACAATTACTGAGCCTGCGAGTCTGGAGCCTGTGCTCCGCAACAAGAGAGGCTGCGATAGTTAGAGGTCGGTGCACCGCGATGAAGAGTGGCCCCCGCTTGCCGCAACTAGAGAAAGCCCTCGCACAGAAATGAAGAACCAACACAGCCATAAATAAATAAATAAATAAATAAAAATTTAAAATAAAAAAGGCAAAATTCCTTAAAAAAAAAAAAAGGCATAAGGCAATATTGTTTGACTCTTTAGCATAAGAACAGCAAAGCCAGCGAGCTAGGAAAGCAGTCCTGGTGTACCCTCCTCTCCTAAGGTACACCATGTGGGCCTCTTCATAGGGCTGCCTGATATAGTCTCACAAGCTGGCAGCTGACATGCCAGAGCACATGATTCGTGGGTGAAAGCAAGGAGGAAGCTATGATGCCTGCGATGAGCTGGTCACACACCATCCCTCCCACCGTATTCCATTCGTTAGAAGTGAGTCCCTAAGTCCAGCCCATACTCAAGGTGAAGAAAGAGCTCCACTCTGAAGGAAGGAGTATCAAAGAATGATGGGCATTTAAAAACTGCTCTGAGATACAAAAGGACCAGAGAGAAAGCAAAGGCTGTGAATAGAAGATAGGCAAAGACAAACCAACATTTGTTTGTCAACAGTTTTGAGGAACTGCCAGACTGCTAAAAGGTAAACGCGATCCAAGTGTCTATCAACTGATGAATGGATAAATAAAATGTGATTTCATACAATGGAATATTATTTGGTCCTAAAAAAGGTAATGAAGTACTGATACATGCTAGAACATGGATGAACCTTGAAAACATTATGTTAGGTAAAAGAAGACAGACACAAAAGACCACATATAAGATTCCATTTATATTAACTATCCAGAATAAGCAAATATACAGAGACAGAAAGTAGACTAATGATTGTTTAAAGCTGAGAGGGGTAAGGGAAAGTGGGGTAGGGGAAGGTGATAGTCAAAGGGTAAGTGGTTTCTTTTCGATGAGATTAAAATGTCCTAAAATTGTTTGTAGTGAAGGTTGCACAACTCTGTGGATCTACTAAAAACCAATGAATTGTACACATTAAATGAGTGAATTATATTCTGTGAATTTTATCTCGATAAAGCTGTTACTAAAAAATGAACCTATTATTAACTACAGGAAAAATGTATATACATTTCTGACATACTTTATGGTTAAGATGTGAACAGTTTTTACACAGCTGTAATAATATAACAGTAAATGTTATATTACAAAACTGGAATAACCATATTGAAGGACTGTGGAAAGGGGAAATTTGTAGAAGTTTACAGAAATAAATTCTCTTCTGCCCTACCAGGAAGACAATAGATAGTACCAAAGTTGAAATGACGGTGTAAGTGTATTATTTAGAAATACAGATGTAAATAGTAGACAAAAGAATAAAAGAGTTGGAATATGTTGCCTGAATAAAATCTTACTACATTTAGGTTTTTCTCAACTACTTCTTTTTTTGTGTGATCCTGGACATCTGTAACCTCTAAGACTCGATACTGTCTTCTGTAAAATAGAAATTATAATAATATATAATACAGGGTACTTTGTGATGATTAGATGAGATGATCCATGTCAGATGCTTATTGCAGTGCCTGTGACATCGCAAGAACTCAATAAATGTTAGATTCTGAGGTCATCATGATCGTAATCATGATCACCACCAGGACTATGAGGTAGCTGGCATTTATTCCAACCATTAGGGCTAATCGGAGGCTCATGGGAAGATCTAGAAATAGCCACCAGGGAGTAGGAATGATGGTTTCTCTTTGCTGTGAGGCCCTCCACTTGTACCCAAGGCCCCTCTGGGGTCCCAAGGTAACAGAGGACAGAGATCAGTCTTGAGTGTAGGATCTTAGGTGCAGCCAATACCTTCCGGGCCTCTCCACAGCCCCTAATACTTAATCCCTTATATCATCATCCACCCATGCATCCCTTATTATGCGGTGAGTTATCATGAAGGATGTAGTGACAAGCCTGCCCATGGGATCTTCTCTCCCGTTTTAGGGCTGCTGGTCATTAGTTGTTTCCTGCAGTGAACCCGTCTCCTTATTGGCAAATTGTGACACAGAGGTCCCCCAACCCCCAGTCCCCGGTACCCCCGGTACCGGTCCACGGCCTGTTAGGAACCGGGCCGCACAGCAGGAGGTGAGCGGCGTGCCAGTGAGTGAAGCTTCACCTGCCACTCCCCAGCCCTCGCATTACTGCCGCAACTATCTCCTCCCCCGTCCCCCGCCAACATCCGTGGAAAAATTGTCTTCCAGGAAACCAGTCCCTGGTGCCAAAAAGGTTGGGGACCGCTGTTGTAGCATAAGGAACGTATCCATTTGAGCTCAAAAAGTCACCAGATGGGTTTAGATGCTCCCAACATTCTCGTTACCTAGATATCACCTTCCCTGTTCCCAGCACCAGGAGAACATCAAGACTCACAGAATTCTGAGAATCAAAGTTCTACCTAGACATATCCTGATCATGAAAGCAGCCCAAGATAAAGGAAATGCAAAGAAAATTAGAGAGTTGTAAAAGCACTGTCCAATTAGTCACAGAAAATAATACAGGCCTGGAGAGGTTTGAAGGATCTACCTTCCTCTGGTCCTTAAGCTGGAGGCTCAATGCAGCTCATCCCAATTGCATTACTTACGTTCCCTTTTAAATGTTCTCAAAACAGGAGCAGCTTCCTTACAGAGGAACTTAATGAGACAAATAACATTTGTATAATAAGCATGTATGTGTACATTACGCAGTGCTGGGTTCTGACAGAGCTCATCTGTGATAAGGAACCTGCCCTCTTACAGCTTCCAACGTTCCTAAAGCAAGGAACAGATGGAGAGAAAGGCACATGCTTTAGCCAAATACAAAAGAAGTGGAGTAATACACACTTTTACAGTGGCTTTATTCTTGATAGGGGAAAAGACAATAGAAAGACAAGGAGAGTGGCACTAGATAAGTATAGGATTTTAAAGAGCTAATGTGAGAATTGGAAGATTTTCAAAAGGGGGATCTCACTTCGATTCTTTCGATATGTGGCGTGATGAACACCATGAATTACATGCTCAAAATCTCTTTCAACCCCGTCCAGCAGGTTTTCCCTACTGCAGAGACTACAAACTTAAAATGCCTTTTCCCAGCCTCCCCCAGAGCTAGGCTCTGGATGTGATTTAGGTTCTGCTGATCCGCTGCATTTGTGCAAGCCTTGAATTTGCAGCTGAGGTACATGGGGAGAGGGACGGGTTATGTGACGTCCAATTTCCTGATGTGTGTGGTTTTGGGTCAGCAGCCGTAGGAGCTGCTTCCAGTTTCGACAGGGAGTGGCCTCATTGTGACAGGGCAGCCGTTTTCTTGGTGGCCCAGTAATATGGGGTGGCTTTAGGGTCTTCCTGGAAACACAACTCAGAATCCATTTCCCCATGATCCCATAACTGATATAGTACCTGTAACAAATCCCTCTTTGCCAATCTAACCAGAGCAGATCCTGGTCTCTTCTGAAGAACGCTGCCCGATACTGGGTGGATGGGATGGTGAGAGCTACAGAGGAGTGGGAGACACCAGACAGGAACCTCATAGGACAGGAGTACGTGCTCAATCTCTCAAGTTGCTTAAATCTCTCTCAGCAAGAAGGAACTCCGTGCCATTCCACAAGGGCTTCCGGGGTGGAGAAAAGTATGATAGGAGGGTGATACATGACCATTAATTGTTTCAGGAATACCCAAATAAGTTTTAGAAAAAGGGATGGAAATCTTTAACAAAGCCCACCAGGCCGTACAATGTGATTTCTACGTGTTTCATGAGCCTGGTGGACTGTGCCCTCGCCTTCTCTTGTCCAGCCATGCTGGCCTTTTCTTCTTCAGATTCACTACTCCCTTCTCTGCCTCAGAACCCCAGCTGCGGATACTCTTTAACTGGTAACTCTTACTTGTTGTTAAATGAACTCTCTCATTAGACCTCAGGATGTCCATGTGATGTGCTCTCTTGACACGTTCTACCTCCCTTCATGAGTCCCAGCCAGAGTTAAATGCTGATTTATATAAGTCAAAAATATTAATAGATGTCTGCCCTGCAGACAGGAAAGTCCATGAGAGTAGAGGCGGTCATATCCTCAGTATCTAAAAGTGATTTGCACACAGCTGGGGCTCAGTAAGTATAGGTTAAGTGTCCGCTCTCCATCTTCCTGCTCCGGTTTTGTTGCAACTCTATCTGAATACCTGCTCCCATGACTGTTGCAGCAAAGGAAGATGGATTGGAGACTTGGCCACCGGTTCCTAAATGCTTCTGCGAGGGAATGACATGCATCACCTCCATGAATACTTCGTTGGCCAAAGCAAGTCACAAGGCCACCTAGCTTCAAAAGGGCAATCCAGGAAGGGAAGGAGAGCTATGAATACTGGTCTGCTGCAGCCCCCTACCCTAGAAGCTGACCTAAACATTAAGGTTAGAAGGGGGAAAGTATTGATTATTCTATAACTCGTGACTTGAGTCTTACTCCCTAAAGCAAGCACATCGTATTCTTTGTTCTGAGGCATATTTTCCCCATTTCACTTTTATTGTCATGTTCTCTACTGGCTAATGTGCATTCTTATCTAGGCAGTCCTAAGCTCAGGGCTTTACCAGAAATGTCCCTGTGAAAATGAACTTTAGGCCAATAGCAGAATGTGCTTACCCAAGCTGGCTCATCATCTATTCATTGCCTCAATGAGGACAAGCACATTTAGTCCCTTTGTTACACATGACCCCTGGCTGTGCTGCTGTTCTCATTCATTTGCCTTGAAATTAGCTGCTCTTGGAGCTTGGCAGCATGGGGGCAGCATCCACAATCAACCACGTATGGATTGACCATCTGTTACCCATAGTTCCTTTACCAGGTGTTGATAGGTGCAGAGAAACACAGTTCATGACTCTTGTCCTCAAGGAGCTAACCCTTGAGGAAACGAGATGTAAATCCCCCCACTACTACCTAAATTCATGGCCGTGTATGTTTAAATACAGAATGGGTTGTCGGGCAATGAAAGAATTTCAGAGGCAGGAGAAAGAGGGGGGAAAGGGAGGAAGACGATCAGCCACAGTTGTAGAGGAGAGAGCCCCCGCCGTCAACGGGTGTGGGGGGCATGTTGCTGAAGCGGCGGGGAGAAATCCCGAAGGCAGGGCCAGTGGTGGCCTCCCCTTGGTCCAGTCGTCTCAGTTCTGACTTTGAGTCTTCCCAGGTCATGACTGCACCTGGGATTCCAGAAATTCTACATCTTCTGGGAGTCCAGTATTTGGATTAATATGAGAATGCTACTCCACATCAGAGATCTTTGTGTCCCGACTGGCATCCTCCGAGCCCACGGCTTGCTGCAGGCGTTGCTGGGACAGCCGGGTGTGTGCAGGCCTCACAGGACAGCGCTGCCTTGGCTGAACCCAAGAGCTCTGCTTCTTGGCCCTGGAGCTTCTCTGCCGCCACCTTGAGGGAGGCTGAAGGGAGCTGCCCAGAGTTCTACTGCAGGTGCAAGCCTGGGAAGTGCCAGGAAGTTCACACCCCCCTTGGACAAACCTTGGCCAAGGGGAACTTGGGGGCCGTGCAGCAGGTACATGCTCCCCTCTTCTGTCCCTTGAGCTGACAACTGTGAAGGCGTTTTACACATTTTCTAAGGAGTTCCCCAGAGGGGAGTAAACTGTGAAGAGTAACCTCCTGTTTAACACACACTGTACTGACTTTTCTTCCCTCTGTTTCACAATTCCAGGTCCCCCAATGAGCAAATCCTATGCCCAAGTTAGGACACACCCCCGCAAAGAAAACTGTTTAAACTTCTTTACTTCTTCAGTAAAGCATTTACCCCTTTGCTTCAGAGTTATTAATTAAAAAATTAAAATTAAAAAAGGCTAATTCTTTGCATCTTGCTCTTATACTTTAATAAACTGTTTGGGAGATCTTTTCATGTTAGCACAAAAGTATCTATCTGATTTTTAAAATAATATTCACTCTGTGGAATATCATAATTTATATAATCAGTTCTCTATTCACTCTTCTGATAAATACTTTGATGGACAGCTTTATCTGTGTATATGTCCTCTTTTCCCAAACTGCCCTTTATCTTTATTTTAATATCATTTCTCCCGACCAAAATACTGGGAGAAATATCCTGGCCTGCGCTCTATTAGGATAGGTCAGGATTGATGGGTTTCAGGCAGCAAAGCCGAGCTGGTAGGGATTTTTGCAGGCCATACAGATGTGCCTTTAAACTTGTGAGAGTTTAGCCAACTGAGAAGTGAGAAGAAAACAGTCCACAGAAGAGACCAACCTCACTACTAACACAAGTTACAAGTTCAGGGTTCCCAAGACCACTCTTAGGTTTGATAATTTGCTGGAAGAATTCACAGAACTCACTGAAAGCTGTTATGGTTATCCTTTAATACAGCTAAACACTACAGATTAGAATCAGGCAAGGGAAGACGTACACAGGACAGAGTCCAAGAGAGTACGAAATGCTGTTTGTTTCCTCTTCCCATGCAGTCATGACACTGTCACTTTCTTGACATTGATGTGTGACAATACGCATTGAATATCACCAAGCAAGAAAGTTTACCCCAGCCTCGGTGTCCAGTCTTTATCCAGTGGGTAACCTCAAGTTCCAGCCCCTCAAGAGGTCCACTGATACCACCTCAAAACACCCACCCTATCTCACTTTGTGACTAATTGCCTGGCCCCCAGGCTATCAAAGACTCTCCTGTCAAGAAGCTGAGGACAGTGTAGGTGGGTTCCCTTCTCTCCACTCCCTCTCCGGCATTTATTGTTTGTGGATTTTTTTGTGACAGCCATTCTGACTGGTGCGAGGTGATATCTCATTATAGTTTTGGTTTGCATTTCTCTAATAGCGATGTTGAACATCTTTACACGTGCCTGTTGGCCATCTGTGTGCCTTCTTTCGAACCCTCCTACAGTGTTGGTGGGAATGTAAATTAGTGCAACCACTATGGAAAACAGTATGGAGTTTCCTTAAGAAGCTCAAAATAGAGCTACCATATGATCCTACAATCAATCCCACTCCTGGGCAAGTATCTGGAGAAAAACATGGTCTAAAAGGATACATGCACCCCAATGTTCATTGGAGCACTGTTTACTATAGCCAAGAAATGGAAGCAACCTAAATTTCCATCGACAGAGGAATGGATAAAGAAGATGTGGTGTGTGTGTGTGTGTGTGTATATATATATATATATATATATACACACACATACACACACAATGGAATATTACTCAGCCATTCAAAAGAATAAAATAATGCCATTTGCAGCAACATGGATGGACATAGAGATTGTCATACTGAGTGAAGTAAGTCAGACAGAGAAATATTGTATGATCACGCTTATATGCGGAATCTAAAAAAAAATGATACAAATGAACTTATTTACAAAACAGAAACAGCCACAGAGACTTTGAGAATGAACTTACGATTACCAGGGGGGATGGGGGGGATAGTCAGGGAGTTTGGGATTGACAGGTATACACTGCTATATTTAAAATGGATAACCAACAAGGACCTACAGTATAGCACAGGGAACTCTGCTCAATATTATGTAACAACCTAAATGAGAAAAGAATTTGAAAAAGAATAGTTACATATGTATGTATAAGTGAATCACTTGGCTGTACACCTGAAACTAATACAACATTGTTAATCAACTATACTCCAATATAAAATAAAAAATTTTTAAAAAATAGCAGCAGCTGAGGACAAAGGCCAGACCTCTTTTTGCAGTAAAAGATAGACTCTATAGTACACAACACCAAAACAGAATTGACTCCATTAGATTTTTCTAGGGAAATATCTAATTAATAATGTCTAAATTTTTTTCCCAAGAAAGTTATTTAATCAAGCAAAATGGGAATGACCATCAGTTTGCTCAATAGCAAAAAGTGTCCTTGACAGCAGTCAGCTCAACATGTTGCAAAGAAGCCCTGGTCAAATGGTCCTCCCAACCTCACACCCTGCCCGAACATGGCAAACAGCAAGCTGCACTGGCCACATAGTTTCCCCTTGGGCTGGGATCTCTGTTTATTTTAAGGGAAATAAAATCCTTATGTTTCTGAATCATTTACACTTAACTCATTAAAAAATTTCACAATGGAAATTCTTTGGTTCTCTCCTTCTTTAAATCTTGGGGAGTGGAGTTGTGGGAAACAAAGAAGTTTATACTAGCAGGTATTCCAAACATTCAACATACTGCAAACTTAGTTTCAGGCCAGGAAATCATGAAGAATATTGCTGGTGTTAGTGATACCACATGACTCTATTCTTCTAGAACTTGAATGCTCAAATCACACCAGATCCACAAAGCCTTCTCCCAGACAGGAGTTTTCTTAGTCCCTTTGGGCTGCTTTAACAGACTGTGTGGCTTATAAACACAAATTTATTTCTCACAGTTCTAGAGGTTGGAAGTCCAAGATCAAGGTACCAGCAGATTCAGGGCCTGGTGAGGACCTGCTTCCTGGTTCATAGACAGCCATCTTGATCTGTGTTGGTACATGGCAAAAGGGGCTAGGGAGCTCTCTGGGGTCTCTCATAGGACACGAATCTTATTCATGAGAGTTCCACCCTCACGACCTAACGACCTCCCACAGTTCCTACCTCCAAACACCATGACATTGGAGATTAGGTTCAACACATGAATTCTGGGAGGACACAAACATGCAATCTATAGCAGAAGGGATCTCTCAGCCTTTTGACTGTTTTGCCACACCTCTGCTCTGATCTAATATGATAATAATAATGCAATATAATAATAATAATACAATGTTGCATCTCTGTTCTGATCTAATCTTACCTTGAGTGCTTATCTCTACAACCAAAGTGTTATCTCTACTCCAGAGTAGGAGGACACCTCATACCTGTGCATACACTGCACATTGCCCAGCACAGCACCCTTTGATGATACTGATGACAGAGCATGTAGTGGGGTTCAATAAACATTTGTTGACAATAAAACAATTTATATTTTTGCAAGTTCTTTTGCATATATTTATTTGTTCTAAATTTTAAAAACAAGCTCCTTTACCCTCCCGTCCTCATTCTTTAGTTACAAAGTACTGTACCACGAGTTCCAGTAAAGCCCTCAAGAATAGTGTTCTATACCTATTTATCACGTATCTTCTGCACTACACTGAAAAGATGAAAGTAAACATGATCGAATGCAAAAAGAAGCAATCTGAGTGTAGGAAAGGAGGGATTTTGCCATTGGAATTTTACTATGGTTTTTAATTTTTTTTTTCTTGCTGAGAAAGTAAGCAATTAACCTCAAGAACCACTGCACAACAAAAACCTACTGACTTTTTTGTTCCTTAAACAGGCTTTATGTAATTTATACATTAAATGAAGTTAGACCTTTCCTGGAGGCGCAATTACCACTAGTTCTCAAATTCTGTGGTGAGGAACAGTATCATTTACACACAATGCCGGGTTTCTGCACATCACATTAAATTAACCCACTGGTTCAGGCATGACTGACTGGAAGACCATGTTCTGCCCTAAAAGAGCCCTTAATGACTAACTATTGTTGTCTACGAAAACAGTGAAACTCTGTGCCATTCAAGAAAAATATGGTCAGGGGACTGTTCCCGTGATGGCTTATGCAACTCCAGGTGTTTCATTTAGTGGGCCAGTTTTCAGAGTAATTTGGCCATAATAAAGATTTTTTAAAATCCAGTTTTAGATACATCTTTAAGGCTCTGAGGACAAACATTAATCAGATACATAAGCATTCCTTGTAATTTTTGGCCTCATATCCACTTTCCCCTACATTACTGAGGCTCCAGCTGTTTTATCTGGTAAATATTTTGTAAAACTGGGAACATTGTTGACCCTCTTTCTATGGTAACTCTTGTAAAACAGGATAGAGTGTCAGCTGGATGCTGTGACAAGGGTGGTCCTAGTGACATGGGCTCAAGGTGTCTCCCAGAGAAGAGCTTTGGGGCTGGTAAAAACCCTCTCACTAAGCTTCCCTGGTAGCACAGTGGTTAAGAATCCGCCTGTCAGTGCAGGGGACATGGGTTTGAGCCCTGGTCCGGGAAGATCCCACATGCAGTGGAGCAACTAAGCCTGTGTGCCACAACTACTGAGCCTGTGCTCTAGAGCCCGCAAGCCACAACTACTGAGCCCACGCGCCTACAGCACATGCTCTGCAACAAGAGAAGCCACCGCAATAAGAAGCCCACTCGCCGCAACTATAGAAAGACAGCACGCAGCAACGAAGACCCAACACAGCCAAAAGTAAATAAATAAAATAAATTTAAAAAAAAACAACAAAAAACGAACCCTCTCACTGAGGTCCTTAGAGTGAAAACAATTCTCACTTTAACAATGCTAAGATGTTATTTGCCTTGTTCACTCCTATGCTCTCATGACTGTACATGACATGTGGAGTTTTCCAGAGGCTACATGATATGTGATGTCACAATAGATTGAATGAAGAAGGAAGAGAATCCACCTGTCTTTTTCTAAGCCAGACATTACAGAGATTGGCAAACATGCAAAACAGTGCCATTCTTCTCACTAACTTTTTTTGAAAATATACTTTTTATAAAAATATTTTATTTATATTAACATGCAATGGGTTCATTGTTATTTTTAAATGAATTGATAAATGCTTTTGAAATTCTGCTTTAATTTCTAACACAGTAAATATTGACATACATTCCATTTGAACAAAAGTTTTTTAAGGCACCCAATACATTTTAAGAGCAAAATTGATCCGGAGGCCAAAAAAGTTTGAGAATCACGGGTGTAAGCTTTAAATAGAGATATCCCTGCCACTTACTAGCCACCTCTCCACACATCCCACCTCTAAGAGCACGCGCACGCGCGCACACACACACACACACACACACACACACACATCCCAATCAAGCTCTTTCCCATCGCCTACTGAAGGAAAAAAAAACAAGTTTAATTCAATAAGTAAATATTAAGTGACTCAACAAAGCAATTAAAAGAAAAAAATTCCCCAACTGAGTAATGAAGGTAGAGGAAAACAGAATATGTCATCCCCAAATACCCCTCTTTGACATAAATTTATTTTGAGCTGAAGGCAATTAAGAAGAAGCAAACAGAGGAAAACCTGTCTGTACTGTCCACCTTTGCTGCCTAAAGGCACGATATAAATTCTCCTTTACTAGAGATGATTCTGGACTCATAATTATGAGCCCAGAGACAACCCAAGGAATCTGCAAACAAACCTTACTCATTTTCCTCCTATATGTTTACCTTCCCACAGTTTGCCACCCTTGGAAACCTAAAACTGCTTTCCTTTGTCTTGTCATTTCTCTACAAATTTATTGCTTTTTGTTGAAAATGCTATAAAAGCAGGAGTTCTAAGCCACCTCTTCTAGTTACTCTTCTCTTTCCCCAAGTTTTTCCCATGCATATGTGAGATATTAACAAACTTGTTTGTTTTTCTGCTATTAATCTGTCTTTGTAGAGACCCAGCTGAGACCATAGAAGGGTAGAAGGAAAGATTTTTCCTCTCCAAAGAACATACTCAGTTTGGGTATGGGAGCAAGGAAGGGAAAGTGTGAAATAGAACTAAATGCAAGTGATTTGGGGGTTATTTGGTATTATGCTATTTTTGTATGCATACTCAAATGAACTGTATTTGGATATTCAAAAAATTTTAGTTTTTCTATTAGCTTGTTATGGGTGCTCTAACCCTTTTGCTTTGAATACATACAATTTTATTTTCTTTTTCCTTCCCCAATTTTATTGAGGTATATTTTATCACAATAAACTGCACATATTTAGAGTACATAATTTAATGGGTTTTGACCCACGTACATACCTGTGAAACTATCATCACAAGTTAATAAACATGTTCACCATCCCCTCCAGTCTCCTTTTATAATTCACCCCCACTCCTCCACTCATCAAACACTAATCTGTTTTCTGTTTAGTATACATTAGTTGGCATTTTCTAGCATTTTATATAAATGAACTCACTGCAGTATATACTCTTTTGCAATATTATTTTGAGACTTAATCACGTTGTATTTATCATTAGTTTGTCCATTTTTATTGCTGAGTAGTATTCTACTGTATAGATTCACCAAAACCTGTTTATTCTACTCACTCATTGATGGACACTGGGTTGTTTCCAGGTTTTGGCAATTGAAAACAAAGCTGCTATGTCCACTTGCGTACAAGTCCTTGTGTTACCAACCCTCCCCAGTCAAGCCCCAACAAGGGTCCTCCTGCCCAGTGTCGCCACTGCCAGTAGGAGACCGAGTTCGGTTTAAAGGCAAATGGAAGCTTTATTCTTCGATTAGAGAATGGAGAGACGCGAGCTCCACCCGCAGCACTCACTCTCCCCAACAGGCAGACAGGCCCTGGGCGTGGCTGCTTTATAGGGAGCTCGTGGAGGGGGCGGGGTGTGGGGAAGTTCTCACTGGGCAGGCGCAGATGTGCTGCTCGTGGCATTCATTCGTATCAGTGCCAGGTGCAGCCCCTCGGCACTCAGCCCACCACCGCCATCTTGGATTAAGGTGTGCGCAGCGTCTCTGCACACGGCTGGAGCTGAGGTGTCGGGTGCTGCCGTTCTGCAGTGGGAACTCTGCTGAAGTGCTGGGTGTGAGGTCTCTGCTCGCGGCTCCCTATGAACAAGTGGAACTAGACTAAACACAAAGGAAAAGAAAAAGGTGAGACTTTTTTTTATTACCCAGCTTCTGTTTTTATTTTCTGGGAATTGTTAATGGGCTTTGGCAGTGACAAAGCCCTCCTGTGTCTTTTGTCCTGCCCCTCATTTTTGAGGGACGCTTGTCTATCTTCTGTAACCCTTTTTATTACTGGAGTCTGGGAGGTTACAGTGTATCCTGCCAGCCTTTTTCCCTCCCTCAGAAAACTACTCCTGTCCATGAACCATCTCTTTAGGGTTTGGGGAGGCTCGCTTCCTAGGTTGGGGAAACTGGCATAGACTGTATCTATTGTTTCTACACAATCACGTTCCAAGGACCCTGTTTCTGTAGGTAGTAAAGTGGCAGGATTTAGTGTGTGACAGGTTTTTATAGTAACCACTGGGTTGTCTAATGGCTCTATGAATGCCTGTTCTTGGGCCCTCCCTGTTACCCCCATAATTTTATGACTCTTTTTAAAACTAATTTTATTATATTTTATTAATTTTGAGGGAAAATAAATGTTGGCCTAGAATTCTACATCCAGGTGAACAATTTTTTTTTTCTTTTTTGCGGTACGCGGGCCTCTCACTGTTGTGGCCTCTCCCGTTGCGGAGCACAGGCTCCGGACGCGCAGGCTCAGCGGCCATGGCTCACGGGCCCAGCCGCTCCGCGGCATGTGGGATCTTCCCGGACCGGGGCACGAACCCGCGTCCCTTGCACCGGCAGGCGGACTCTCAACCACTGCGCCACCAGGGAAGCCCAGTAATTTTTTTAAAAGTATAGTTGATTTACAATGTTTCATGTGTACGGAAGAGTTATTTAGTTATGCATATGTATACGTATTCTCGTTCAGATTCTTTTCCATTATAGGTTATTACAAGATATTGAATATAGTATATATTCAAGTATATATAGTATATACAAGGCCATATAGTAGGTCCTTGTTGTTTGTCTGTTTTATATATAGTAGTGTGTATATATTAATCCCAAAGCCCTAATTTATCCTTCCCCCTTCCCCTCACTGGTAGTGAGTCAGTGAGTTTGTTTTCTGTCAGTGAGTCTGTTTTCTGTCAGTGAGTCTGCTTTGTCAGTGAGTCTATTTCTGTTTTGTAAATAAGTTCATTTGTATCATTTTTTAAGATTCCATATATAAGTGATATCATATGATATTTGTCTATCTCTGTTTGACTTATTTCACTTAGAAATTTACAACTCTTGTAATCGAGTTTGCCTGATCTGGTCTTCAGAACCAAGTAAGTGACACTGGTGTCGACTAAGAATTTGACAGGCTTTCCCCTTATGTCCAGTGTTAGCCAGGGCTCCTCGGGGGCCAGTTGGAGCACCAGCTTAGGAGCCCCATGGCCCCATCATTCTTCATCTGTTTGGACCATCTGCCTTCAAGGGTAGTGGCCAGGATCTGCCATTTCTGTCTCCCTTTGGGAGTGGGAAGGGCATTCTCCTTCCAGTGTCCCTCTTATTTGCACGTGGCACACGGGCACTGATTAGGTCCTAGTTTCCTTGGCTTGTTATCCCTCGGTGGGGACTTGGGGTCACTCAGTGGAGTCTGGGCAGTTAGTCCAGATTCCCGTGTGACCAGTTGACATTGAAGGGCAACAGCCAGGACATGGGCTTGCCTCCACACCTTTTTATCTTCTGACTTTTCTTCCCCTATATCTCAGTTATTAAACACCTGGTAGTCAACCTCAACCAGGCAAGGGGTAGAGGTATCTGGTTCTATTTCCAGTTTCTGAGGTTTGCACCTAATGTCCGGGCATTTTGGGAAATGAAACACAACCTCAGGACTGCATTCCCTTCCAATGACCCAGGGTCAGTTGTAGTATATGTTCAAAGGCATTCCCTGAGGCAGTCTAGGAATGTCAAAGCGTTTTCCGATGGCTCTTGATTGATTTCCTTTATCTTATTCTAATTGACAGGTGTCTTTCCTGCTGCTTGGATTCCCTTTAGGATCATATTTTTATAATTGGTTAGCCTTTGCCTTCTACCCCCTTATCCATTGTCTCAGTGGTCCCAGTTGTGTTTGTTATCTGGGACCCCTTGACTTCCTGGTCTGAAAATAACATGACCTACATTGTTTCTATTCTTTGTCTGCTTCCTCTCAGGCTTTTTAAAAGACCATGGCCTTTTCTTCCCCCATTAGGAGTACATTGAGGAGGCTCTAGATGTCAGCCCACGTGGGTCATGGGTCTAAAAGATTCCACTAATCAAATTCAGGAACCCCTCTGGATCTTCCCTCAACCCCTTACTATGACTTTTTTCCAACTACCATCGGGGCTGTTGGAGTGATTGGCATGCAAATGCCACAAGATTTGACCCAAATAAGATTTCCAGTTTGGGAAATTTGGAACCAGGAGCAAACTGTTAATGGATTCCTCAAGAGACCCAAATAGGAGTGAGCTCTTATGTGGGGGCTCCCCTTGACTTTCAGTCGGTGCTTGAAGACGGGACTGCCTCCAGGCCAGAGCAGCTTAACTGAGGCGGGTGTCTTTCCTTCTTTCAGCTGGAAAGGAGTTTTAGACTTCCTGCCAAGTGAGAGCTAAACGCATGAGGGATTCCCCCCCAACCAGGGTACTCACCAGATCACGAGGGTTGATACCAGGAGGAGTGTCCGTGGAGCCTCAGTTGATAAAGAATCACCCAAGGCTTGCCTCACAAGCAGTAGGGGGAAGGAGCTTGGAAGATTAGAAGGAAAAGAGATCAGGGAGAGGTCAGACGGTGGGTGTTTCCTGTTCTTGCCAGCAGCTCACAGGGCTTCCTGATAGTGGGGCTCCTGGTCTTGCGAGCAGCTCATGGGGCTTCCCAGCCCACTTCAGGGAGACTGTCACTAACCAGAAACGGTCAAGTCACCGGTCTTGTACCCAGGGCCCTTTCATACTCAGGCATCCCTGGTGCTTTTTCCTGAACTCAGATGCTGTGCCCTCATTCCGTTTTGTCAGGCAGTCTTTATTACCTGGGCGTTTTCCCCATCTAGCCTCTTGACTCACGCGGCAGGCCACTTTCCTTTACCAAACTGTGATGATGGAGAATGCATTGTTGACCCCTGGAGGTTGGCAAGGAGGGCAAGAAGCCCTGTTGCAGCTGCTACTGCCTTGTACAGGGGTCAGGAGGCCGGCACTACTGGCGAGACAGTGAGCAAGACTGCCTGGCTCCGTCTTGTCTGGTAATGTGGGAAGCCAGCCAGAGGCAGTGGGCAGATACGTTGTGAGTTTCAGTCTCCAATCCCCAACACTGCCACAGTATGATCCCCTCAAGGAGGTGCAGTCCAGATGACTCTGGGGGCCACGCTGTGTGCTTACCATACCTGGGTATTGGGTTGCTGGACAGAGTTGCTCTGAATTTGGCCAAAGGCTGCCGCCATTCTACCCCATCAGGGTGAACTCAAAGATCAGAGTCAATCATCCTTATGCAAACCTCCCAAAACCTCTGCCATCCTCCCTCTGGAGCCGGGGTGAGCCTGGAGCCTGGTGGATAGGTGCGGCTGAAAAGGCCACAGTCCATCCTTCGTGATCGCCAGAATTTGTTTCCGACCCTTTTCAGTTAGGTCTCCAAAAGGATCCTCGTGCCTGGTGTACTTCATGCCAGTAGAATGAGACTGAACTTGGTTCAGAAGCAAAGGAAGGCTTTATTCTTTGATCAAAGAATGGAGAGGTGTGAGCTCAAGCTCTAAAGTACATGTTCTCTCTGAAAGGCCTTTGGCTGGGTTGCTTTATGGGGTTCGCATGAGCAGAGGGAGGGCTGGAGTGCTTGCAGGTCGGGCGAAGTTCTGTGGCTCACGGCACTTCACACTGAAGTGCCAGGGGCAGCATGTCTGCACACGGTCCACAGTCACTGTCTTGAATTGAGGTGCTGTGTGCAGCACTTCTGTACATAGCTTGCCAAGTTGGGGTGTCAGGAGCAGCAGTTCTGTGCTGGAAACCCTTGTCCGATGTGTGAGGCGCAAGGCCACTACACACGGCCCCCAAAAGCAAGTGAAACTAGACTAGGCACAGAAGAGGTTAGACCTTATCCTGTAGATACCATCTTATTTTTCTTCAGGGACCCATTGGGCTTTGCCAGTAACATATATATATATTTATTTCTCTCAAGTGAATACTTGGCAGTGCAGTGGTTGACTCATATGACACATGTGTGTTTAACGTCATAAGAAATTGGCAGACTGCCAAACTGTTTTCCAAAATGATCACACCATTTTACCTACTTACCAGCAGTGTGTGAGAGAGTTCCGCTTGTTCCTACATCCTTGCCAACACTGTATGGTCAGTCTTTTAAATTTTAGGGAATTCCCGGGCAGTCTAGTGGTTAGGATTCCGAGCTTCCACTGCAGGGGGCCCGGGTTTGACCCCTGGTCCAGGAACTAAGATCCCCCAAGCTGCAAGGCGCGGCAAATAAATAAATAAATAAAATTTAGCCAATTGAAGGTGCATAGTGATAACCTGTTACTTTTCCTCTATCTCCTGATGCCCTGTAACACCACTATTTTCCTGATTTTCTAAATATTATTCATCATTCGAGGCCAAGCACAATATAGTATGTCCTTCAGTGAAACATTAAGCAATCGTAAATAAGAGTCCTCTGTTTATGCTGATAAGGAACAAACTCCAAGACATATTATGTGAAAATAGTAACGTCTAACATATTACAGTGCTTTCTACATGCTAGGCAGTGTTCTGAGCATTTAATATACCTTAGCTCATTTAATCCTTAACAACCTTAAGAGGCAGATACTCATACTTTCCTCCGTTTTAGAGATCCGTGAACTGTCTCAGTGACTTTTGCCCAAGGTCACACTGGTAAAAAACGACAGAGCCAAGACTGGAACACAGGCTCCAGAATCTCAGCTTTTTTTTTTTCTTCTAGTTTATTAAGATACAGTTGGCATACAGCACTGTATAAGTTTCAGGCGTACAGCATGATCATTTGACTTAGGGTCCATCATGAACAGTATATTCAGTGAACATCCATCATCTCATAAGGATACAAAAGAAAAGAAAAAGAAGAAAAATGTTTTTCCCTTGTGATGAGAACTCTTAGGATCTACTCTCTGAACAACTTTCATATATAACATGCAGCGGTGTCAATTACGTTAATCATGTTGTACATTACATCCCTAGGACTTATTTATCTTATACCTGGAAGTTTGTACCTTCTGACAACCTTCCTCCAATTCCTCCTCCCCCCATCTCCCGCCTCTGGTAACCACAAATCTAATCTCTTTTTCTGTGAGTGAGTTTGTTTGTTTCTTGAAGAAGAATTGACCTACAACACTATGTTAGTTCCTGGTGCACAACATAGTGATTCAGTATTTCTGTACATTATAAAATGATCACCACCATAAATCTAGTCACCATCTGTCACCATACAAAGATATTACATGATTATTGACTCTATTCCCCAGGCTGTGCATTTCATCCCCATGACATTTATTTTGTAACTGGAAGTTTGTACCTCTTAATCTCCCTCATCTATTGCTCTCAGCCCCTTACCCAGAGCCTCAGCTTTTGATAGCTTGCTACACCATACTACCTCTGTGTTTCAAGGCACAGACTAACTACAATTTGTAACTCCAAAGGGGGAGAGAATATCTACTCACATTTATTTATATATGCATGAGATATCTCTGAAAAAATATGCAAAAAGGCAGTAATGTCAATTGCCTTTGAGGAGGAAACTTGGAGTTGAAGGATAGGGGAGAGAGGAAGATCTTTGAAACTTTGAATTTGGAATTTTGAATATTTTTACTCAAAATAGAAAATAAAATTTAAGTAATTAAAAAAAAAAAACCACAAGTCCAAATTTTTTCCAGAGTGTCTCCCAGATACTCAATTCCAGATCCATGTTGTGTAACAACTGACATTTTTCACGTACTCACCTTTCTTTCCCAGGTTATAAGCACTTTGAATGAAATACCACCTTCATACTTATAAGTCTTGGAGTTCCCTGCAGTACTCAGCACAGTACTGGGCATTAGCAAATGCTTAATAAAAACTTGTTTGTTAACTGGTAAACCCATTCCCAAGAAACTGAAATCCTGACACGAATCCAGCTTTATGTAGCAATTTGTCTTCTGTGACGAAAACACGTGGGACTGGGTCAGCCAAGGAGAAGAAGGTGAGGCACATGCTGATCAGCAAAAAGAGAAGCAAAAAACCTTCTTTTAAAAAAATGTGATATTTTATATTTGAAAAATAAATTGAAGTGGTCATCATGGGAAATACAAATGCTTTGCTGGATTCCGTACAAGTATTTTATAGTTTGAAATTGTTTTTACTTGTTTACATAATAGAGCACAGTTGTCTTTTCAACGTCTGTCTGCCCGCCCAGGGCCTCTAAGTACTTAATCCAGCTGGGAAATCACAGAATAGATTTTTCCATGATGATGTAGTTTACTTGTCTCCTTTTTGGATAAATTAGTGATGGTGAGCATTTGTAGAAAAATCATTTAGAATCCCAAGGTATTTTATAAATGAGGCAGTAAGGGTGGTGGGTTATCATCACATAACTGAAGAGCTAGCCAGCCCTCCTGAAGGTGAAGGTGATTGTGATGAAATAAAAAGCTCAGGCCTTTTGTTTCCAACTTTGAGAACTGAACTTTTGGGATAAATCTCTAGTATAGATGCTAAAATTGGTCAAATTTTATTTTTCAGTAAGAGTGGTTGGCATTACAAAAACAGGACTTAAGTGTTTGTACAGAAAAAAGTCAGTAGGTGAAAAAATTTCCCATCTCTTGAAGAGATTGTCACAAAAAATTTGCAAACTCTCTCTGCCTGGTCCCTTCAATCAGTAGGAAAACTGACTGATTCACCCAAAATGTTAGCAGTACTATATTCTGCTTCCTAGACATATTTGCATTCTTCTAGGGTTAGCAACCCTTAACTCATAGAAACGAATAACTTAGAGTAAAATTTCAGGTGATGAACCATTTAGAAGTTTCTGCTTCTTCTTAAAGATGATCTTACTCTCTCAGGTCCTTTCAGCTCTTAACTTTCTTTGTTACAATTGCAAATTATGAGTAAAATTCCATGTTCAAATTTAGAACTTGTCAAAGGAGAAATTTTTATTTTATCCAGGTTTGCTTTTAAACTTTTACAAAAGAGAGGCAGGGAATGTGGGCACCATTTCAAAAGCCAGATGCTGTTCTGACTTTCTTTTTTACTGTTTTGGAGAACAAAAGATTGTTTTTGTAAATATCAGGGTTGATTTTATATTCGGACACCTTGAAGAGATAACAATAGGCTCCTTGCATAAACCACCTTTACTTCCAACGCCAGCCTTACTTGTTAATGTTTAACAATTTCTAAACATGTTTCAGAGTTATTGACAAGCATGAAGGTTTGCAATTTAGTGGAATATCAAAACAATTTGGCAGTAAGAGAGTCCTCATAAACTGAATATCATAAAAGCACAACTGAGGAAATCTGTTACTCGTGATGGAGCAAAATCTTTGAGTCTTTGAGAGTTTGTCTCAACCAGATTACTTTAAAAAGCCCTCTGTTTAGCAGCCTGAGTCATAAACATTTGTTTATCCTTTGGCTTTGTTTATCGGCATAGGAAGGCAATGAAAAAGTACTTTTAAGTAATTTGCTTAATCAATTCTTTTTAATCAGCTGATTCCTTTCTCAAAGGAAGTCATACTTTCTAACTTAAAATTTTTCCTTCTAGGAGAGATGAATATGATTCTGTTTTCATATCTATGAAGCCAGCCTGTGTGTCTCCTCTTCTGAACATTTACCCAACTCAGGCCTGCTCACCAGATTGTTGGACATTGAAAGAGCCTGGTGGGGTGCCAGGACACTTTAGGAATCTCAGCTGCGCTCAAGGCCAAACTCTTGGCAGGAAACTGGGCTGAGCTTTCCAGGCCCCAGTATTGGAGGCCAGCAGCCTGGTCTCTTTTATGATGGCGGGCTTTCACCAGACAAAGGTGGAGCTCTCTGCCATTGCCAAGATATTGGCTAAGAGAGCCATATCCAGTGACCTCGTAGGTGGCCATCATTTTTAAAACATTATTTATTTCAGCTTTATCTCATCCTTTAAATTTTCTTTTTGGGGTGTTATCATGCACATAATATATAAAATAATAGTACATGTGTATAATTTATAAATAAACATACAGTGGTGATTCACACTTGAAAATATTTTATAATGGGAGTTAACATTAAAAATGTTTGGACACCACTGCTCTATGAGTGAAAGTTCTGGAAAGAGTGTCTATGCCCTTTACCCAAAAGTAGTTAAAAATCTTATGTGCAAGACTCAAACACCAACTTGAAACAGCACCAACTGGCCAAAGATGGAACAATTTGAGCATTAAGACAAACATTAAATAAATTTATTATAAAAGTCATAATGACATTTAAAAAATAATCTCATTGGTCACCTTCGGAGAATGTTAGTGAACCAACTAAATATTCGGAAAAGAATAAAGCTTGAACCAGCCTTTCCTGTATGAGCTGTATCCTTACACTCAAGGAATAGTAGACTTAAAGTATCATCATCTGGCAAACCTCAAATGAAATAAGATCTAGGCCCTGACTGTCAATAGCACTAACATCACAAGAAGAGAGAGAACTGAACATGATGTGCCTCCTGGTAGGAGATCCAACACCAGCTTTGACGAAATATCGAATCTGAATCAGATCAAGCATCTAAATCTCATAACAAGGTTTCAGGAAATACAGAGGCCTGTGAAACATATTAACACCACAGGAATGCAGTAAGCAAAACCAGACTGTGGGAGACTCGACAGAGATAACCTGTTTTCTTAAACAAATATATTTCGAAGAAAAAGAAAGGAGAGGAGAACCTACGGCTTAATAGAAACTCAAGGCACATAAACTAAATGCAACAAGTGGACATTTTTTGGATTCTCATTCAGACAAATCAACTTTTCAAAAAGTGATGAGAGGGACTTCCCTGGTGGCACAGTGATTAAGAATCCGCCTGCCAATGCAGGGGACACAGGTTTGATCCCAGGTCCGGGAGGATCCCACATGCCTCAGAGCAACTAAGCCCCTGTGCCACAACTACCGAGCCCGAGCACCACAACTACTGAAGCCCACGTGCCTAGAGGCAGTGCACCACAACAAGAGAAGCCACCGCAATGAGAAGCCCGCGCACCACAACAAAGAGCAGCCCCCGCTCACGACAACTAGAGAAAGCCCGTGTGCAGCAACGAAGACCCAACGCAGCCAAAATAAATTAATTAAATAAATAAAAACAAAAACACTTTAAAAAAAAAGTGATGAGACCGTCAGGGAAACTTAACACTGACTGGGCAATAGATGCCACTTAGACTTACTATTTTAGGTGTGGTAATGGGGTCATTGTAATTTTTGGAAGGTCTTTCTCTTTTAGAGAAATATTTGTGGATGGAATCATATCATAGCTGGCATTTACTTCAGTATAAAACAGTGTGGGGAAGGAGAAGTGGACGGCATCACTGAAACAAGAGTAGGCACAAGTTTGTAATTGTTGTAGCAATATAATTGGTATACCCAGGATCATCCTTCTAGTCTGTCTCCTTTAGTATATGTTTGAAATTATCCACAATAAAAAGATTTGTTTAGGGCTTATGTCCAACCACCATCCCCCTTTGTATTTCTAAACCACATACCAAAGAAAATGTTCTTCAGAAACAAGAATTTCAAAGGCTCTAGTGGAATCCAACAAAATTACATGAAATGGACCAATCTCACCTCTAAGGAAAAGCCGAGGAAAAGAGGCCTTGATTATTGTTCTATACAGGATTTCCACTCTAGAAAGGGAAATCCTGTAGCACTCAGCGCTCTCAGTTAAGTATTCCATACAGGAACCATAAAGTGTTGTTGAAATAAATGAAACCTTGCTGTTCATCCAGATGTGCTGAGTCAGTGCCCCTCTCCATCCCTATCTGACCTCTGGAGGCCTGGCCAGAGCAGCAATGCTGGAGACAGGCTTCAATGGATCCATTCATCAGAATATTTTAAAAAGGAGACAACTGAGTGTTTAACCCAATTTTATTAGTCATGTTTTTAAACTGTTAATGGTTGCTGGGCATATAATAGTGCCTGTAAGTGTTCATTGAATGAATATTTGTGTATATAGTATTTTACAGGATTTACACTTATACTTCAGGGGAGAAGACATTCTAGTCATTCACCAAAACACGGCCTGGACCGAGAACACAATTTATGGGGCATAACCTCATCGTGATAGTGAGAACTGCTGTCCCTTTCATTCCTTGATATTAATGTTCCAGTACCTGGTGCTCTGAGGGCTTAACTGGATGCATTAGTTTCCTACAGCTGCCATAACAGATTCACAAACTGGGTGGCTTGAACAATAGAAATTTATTGTCAGTTCTGGAGGCTAAAAGTCCAAGATCAAGGTTTGGGCAGGCTTGGTTCCTTCTGAGGGCTGTGAGGAAGAATTGGTTCCATGTCTCTCCCCTAGCCTGCAGTGGTGCGCTGACAATCTTTACTGTACCTTGGCTGGTAGGAGCATCACTCTGATTTCTGCCTTCATGTTCACATGCTGTTCTCCCTGTGTACATGTCAGTGTCCCAAATTCCCTTTTTATGAGGACACCAGTCATTGGATTAGGGCCCATCCTAATGACCTCCTTTTAACTTGATTACTAGGCCCTATCTCCAGGAAGGCCACGTTCTTAGGTACTGGGGGTTAAGACTTCAACATATAAATTTCGGAGGGATGTAATTCAACCCATAACATGGAGTGACTCTTTTCCCAGGCTCCCTGTCCTTGGGGATGAAAACTCTTGAGTTTTCCAAGGAAGCCACTGGACTCCAAGGCCCCAAGCTTTCCTTCCTTTTCCTATTGGCTATAAGGCAGGCTTCCTGGTCTTGCTCCTGAAGCTTTCTCAACAGATGAAGCTGTGGTTCATGTTGCCTGTTCCAGCTCTTGGTGGCCTGGGTTTGTGGCTACTGCTTCCCTGTCCCTGGAATATGATTCTCATCTCTCTCCTTTCACTGCAATAATCCTTAAAGATATAGAAGAGTTTCTCCCCTGCCAGCAAACACAGTTTTTTTGGCCTAACTTCCAGTGGCCTGGTCTTATACTGGCTATTACATTCTTTAAGCCCTCCTTCAAAAGGTAGCCTACTTGTTTGAGGGACTTGGGATATATCTCCCAGATCTAGAGAAATGTGGGCAAGTAATAACGCACCTCTCCTCTATTGCCCTTGAACTCTTCTCCAGGGATCAATTTTCCTTCCTTCATTCAAGACATGATACATCCTCTGCATTCCAGGGTACTGCAGTCCCCCTAAATCAAAGGCAGCCTTCATCACATCTTTGTTTAAGACTCATCTTGATGTTCTAGGAGTTTGTAACTTCCCAAAATTCACTATCCCACTTCCCAAGACTCCGAGGGGGCCTCATGCAAACGGGAGTCCTAGTAACCGGCCAGGATACTCAAGATTTCCCGTGGCCAATGTGCAAACCAGGTGTCCATTCAGCTTTCAGTGTGTGAACAACATCTTCACATAACCATCATTCCTGCTGTTTGGAATCTGTGCTCAGAGCAAGCAGGCAAAGGAAAGCCTCACCCTTTCAGATATGTAGAGTTCCAGCTAGATTGGCTGCATTCTTAAATCGCAGTGCTTCCAAAACTAGAGCTAGAAAGATGACAGCTATGGACTCATGTTCCTTTAGCCGAAGAGTGCCAAGAATCATTAGCAGAGAACTTCAAGGAACTTATGCTCACCTTGTGTTTTCAAAGAGTAGACAGTTATGCTCCAGGTCACCACACAGTATTAATAATTGCATACTGAGACCTCAATTACAAGAAAAAAATGAGTAACCTGGGGAGACAGGACCAGGGGCTGGATAACCAGGAAAAGGCCCAGAAATTCCAATGGCTCAGACCTGGGGGTGGAGATGGGGAGTGGAAGAGGGAGTTCTGCTCCAATCCACTCAACTCCCACCTAAGGCTGTGTGTGAAGGTGAGAAGCTTGTGAAGCCAGGCAGACTTGGGTTCAAGTCCCCGTTCTCTTACTAGCAGTGGGAGCCTAACTGTATCCTTGCCTCAGCATCCTCATCTATAAAATGAAAGTAATAGTAGTACCTGCCTCACAGGTCTGTTGTGATGAATACATGAGATAATGTGTAAGAAATATAAAGCATAGGGCTTAAAACAGAGCAAGCACTCAATAAATGTTAGCTGTCACCATCATTCTTGTATTAAGTCCGAGGCATCCTTGTGTCCTAAGGCTCTGTTCTGCTGAAGGAACATTGATAACCCTTTTGGCCCTAGCTGCCTGCATTTATGGACAAAGAATTTCCTCTCTCTAAACTCAGATTGGCACCTTGAGGTCAGTGTTATCCTATGAAAAACATGCTGGCATGTTTCTCCCAAAGGCCAGGGCAGAACTGCCAGATTTCTTTGGCATTTTGTAAGATGGAGGTGCTTTCTCCGATGTTACATTTCATAGTCACCCTCTCTTCACACCTCCCACAGTTTGACGAGTATGGCTAGCTCATCCGTCTCACCAAGTAAGACAGAATGTCCACAAAATTGGAGTTGTGTCCCAAAATGCATGGCTGGAAAGACTTGGATCCGAAGGAGCTTTCTCTAATTGAGAACAGGGACACAGGCAGCCTTTTACTCCTGAGTGATAGGGTGAAACTCTAGCTGCAGATGCCCAGCTAGAAAGGCTGTTGCCATGGTTGCTGAGGCAGGCATAGAGAAGCAATACCATTTTGCAGTAATAGATGGAAACGATAATATCTCACCCTTGTTTCTCACAGTGTGTCTTTAGAAGGGCAACAGCAGTTGAATAGAAAGTAGGAAAAACTAGTAACAAGAAAAACTGATGCATTAACCCTAGGGACAAAAAGGCAGAATTACTTATTTTTCTGTTATATATAAGTCATCCCAGAAGAAATCACTTGACATGCCAGCAGTTGCTTGTATTCGCAGTTCACCTCTCCTCTTCTTGACTGACTGGTCTTGGCTCTCTGGCTGGTCCCTGATTGCCCCAGAGTCTCCTCTGGGCCCTCCCCATGTGGGGAAACTGGACGAAATCACGGTCCCTGGTTAATCCACACGGAGACCAGCTGCAGCTTGTTTTCCCTCTGAAGCATATTTCTTTTTCCATTTGAGAGCACCTGGGTTTATGACCCCAGGATATAGCACGAAGCACCTATCTTTGGTCAGGGGTTGTCCCTGTTGTGTCAAGGGTGATTTTGTTTAGATAAAAATTGGGTACATTTGATTATTAATTTTTTGGTGAACCTCTGCTGCATTTTTGACTGGAAACCTGAGAGGGGGGCACTGCAAAGAAATGAAAACAGAACAGCGCTTGTGCAGAATGGTGACTAAGGTGTTTAAGTGTTTGTGTGTGTTGGTGATGGGGGCAGGGGGTGGTGCCTGGGGAAGCTGCAGTGGTGTGTGTCAGCTTAATAATAATAAGGGCCAGGCTGTTTTTCCCTCAACGCTTCCTACACTTGTTTTCAAGCATTTCGTCTCTAATCATTTTCCAAACCTACTCAAAGCTACAAAGTATTTAGAACCTTCCCTTAGGTGATGAATTTTAAAACCTCCCTTCGGTTGTAGGAGACACGGTTCTGACTTAAGCAAGCAAGGACAGGAGGCACTAAAATTTAGCTTGATTCCCCTGGGGTCTGAACCCCAGTTCTTAGAACTACACCCAACACCAATGACATTATTTCCTTTAGTCATTATTATCCTTCCAAGATACTGTCCTTATGACTATCTTTAAAATTACATTGTAGGTGACATGTCAGGCAAGCTCTCGCTTTATTTGCCAAAATTTCTGTTGTGCTTTATAGTTACCATGATTTCGACATCCATTTCATCATGCATGTTGCTACCTGACTTCAGTGTGCCTAATGCTCTCAGATTCAAGAGAACACAGACCCTATCCCAGGGGTGCAGGTGCACTCAAGGAGGGCAGGAGGGCAAGCAAAACCCCACAGCAGTGAAACAAGGGTCACAGCAGAGATAAAAACACTTGGAGCGATTGGAGCGATCTCATGTCTGTGTGGTCCTGCAGCTGCTGTGCTCACCCTCAGCAGACCCGAAGCCCCCTTCTCATAACAAACATTTTGGAACACCCTTTAACATCCTGACGTGGAATTCCTAGATTATATAACCTGCTTACACACTTCCAGAAAACCAAGGTATTGTCCTGAGTGTAATAGGAAGGAGAAAAGCAAGGAAAATAACATTAAAAAAGTCATATGTATTTTAACATGCAAATACTCCAGCACAACTACACTGTAAGATACATGAAAAGTCAGCTGCTCATACCCACTTATATTGACAATGTTTTATTTAATTTTTATGTGTGCTTACATTATTTAATACTTTATTATATCAACATATTTAAATTATATTTAATGTTATTTATAGTCAATGTAATGTTTTTGAGTTTTTAAAGTACTCGACTTTTTGAAATCAGGACTAAATTAGTATATTGTACAGATTAGCATGTTGTAAGATTTTATAGAGAGAGATGTAGACATATAGTGACTAAGAATACAGAATGATATGATGTGTTGATTTAGTGACTCAAATAGCATGAAGGACATTGCTGTTTATGATGTGATTATTTTTGGAATGATGAACAACTCAAAAAAATTTGGAATGGAAGAAAGCAATTTTCCCTCAACTTACATCCTAGTTGAATATCTGGAAAATTCAGTGTATGCCAAAAACCATATAAGAGAAAGTTCTTCATGTAAAGTGGAGTTCAGATCTAAGTTCTGCTAATTATAATTCATCTTCGTAAATTCCCAGCAAAACACTTTAAAATTGTGTATGAAACAATGTGATTCTTTGTTGAGCATGACTGTCCACACATTGCAGGATGTTGCCTATCCCTGGAACCACCCAGAAATGCCATAGCATTCTCTAAACAACCTAACAACCCAAAACCCTCCATTGGTATCCACAGAACCCCTGAGGAGGTACCACTGTCCCCATTGAGAATCCCTGGTCTAAGATCCCTGCTAGCTCTGAAATTCAGTGGTTCTATTTATATACTTTACCCCCAAACTTAATCTAATTAATTGTTTTTATTTCCTAGTGTGTGCCTTGTCAACGAGGTAGGCAAAGATAAACTTGTGTCTTGATCCTTTACAAGGACTTTTACAAATTTATCCCTAATGCCTAGCATAGCCCCTGATATATGGTAGACGCTCAATGAATATTTTTGAGTATATGCATACATATAGGAAGGATACTCAGGAGGTATAAAACATGAGTCTTTTCCTTACATTCTAATCGAAGATGTTATACATTTCCAATACATTCTAATTGGGAAATTAAGAACAACATGTGACAACAATAAAAGATCAGTACAAAATAATACTTCACTAAGAGGCACATCTTATGGTAGAAGCTATAAGTATAATAAAGTGGTAAGAGAAGTTACTGAGGTAGCCAGAGAATTCATAGAGTCAGTGGAATTGGAGCTGGGCCCTAATGGAGGGACTGAACTTGTATGAGGATAGGGGAAGGCTTTCCAGAGAAACTGAGAGGATGCAGGGCCCAGAGTCAAGAATGTGCAAGGGCTGTGTGAAGACAGGGCTGGGAGGCACCCGGTTCCACTGGAAGTGCAGCAAGGTTCACGTTAACGAGGTGTGGGAACATTGTGGTTAGGTGTACAGGGCCCAGATTTAGAAGGACTTGGAATACCAATTAGTTGAGACTTACTTGAAAGATTTTAAGGAAAGGCTAAAGTTATACACTGTTTTAGAAACCCAAACAAAATGCTTACATTGTTGGAGGAGGGAAGGACTCTGTTCATGGCTGAGAGCAGAAGTGGTCTAAACAGAGATGTGCTGGGGCCAGCTTGTACCAACTCACAATAGTGATTATTAAATTTGTAGGAATTTTGCAAGTTTGCTGTTAAACATAGCTATTATTAAAAATCAAGTTATGTACACGCACTATTGAATCAATTATATTAAAAATAAGGTAATACATACTCAAAACTTATCACTTGCTAATTATTTTATCACATTTTACTATTTTGTATGCTTTTGAGGTTGTTTACATCTACTTATCAGAATGGTGGAAGCAATGTATAATGCTGCTGTGTGTCCCTTCAGAGATGGCGGTGGCTTGAAATCAGTGGTGGTGAGAGTATGAACGCCATGGAAATCAGAAAATGCTTTGTATCAGTGCTCGATATGTTTTGTTGATTGTAGACTTAATAAGATGATGGAGAAAATGTTAATAATCCAGTTGAAAACTTTAAAAGTGCACATCATGTCTCTAAGTCATTGCTTAGAGAATAGCATAAAAAATTGAGGGAATATTCTTTCAGTATTTATAAATGTTTTTTCAGCTTTATTGAGGTATAAAATTTCCTCAAAAAAAGTAAAAGTAGAATTACCTTATGATCCAGATATCCCACTCCTGGTTATATACCCAAAAGAATTGAAAGCAGAGTCTTAAAGAGATATTTGCACACCCATTTTCACAGTTGCATTATTCGAAATAGCCAAAAGATAGAAGTAACCCAAGTGTCCCTCAGTGGATGAATGAATAAACAAAAGATCATATACACATACAATGGAATTTTATTCAGCCTTAAAAAGGAAGGAAATTCTGATACATGCCACAACATAGATGAACCTAGAGGACATTATGCTAAGTGAAATAAGCCAATCACAAAAGAACAAATACAATATGATTCTACTTATATGAGGTACCCAGAATAGTCAAAATCCTAGAAACAGAAAGTAGAATGGTGATTGCCAGGAGTTGGGGGAAGGGGAATGGAGAGTTGTTGTTTAACGTGTATAGAGTTTCAGTTTTGCAAGATGAAAGGAGTTCTGGAGACTTGGTTGCACAACAATGTGAATAAAGTTGCTACTGAACTGTATACTTAAAGATGGTTAAGATGGTAGATTTTATGTTATGTGTATTAAACCATAATTCAAAAAAAGATATTTCATGCCATGTGGCACTCATAAAACTGATTCATTATTGACATCTGATATTGCTTTGAAACAGGATAAAATATTGACATCTGAGATTACTTTGAAACAGGGTACTGCTCAAGCCAGGAGTCAGAGCAGTAAACTGGAGGGGAGTCAGGGAACCCAAGACCACTTCTGGTTTCATCAACGATACGCCATGTGTGAAGTACAGTTACTGCACCTTTGGAGGATTTGATCAAATGCTCTTACTGCCTTCTAAAAAAAAACTAGATGTTTTAAGTATGAATGGGGTAATATTTGTAAAACTACAGAGGCTCTTTACCAAAAAGAAGACTTTAAGGAAAAAAAGTATCACTAGTGTTATTATGCTAATTCTATAAACATTGTTACATTGTTAAAAGGAATCTGTCCATTTAATGGTCTGTGCTAGATATCTATTAATGATAGGCCCTTTGTCACAGCAAGTAATATTTAGTTTCCAGAAACCAATCTTTAAAAGCCTGCTTTGTACAACTGTTGAAGTCTATCATTACGAGGATTTATTTTTGGCACTGGATCCTGGAGCTTTGGCTAATAGCAGTCAACTGAGGTAATTCTACCTTAATTTTGCAAGTGTTCTAATGGCAGTAAAAATATATTACCTGTGAATCATGGTGACACTCAGCACAAGAGCTCAACATTTTATGAAGTTATAAGAGCACAGTAACTGTAGTTCTCATTTTTCATGGTCATTTTTTGTTGGAAATACTTTTATTATTTAGAGAAATGCAAATAATTTGGGGGGATCGAATTCCATTACAATTAATATCCACATAACAAAAATGTGTTCAATTCCAGAAGTGTTTGTGGTATGGTCAAGTAATCTAGATTCAAATTCCCTGGAGGAGTTTTTATCCTGTGTTCTTGGTACCAAAGAAAGTATCACCATCAACAAACAAGTGCAATTGTTTTAATGATCCTTTTAAATTAATTTTCCTGTTTGAAGATGAAATGCCATTTCTTTCTGTTTCCTAGACTACTTTCTTTCCTATACCTTGGCAGTTATTTTTCATGCTTGTTCTTATGCTATATCAGTAGTGAAGAGGGAGGAACAGGGGACTCATGTAGCAAAAAACAAGGGTCTTTTGATAAAAAAAAAAAAAAGTCATAGATTATAAGCCAGAAACAAGAACCATGTTTCCAGCATACAATTCTCATCGTGTTTGGCATTTTATGGCCATTAAAAATCACTATTTAAGGTCAAATGATATTTTTAAGGTACTTTGCAATGCAGGAAATAATATTTTAGTATTATTTTTATTTTCAGAGTTCATGGCTTTCTAAATCTTAGTAAGATTTTATGTAATAAGATAATAAGTAATCTTATTTTTGAATGGGAATATTAAGGAAAGTGAGACTTTCTAAAATTAGGGTAATTGGGACTTCCCTGGTGGTCCAGTGGTTAAGACTTCGCCTTCCAGTGCAGGGGGTACAGGTTTGATCCCTGGTCGGAGAGCTAAGATCCCACATGCCTTGCGGCCAAAAGACCAAAACATAAAACAGAAGCAATATTGTAACAAATTCCATAAAGACTTTAAAAATTGTCCACATCAAAAAAAATCTTTAAAAAAATAAAATAAAATTAGGGAAATTAAGGAAAATAACAATTAAAACTAGCATTGAAAGAAACAAAAACCTCTGCTGATTGTCTTATCTTACCATTTCCAAACTGTTGTCCACTTGTATGATATACACGAGCAAGAGGTGAACCAAAGCTCACTGACTGAATGAAATTGCCATTATAAAAATAATATACTTTATTGATATGAGTATATGCAAATTGATGGAAAATGTTTATTTCCAACTCAGTTATTTCCAGAAGCAAATACTTTCATTTATTCAAAGCTTATACCAAATACAGTATTCTGTTAATTGTTAGAAGCATTATAAAGTAGCACATAACAATTTCAGAAGAACATATCTAATGCTATCTTTTTCTTTTTTTAAATTTGGCTGTGCCAGGTCTTCGTTTTGGCACGTGGGATCTTTAGCTGTGGCATGTAGGATCTTAGTTGCGGCATGCGTGTGGTATCTAGTTTCCCGACCAGGGATCGATCGAACCCAGGCCCCCTGCATTGGGAGCATGGAGTCTACCCACTGGACCACCAGGGAAGTCCCAAGTCTCCATATTTTTAACAAAGAATCACAATCTTATTAAGCTAGAGGTTCCAGTTTTTTACAAACTCAGTAGATTTGAAGTTTCACAATTTCCTTAGATCATGAAATAATCACTATAGAAGTTCTGGGCAAAGAAAGGGAAGAACAGATGAAGAAGGAATATTTCCTATTCTTTCTTTATAAGTCTTTTGTTTACATGGAAAAAGTGTCCTTGAAATTAATCGTATTACATTCTGTTTCTATACTTAGATGCTTATCTTACAGAAAAAGATCTCTCAGCACTACAGGAGGAAATAATTTCAAGTGCATGGTGGATCAGAAGTGTGTCAGCATCAAAACAAGTGAGGTTATAAAATAGTTCTAAAGCAATCTTTATTTTTCAGTGTATCCTCACCACAATTAGATAAGTCACTGACAGTAAGTCAGTAAGAACTTTAGTAATAAACAAAACCTGAAAGCTAACTTTATATTTTTTTAAATAGGTGGAGGTGATACAAAAATGTGAAGCTGTAAAGCCAGCAGCCACTTATGACCCTTCAGCAGCAGAGTCATGAGGCTCGTGGGCACAGGAATGGAACGTGTGTGAGAACTCCCATCACCAAAGAGGCTGGGGTGGTCTGGCTTTGAGTCCCACACTTCCTTTTTTTCATCTACTTAGTTGAGACTTTTATCCTTAAAACTAGACTTTGTGGAGAGAGAATGGATAACTTAATTCCAGATCATCTCTGTTGGTTAGCATAACAAGAGCCAGGACTGGAGGACCTGCTCACGGTTGTATATCAGGAAAGTCCCAGCAAGGCAGGAAGAGAGTGGCCTAGCTTTTGATTCTGGGAGCACCCAGAGTACTCTAGGGTCCAGGAGAGGAGAACAGTGTTAGATGAGTAGAGGGGAAGCTAAGCACAGAAGCACGCTTGCCACACATCTCGTGTGGTTTCCTGGAAGAAGACTTTCCAGCAAGGTGCCCTGGAACAACCTCGGAGTGCCAAGAGGCCAGGCAGAGAGAGAGGCTGAGTTAGCTTTCCTGAGGAACCCAGCGTGGTGTGGAAGGAGGTGCCTGCATCCCCTTAGGCAACATTAGAGTAGCAGAGGCTCTGCCTGAGAAGCTTGTTAGGGTGGGTCACCAATGCCAGGGCAAAAATAACTCTGTGGTCAAGGGCTATAGCGAGGGCCACCTAAGCCAGGGAAGGGACAGCCAAACCTCAGGGGCTCTGCTGTGTCAGATGTTGAGTCAGCAGGTGGGGACTCTGGGTGAGCAGACCATAGGATGGTGTCCACATGGGAAGCCAACAGAGCCTCCAGCCTGAAGCGGCATCAGGAGAACCAAAGGGCAGTATGTGGCCCCTCAGTACTCTCCAAGATCCCTCCCCCAACTCCTCCACCACAAGGACACTGCAAGCTGTCCACTCCCGGACTCCCATGCCATCTCAAAGAAGAAAAAAAGAAAAAATCAGAAGGAGACCATTGAACTTGGAAGAGACTAAGCTACCGGAAAAAAAGAATTATAAAAGGTAACTCCATATTGAAACAAGCACAGCTATTACACTGTTAGACAGGTGCTTATGCCTTGGCTGGGAACCTAATTACCCTTTAGGAAGTTGCATGAATAGAAGCAAAGCATTTATAAGTTCCCACTGAACAAAGTATAAACAAGCCTTTCAGGGACAAGCTCTTCTAATTTTTAAAAAATATTTATTTGGTTTAGGCCGCGTTGGGTCTTTGTTGCTGCATGCGGGCTTTCTCTTGTTGCGGCGAGCAGGGGCTACTCTTCGTTGTGGCGCGAGGGCTTCTCATTGCGGTGGCTTCTCTTGTTGTGGAGCACGGGCTCTAGGCTTGGGGGCTTCAGTAGTTGTGGCACACGGGCTCAGTAGTTGTGGCTTGAGGGCTCTAGAGCGCAGGCTCAGTAGTTGTGGAGCACGGGCTTAGTTGCTCCATGGCCTGAGGGATCTTCCCGGACCAGGGCTTGAACCCGCGTCCCCTGCACTGGCAGGCAGATTCTTAACCATTGCGCCACCGGGGAAGTCCCTCTTCTAATTTTAAGACTACCAGAGTGATGAAAATCTATTGTTGGCAGAAACTTCAAAATATGCATATAATACAATAAGAAAACACTTTAGTAAAGAAATCAAGGCAAAAGGAAAATAATGTTAGGAAAAACAAGATGAAGCCGTAGATAATTTCTAGTTTTAAAATGCATGCTTAAAAGCAGGCCACAAATTTGGCCCTGAGTTTCCTAGCAGTTAATGCAAAAAAATAAATCACGTTACATGATTCTTGAGATTTTGTTTTGGCCGGATTTCTCAGGGAAAAACTCAATTATTCCTAGTACTGTGGGCTGAGAAAATTGTCTCCCGTGGATCCTCAACAGAGGACTTCATGTCATGTAGTTTTCTAATAGAATGGCTAATGCTCAGCGGGAGCTATCCAGGTAATTTTTCTATTTTGTCACCTTCACATCTCAGAAAAACGCTATGAGGCCCTTCCGAGATAAGGAAACTGAAGCTCAGAGAAGTTTAATACCTTGGCCAGGTCATACAGTTCATACACGGTGGGCCTGGGACTTGACTGGGTCTGTTAGTTAGTCATTTTAAGTCCCTGTTGTTGATGACTGCTTCATGAACAATCACCCTAAAATGCAATCAATACGTCCCATGTGGTATTTTTTATAATGACCTCAATATCCAATGCTAAAAATGTGTGTCAACAAAGCAGCAAGTTATCGTCACACTAGAAGCCGAAAGCATTACTTGTAACTCAACTGTAATTTTTTCATACTGTATTTTTTTTTTTAAAGAAGATGTTGGGGGCAGGAGTTTATTAATTAATTAATTTTTTCTGTGTTGGGTCTTCGTTTCTGTGCGAGGGCTTCCTCTAGTTGTAGCAAGCAGGGGCCACTCTTCATCGCGGTGCACGGGCCTCTCACTATCACGGCCTCTCTTGTTGCGGAGCACAGGCTCCAGATGCGCAGGCTCAGTAGTTGTGGCTCACGGGCCTAGTTGCTCCGTGGCATGTGGGATCCTCCCAGACCAGGGCTCGAACCCGTGTCCCCTGCATTAGCCGGCAGATTCTCAACCACTGCACCACCAGGGAAGCCCTTTCATACTGTATTCTTATTTCGTACTTTCCACCAGTAAAATTGTTAGAAATAGAAAAATATGAATATTCTTTTTCAAGGTTTTAATTGTTTCTTTAGTAAATAGAACAGGTCTATTTCAAAATTCCATATTTTCTCTTTTATATGGATCATAGCTCTCACACAGATTATGAAAAGTTTCTTTCACTGTCTATAGGAATTAAAGTACAGTTGTCAATTCTAGAAGCTTCTTCCTTAAATATACTGCCATCTTTTGTTTAATTTTGCAGCTCTGTGGAAAATAACTTTTTTTTTTCCTACTTGCAAAGGAACTTTTCCACTCAAAATCTGTTGGAAATATAAAATAGTTCTATTTCTATCAAAGAAAACCTTATTACTTATACGCAGAGTATTTTACTTTTGTGTTAAATTGAAGAGTGGCATTAACTGAATGCCCACAAAGCATCTTAAAGGCTAAGGAAGGATTAAAGTAAAGGCTAAACTCTGAGACAGGTTTATGTACACTGTGGTGCACTTTCCTGGGGCTTAACGTCTTTTCTCCTATCTGTAGAGGATATAGAGGGCAGCGTTTCTGTCATGAAATAGGACTAATCAACTTAGTTGAATTCGTATTTAAGGCAAGGTGAATTAATTAAGACAGTCTGACACAGTTTTCCGATGTGTTTTTCAGCCTGCATTCAGAGAAGCTTCTACAATTGAAAGACAGAAAGTCTTTGGATGGTTCTTCTTTGAGCAATGTCTAAACCAAGAGGTCTTCACAGTGGATGTAAGTACACAAATCTACACGTTGATTAGTCCAAACTGAGGCTAGTTACTTTCAGAAAACATGTTTGCACATAAAAATAAAGGGAAAATTTTATCTTAAAAGGAATACGGTTCTGTATGGGTCTAATGAAAAATGAAGACGTAAGGAAATATTCTTGCATTATTCTTGTGTAAATACCATCAACAGCATTCCTCCCTAAACTACTGGGTATACTATAAAACATGATACTGGGCTTCCCTGATGACGCAGTGGTTGAGAGTCCGCCTGCCGATGCAGGGGACACGGGTTCGTGCCGCGGTCCGGGAAGATCCCACATGCTGCGGAGCGGCTGGGCCCGTGAGCCATGGCCGCTGAGCCTGCGTGTCCGGAGCCTGTGCTCCGCAATGGGAGAGGCCACAACAGTGAGAGGCCCGCGTACTGCAAAGAAAACAAACAAACAAACAAACATGATACACTTGGGAAAAATAAATATGTATAAAGAAATACTTAGATTTATCTATAAATTTTATTGGCTTCATTACTAACAGTATGTTAGCTAATAAATTCTTATTTGGCTGAAGTTACTAAAGAGTAAAGATTTATTTGACGGTTAAGTAAAGATTTATTTGCCAAATAAATAAGTAAATACTGCCTTGCTTTAGTTTGTTTTTTTAAGTAAAAGGAAGTTTGTTTGAAATAGTCATTTCAAAGTTGTTATATAAAGTTATTAAGTGTTTCATTATCTTTAAATAGATTAAGTACCTGCTTCTCTGTGTTACTGCTATACATTTACTCCCCATTCTTACTTTAATGGCCTCCCATTATGCAGATAACTGTATGCAAAAAAATTGTCACGAGGTATGGACCATGAAATGACAGAGTAGAAAATTTGGGGGAAAAAAATTGAGGAACAGTCAATGATAATCATGAAAAAAATCTCATTTTAATATTTCTTCACTCTTTCTTTAAAAAGATCTAAGTGAAATACCTAAAATTCGGTTCAATTGAGCACTGCTAGAATTTCACTTTAGTCTATGTACAGATTTATATATAATGGGTTTTGCTTCACAATCTTTGGAAGAAAGTGAACACAATGTATACAAACTGTGGTAGAGCTTAAATTATGTTGATTTCAAGAAGAAAAGAAATTACATAATTTCTACTTGCTTATTGATGACAGAGGCTTATCCCTTTTCATTATAATACTTGCAAATAGACCTAGAACTTTTCATTTCAAGAAGACATGGGTGGATCTGACGACAATGAGCTTCCACAGTGAAAAGAAATAGGAGGTGAGGGAAGCACGTGCAAGCCATCTGTCATCAACAACACTTTCTAGGGAATGTGCATTTAGATGCATTTAGAAGAGTGCTGAAGCATGTGCCTTCAGTAAAAGTGAAATATATTTTAGGGCCACTACCAAGTGCTTCAGTATTAACTGTCTTTGTTGTCAATACTACTTGCCACTATAGGGCTAATTCGTTTATAATGTGCTTGTATAACAGGGAGAGTGCTTATTGTTATTTAAAACCAAAATTAAGTCTAGCTGCCTTCTAAAGTGAGAGGTTAGTGGTATAATTCAAACAAGTAGAAATCTCTAAACTCCCCTACCCTCAGCAAAGATGGAGTTGGGGAGGAAGATATGAAGAGACCAGAGTCAAAGGCCCACTGAGGAAAGGCTAAGAGCGGACTCAGGGAGAGGGGCTAGAGTGGTCTCTGCAAAGTAAAGTGGGAAGAATTGCTTTAGAGTTATTGGGGCAGCAGCTGAGAGAAGGTTTCAAAAAAAAAAAAAGAAAAGAGCAAGAAGCCAGAGCCTGCATTGTCAAAATTGCCCAAAGGACTGTTTCACAATGGAAAAGTCTGATGTTCAATTTTAAGATGTATTTGACACACACGCTCCCCAATCGGCCAAGACCTTGGTAAAGTCAGCTACACACACGCGTTACCTTGTGTTAGTGGTTTTATATGGATATCGAGGGAAGTGGACTGCGTTCTGCGTCAGTGTAGAGCAGAGAGGAGGGAAGAGCTTAAGGGAGTAGACTGGGAGGCCCACAGTGACGTAAACTCAGAACCCGAGCACCCACGAAGATGAAATCCCCAGGATTGGACAGAGCCTTGTAGAAGATGTGGGATAGGGGCTGAAGGTGATATCAGCTGCTCAGATTTTAAGGAGTAATGTCACTTGTCCTGTTATAAATGACCATGCTGCACATTTGGGTTGAAGGTATTTTAAATGTAACTATTTCTTCCACTTGAGATAAGTGCTAGGATAATTTTAGGATTCCCGTGTAATCTTCTCAGGAAATACATGTATCTACAATTAGAAACAGTCAAATATTTTATGCCAGTTATGCACCTAGTCTTACCTTAAACTTTATTTCAATTACCAAATGTATTTTGAATATCAATACAATTATTTTTATTTTATACAATTAACATATAATTATTTTTTAAAACTTTTTTCTTATAGGATATAAAAATAGACTTTTTTCACGCTTCTAACTATAGCAATGAAAAACTGCCGTGATGTCTCTTCTCACAGCTAGTTTTTCTGCTAAAAGTATTTGATCATGAAATGCTTTGGGGCAGCTCTCTTGGCCTTCCGAATTTAAAAAAAGATTTCCCATTTGTTATTTTACAACACTGCAAATATACTTAAGGACAAGTGAATTACACTTTAGCATTAACGTGCTTTTCAGCACTCACATTAATACTTAGAACAGTGAATACGTGAAGCTACTAAGGATTGTTTTATAACTTAAAAACCTTTAAGAATATCTCCCTCTAGTTTTAAGAATTTATTTTTCTCAGAATTATAGAAATATTTAATTCTATTGATCTACCTTTCAAATGTAAAAACTTACCAAATACAGCAGTTATTTAAAAATTAATTTATCTTAATGAATATAATCCCAGAATTCATGCAGCATACGTGCAGTAAGTATTCTATATGTAACTGCTTAAATTCAGGGTTGGCCAAACTCAAATTGTATTGACTTTAATGAATGGTCATAGTAAAGCCATGTAAAGAAATGTAATGGAATTGGCACCTGGCTGCGATGCATAAGGCAGGCAAGCGTTCTCCATAGTAGCAGTCAGTACTCAGTAAGTATCTGCTGATTCGGCAACGGCTTTGTTTCATGGTTCGGCAAGTTCATGGAGTTCATGTCTTCCTACTATTGCCCTAATCAGTTGAGACAGAATTAGCACTAGCTAAATCTTCTGTGTGCTGCCTGGAAGGGTTTGTTGAGGGTAAGAGTCTGAAGACAGAGATTAAGGAGTCTTCATCCTCCTAAAGTGCTGGGCATCCAGGATCAGAGCCCTAGGTCAAAGAAATCCAGCCTGAATGCAGACCTAAGCACCAGTGCATTCCTGCATTGGGGATCACCAGACACGCTCTGCATTCAGAACGGATATCCCAGTCTATGCTTTGACTCAGGAGCATTTCATGTGCCACAGCAAAGTGACCTTGGTTCAAAAATTGCCTACATGTTTCTAAACATGTAGAAGAGGATACCCTGAAAATGTGAACGTTAATGTTTAAAGACTCATGCGTTGATCCATGACTGAGGAACTCCAAAACGGTGAGTTTGTAGAAACATACATTTGGAGCTTCAAGTATTTATCTACCTATCTGGTAAAGTGAAAGGTCTGATCAACCCCAGAGTACTTCCTTGGAAGTGTCTGATTATATTTGCTTTAAAATATAATTTGGTTTAGGGCAGTGAAACTATTCTGTATGAGACTGTAATGGTGGGTACATGTCATTATACATTTGTCAAAACCCAAAGAATGTACAACAGAAAGAGTGAACCAACCCTAAGGGAACCCATGGCCTTTCAGTAATAGTGAGGTGTCAGTGTAGGTTCATCATTGTAACAAATGTAAGACTCTGGTGCAGGATGTTGATGGTGGGGAGGCTATGCTTGTGTGTGGGAGAGGTATATGTGAATTCTTTGTACTGTCTACTCAATTTTGCTGTGAACATAAAATTGCTCCTAAAAATAGTCTATTAAAAAAAAAAGAAGAACAGTATGGAGGTTCCTTAAAAAACTAAAAGTAGAACTACCATATGGCCCAGCAATCCCACTACTGGGCATATACCCTGAGAAAACCATAATTCAAAAAGAGTCATGTACCACAATGTTCATTGCAGCTCTATTTACAATAGCCAGGACATGGAAGCAACCTAAGTGTGCATCAACAGATGACTGGATAAAGGAAGATGTGGCACATATATACAATGGAATATTACTCAGCCATAAAAAGAAATGAAATTGAGTTATTTGTAGTGAGGTGGATGGACCTAGAGTCTGTCATACAGAGTGAAGTAAGTCAGAAAGAGAAAAACAAATACCGTATGCTAACACATATGTATGGAATCTAAAAAAAAAAATGTTCTGAAGAACCTAGGGGCAGGACAGGAATAAAGACACAGATGTAGAGACTGGACTTGAGGACACGGGGAGGGGGAAGGGTAAGCTGGGACGAAGTGAGAGAGTGGCATGGACTTATATATACTACCAAATGTAAAATAGATAGCTAGTGGGAAGCAACCACATAGCACAGGGAGATCAGCTCGGTGCTTTGTGACCGACCACCTAGAGGGGTGGGTTAGGGAGGGCATATGGGGACATATGTATATGTATAGCTGATTCACTTTGTTATAAAGCAGAAACTAACACACCATTGTAAAGCAATTATACTCCAATAAAGATGTTAAAATATATATGTATATATATAATTATAAAATATACGTATATAAAATTTGGGACATTCAAAAGATAACAGGCACAACATTAAAAATTGCCTTCCTCCATTCAGGCTGCTATAACAGAATACTATAATCTGGGTGGCTTATAAACAGAAATTAATTTCTCACAATTCTGGAGGCAGGGAAGTTCAAGGTCAGTGTCTGGTGAGGGCTTGCTTCCTGGTTCATAGATGGCCTTCGTCTCACTGTGTCCTATGTGGAGGAAAGGCTGAGGGAGCTCTCTGCTGTCTCTATTCTAAGAGTACTAATTCCATACATGAGGGCTCCACACTCATGACCTAAATCACCTCCAAAACGCCCCACCTCCAAATACCATCGCTTTGGGGATTAGGTTTCAACATACGAATTTTGAGGGGAGACAGTCTATAGCACAGGGCTATAATTGTTTTTTAAGAAAATTTGGGCACTAATAGATGTCGTGGTAAGTAAATAAGCACTTCCTCACAGGTGTAAAGATGAAAAGAAACTAGGGAAGCCAGGTGGAGCCCAGAACTGTAACATTCAGGTGTGGTAGGTGCCAATGACTCATTGTCCTTCCCAGGGACCTTCATGACATAGGGACATTTCTGTAGACTTGGGAATAATTTACATTTTAGGAAAAAATTTGGTAGACTGATTAAAAATAATAAATTACCATGTCAGAAGTATAACAAAATTTTATAGATTACATTCAATTTCCCTGGCATTGCAAAAAGAAAGAAAGTCAGATTCAAGCACCATGGAATCCAGGACAGGTATGGTACCAAGGAGGGCTTTAATGGTAAATTAGATGAGACTTGTCTCCGATGCCTCATTTCTTCAACTCCATTGGCTCAATAGCCTTAAGTCCCCCACTCATTTCACTGAACACATGAATAACAGTGAAAAAAATCCAGCTGTGTTGTTGCAGACAATGGACCCTACAGAGCCTCGTAGAAATATGCCTATGCCTGGCAAACCTGGTGGTCCAGAAGAAAGGCATTTGTGTCCATTAGTGGAATGACATTAGAAAGTAATCACGTGGCCTCAACAGTTCTTGCTGCCTTACCCATACCCCCTTTCTAAGTTCACCTGCAACCATAGAGGTCATTTCCCATCTCAAGCACGTGCATTTCTCTGCTTCAGACTGAAGGCTTTCTCCGGCACTGTAGGAGCTTGTTGGATCTAGCTCCGGCATAACCCAGATGCAAGGGAGAATGTTGCCCTCCACCAGTGGCTGACAGAAATCAGTGGGTAAATGGCCAGCTCTGTGTCTTTCACTGGGACAATTATGAGGTGTGCACTACAAGTTTTCTTAGAGGGTCCCCAGAAGGTTGTCCATAGTGGTAACTCACAGATTAGCTCACCCCTTATTGGCTTTTTTCCCTTCCTGGTCTCACCCACTCCCTCATGTGGGCTTCCTGGGATTACCTCCCAAATAAATTACCTTCATTCAAGTCCTTGTCTCAGGCCTGCTTTGGAGGAATCCCAAAGTAAGATAGTCTCATCCACTTTTGGTGAGTAATCTCCATGGCACTTCCCTATGGTGACATGTGAAGTAGCGGGGTGGTCAGCCTCTAGGCAATGCTTGCTCTGGAGGGATTCTGCACTCCTCTTCTTCCTTCTCCTTCCTCCAGATTTGTTTCAGGCATCACATAAAATGCAAGATGAGCACTATATGTCACAGCTTCAAAGTTTCTACCTCTCTCATAGGTAAGTTCAAACTTCTCCCAGAGACTGTCAATTCATGACACAAATCAAAGTTCAACAGTATTTCAAAAGGAAACCCCATGTTGTGTCCCACACTGTTCTGTTGTGTAATGGACGAGGTGAAACAAGGTGGCTGTGCACCAAATCTCAGGTGCGGAGGACCCGAGGTTCTAAGCCAAGGATCAGTGTCCTCACCGGAGATGCAAGCCCACAGCTGACACACCTGGCCTGAGTTCTTTCTTGGCATCTCACCCTGGCTGGCAGGCATCTGGCAAATAATTTTATCCTGATTCTGACTGGTCACTACTCTGAGGCCACTATCAGGGAAGAAATTATATTGACCTCACAGAAATAGTGAAAAGAAATCCACATTCAAAACTTGAAAAAAATGTATATGAATGGTGAAAGCCAATGCTAGGTGACCTGTGGACTTGAATTTCGAAGTTGATCCGTAGGTTTAGGCCTGGAAAAGAAGCTAAAGAAGTGACTGCTTATTTAAATACCATTGTATTTCTAGTTTTGGAACCGTATGAATGTATTAACTTTTAAAAATTACATCAAATATGCACAGGAGAAAGAAAAAAACATCACTACTTTGAAAAGCAGAACATTTTCTTCCTGATTTCCTTTTTTTTTCAAACATAGTTGTAGTTATCTCAGTTTTTTTTAAAGTAACTATTGAGGATGAAGAAGCTAAAGTGACCTGTTTGACGAACACTCATTTAATATTTAAAATTATTCAAAAGATGTTAATAATTAATAAGAAAATATAAGACAAAATTTTACCCCTTTTATAATGGTCCCTTTTTCTGATCACTAGGTTCTAGATAAAGTTATGAATGCTTGTGTTTATGTATGTTTGGATATAACTTGGTCACTTGTTCTAATTAGACACATGCAGTCAGCCTGTATTCACTTTAATTAGATGTACTTTGGGCCATTAGGAAGATTTTCCTCCTCTTTTCTGTTTTAATCTTATCAACTAAATAGGAATATTTTTCCAAAAATTTAAAAATATGGGAGCATACATGCATTTGTACTTCTGGAAATATAAACATCAAAATAAGTTGTAATAAAAGAAGATGGTATTTCTGGAATCTTGCAAAACTGGTTTAATTTTATTAGTGTTGCTTGTAGTGTGGTATGGTATTACCTGTGGACTCTCCAACAAATTCCAAAGGCACACGGAGTTCTACAGTTGTATCTGGGTACTTAACGATGGAGGGGTTTTTGTGTAACTGAAATCTTGCTGTAGTTAGTCTTCCCACGTGTTGGGAAAATACAAAAGGTGTTCATCGTGTTCAAGAAGAATTCAAATAGTTCACAAAAAGTAGAGGTATTTGTTGACATATCTATCTGGTTTTTTTTAGAACTCCGTCAGTGGCGAGAGATATTGATGATAAATCCAATGATGGCCGTGAACCCTTTATTGACAGCATCAGGGCATCAGAGCATTCCACTGGTTCCCTCACCATTTGAACCTCCAAGTGTGGATAGGTATTTCTCTTCAATACGACATTCCAGTCAAAGGAGAAAATGGATATTATTAAGGTTTCAAATGCTGTTAATCCCAGTGTTGTTTTATTGTCTAATGTTATTTCAGGGAACTGTGGTGCAATAAATCTGCCAGCCACATCTTCAACAAACTTCTCATCACTTCCCCTTTGAGGCCTGCTTGACGTCCTCACTCAGCAAATAGCTAAGGAGCACTTTCTATGTGACAGGCATTGCATAGGTGCAAACATGGATGTAGTCTGCTAGGGCTGTGGTAGCAAAATACCACAGACTGGGTGGCTTAATTTTATTTCTCACAGTTCTGGAGGCTGAAAGTCCTAGATCAAGGTACTGGCAGGTTTTGTTTCTCCTGAGGCTTCTCTCCTTGGCTTGGCTGCCTTTTTCTCTGTGTCTTCACGTGCTTTTTTCTCTGTGTGCAAGCACTTCTGGTGTCTCTTCCTCTTCTTATAAGAACACCAGTCCTACTGGGGCGCCACCCTTAGGACTTCATTTAACTTTAATTACCCCCTTAAAGGCCCTGGCTCCAAAGACAGTCGCCTGGTGGGGCAGGGGTTAGGAACACAATTCAGTCCATAACAATTGGGTATCCTGGATTTCCTGTGATAGAGCAACTCTTTCTTTGCAATAAAAGTGAAGTTATCAGTATTTTGGTTGTACACTCTGGCAGTTTCCTGTCTTCCCTTCTTTTGAATATATTGATACAGTCTGACATTCCGAGGAGAAAGAAAAATTCAGTATTTGTGCTTGTTCATGGAGCACGAACAAAAGAGTTGGACTTCTAGAGACCACTGAAGTTTGGAGAAATAAATTGTCCACCCAGGTAGTCGCTGATCCCAGATGGCAAAACTCAAGCCACAGTATGTTTATCCAATGAGGAAAGAATGTTGTGGTCAAGAATGGAAAATCAGACATTGGTACTGATTTGATTGGATCTTTTTTTTCCCCTGACATCCCTAAAACTTCCCTTTCCTGCTTTCTGTGTTGTGTTGGCAGCTGAGTTAATCCTTCCTTAGTAGAGCCCTTCCTCCTAAGCTTTCTCATCATATTTCTACTTAAGCCAATAGAGACTGCAGGACTTTTATACTTCATTTTGGGAAGAGATGATAGAATCCCATATGGCAATAAAAAAAAACTCACTGTCTATGCAATGGAAATTTTGTACAATTCCATTTTCATTTTACCTAATTTGTATCTTTTTTTTTCTTTTTTTTTTAACATCTTTATTGGGGGTATAATTGCTTTACAATGGTGTGTTAGTTTCTGCTTTATAACAAAGTGAATCAGTTATACATATACATATGTTCCCATATCTCTTCCCTCTTGCGTCTCCCTCCCTCCCACCCTCCCTATCCCACCCCTCCAGGCGGTCACAAAGCACCGAGCTGATCTCCCTGTGCTATGCGGCTGCTTCCCACTAGCTATCTTTCTAGTGTATATATGTCCATGCCTCTCTCTTGCTTTGTCACAGCTCACCCTTCCCCCTCCCCATATCCTCAAGTCCGTTCTCCAGTAGGTCTGTGTCTTTATTCCTGTCTTACCCCTAGGTTCTTCATGACATTTTTTTTCTTAAATTCCATATATATGTGTTAGCATACAGTATTTGTTTTTCTCTTTCTGACTTACTTCACTCTGTATGACAGACTCTAGGTCTATCCACCTCATTACAAATAGCTCAATTTCGTTTCTTTTTATGGCTGAGTAATATCCTAATTTGTATCTTTTTCCCTAGAGATTTATTGCCTCCCACTGTAGCTCCAACTGACCCAAGACAGTTTTGTGTTCCTTCCCAATTTGGATTCTCTGCTCTACCAAATGCAAATATGCCGAACGTGCTGTCCAGTCATGTCTACTCAGGTATGAGCAACAGATGGCTCTCGTCTGTGGAGCCACTGTGAACTGGATTGCTGCATTAAGCTTGCCATCAAATTTACTGCCAAATTTTAGAGGCAAAACTGTATGGTGATTATACTTGTAGTTTCTATAATTACTACCTAGGTTTAAATCATGGTTCCACCACTGTGTAACCAAGTGTAAGTCGCTTAACTCCTCCAACCATCAATTTACTGATGAATAACATGCAAATCTGCAATTACTACCTGTCTTATCTTACAGGCAGGAACTGATGAGGTCATGAGGAGATGAGGTCTGAGAGTTAAAGGCCCTGGGGCAGTTTACATATGGCCTGATAGGTCATAGTGAGGACCTGCCTTTTATTCTGGGGAAGAGGGAAAGCTTTTGAGGAGTTTGAGCAAAGGAGTGACATGGTCTGACTTACATTTTACCAGGATCACTCTGGCTGCTGTGTTGGGGACAAACTTGATAGGATTAAAGTTCTGGAGTTAAACTGATGGGAGTTAATGGGCTATTAGAATAGTCAAAAGATTATGATGGATTGGCCCTGCGTGATGGCAGTAGGAATGGTAAGAAGTGGCTGGATTCTGTAAATACTTTGAAGGTAGAAACAACAAGATGTTCTCAGAGTTTAGATATGAGATGTAAAAAGAGGAGAGGTGTTAAGGATGACATCAGAAATTTTGGCTGAGAAATGGGAAAGGTGGAGTTGCTCTTCACTGAGTTGAGGAAGACCATGAAAGCAAGAGTTCTTGGGGAGGGAGGGATATCATAGGCATTTGAGATGCCTAATAGACAATCAATGGGGGGATGTCTGGAAGGCAGCTGAAGTCCAGGGAGGACTTCTGGAGACAACCTGGAGATATAATTTTGGAAGTCATCGGGATATATGAGACTAGATGAGATCATCCATAGAGTGGGTTAAAAGGATGAGTTAGAAGTTAAAATGATGATCCCTGGGACATATCAACAGGGTCTAGAAGATAAACGGAGATATAGAAAAAGCAACCACTGAGGTGGGAGGAAACCCAGGAGAGGACGGAGGCCTGGAAACCAAGGGAAGAAAGTGTTTTAAGGAAAGAGTGAGCAACTGTGTCAAGTGTGCCACTCAAAGGCCAAGTAAGATGAGGACCAAGAATACATGATTAGATATAGCTTTGTGGAGGTCATTGATGATCTCGATAAGAGCAATTTCAGCAGAGTGGTGTCAGTAAAAACATGAGTGTAGGGGCTCAAGAGAGAATAAGATTGAAGATCAGATTGATGCATCTTATCTCCCCCAAACTATATTCAGTGAGTTTCTGTTTGTCCCTGCTCTCCAATTCCAACAACTCTTAATACTGAGTTAGCCGAAAAGTTCATTTGAGTTTTCCATGTTACAGGAAAACCCAAATGAACTTTTTGACCAACCCACTAGATATGAACAATGTGAGTGAAAAGCCTGAGACAGAAAGAAATAAGATTGGCGCCAGGGCCAGTGCAGACACTGGCCTGCCTGGAATTAAGCATGTTGTCTGCCGCAGTGCATGTGGATCCACTTCGATGAGATTGAGCAGGGGCCAGGTCTGAAACTAGACACACCCACTGGAGTGTGACAGGCCCATCAGCTGAACCTGGATGGTAGCCCCATCTGGCAGCAAGAACCAGGTTAAATCTATAGCCCGAAGTTACAGGCAGCAATTAAGCAGACCAGTGAAATAGCTGCATTGCTGACTCAGAAAGAGCTTCTTACTGATGAAGAATCCAGAAACTGCCAATAGTTGGATACAAACAGGCAGGTTGACAACCTGTCCCAGGAACAGAGGTCACTCTCCCACCTCAAGGCTGACGTGTAAGAGAGTAAGCAAGGGCAAGGTAGGGCCTCAGTCCTATAGAAACCGAGCCACTAAGTAAGTTAGCAAAATAGGGATTAAGACAGGGATCTGTTTCAAAATTTGGGATGTTAGGTAGGGAGTGAATTATTACAACAGGACTAGCACTAAGTTTGATGTCAACTATTTGGGAAAGAGAAAGAAACTTGAAATAGGTTTGATGAGTCCACATTTCATAGGGTGCTAAAATCCAGGTAATGAGAATTGTGCCCTCTACACTGATCTTCTCACATGGACATTCTCTGCATCCTTGGGCATTACCCCATGGGTTGGCAGTCTTATGCATGCCAGCTGTCTCAAGGAGAATATCTCAAAGGCCCTGAACTATAAAAATATAGAGGTTTAGAGTCAGAAGGATTTTTAGAGGCCCTGTCATCTAACCTCTGAATTTTACAACTGAGAGAGAATCTCGTAAAAATAGATACAGTATGGTGTATTTCAAGATAGGTTATTATTAATAGGAGTTTAACGAGCTCTGCTAGCTTGGTACAAGGCAAGTATAAAAACAGTTCTAGCCTTCATGATACTTGCCCTCTTGTTGGGGAGAACAGATTTACACATGTAAAACTATCATTGAACAAAACTGTAATAAGTATAATTTGTGCATCTGTTATTGTTACAGTGTGGTCTGTAGACCTATGCTGGTCTGAGAAGTGTTTGTACAAATAAATGCATAAACAGAGAGTAAGGCTTAGAAACTTTCACAGCAACCTGACAGGGTAATTTTATGTCTGTTAATCTAATCGTTTTAAATTGTGCTTGTACTTGTTCTTGCTTTCATTTCAATTTTCTAAAATGTCATTTTATGTATTTTTTGAAAGTATTGGTCCATGATGGGTTGGAAATTTTAAAAGAAAAAAATAGTCCTTCACCAAGGGATGGTTTGAGAAGCACCAGCATAGACTCTAAGTGCATTAGGAGTCCAGAAAAAGAAAAAATCAATAAAAGCATGAAGTTACCAGGCAAGAATAGAGCCTTGAATTCTGACGATGCTGTCATTACCTTAAGACACATTGGAAGGTTGACACAGAATGTAATTGCTGTTCAACTCCATTGAAATTGTTTTGTAAAAAGTATTTTCCTCAGCTACACCCAAAAGTCCACGTAGAGAGCTTCATATTTTATCCACTTAAAACACTGTATTTGGGGCTTCCCTGGTGGCGCAGTGGTTGAGAGTCCACCTGCTGATGCAGGGGACACGGGTTCGTGCCCCGGTCTGGGAGGATCCCACATGCCGCGGAGCGGCTGGGCCCGTGAGCCATGGCCGTTGAGCCTGCATGTCCGGAGCCTGTGCTCCGCAACGGGAGAGGCCACAACAGTGAAAGGCCCACATACTGCAAAAAAAACAAAAACAAAAAAACCCCACTGTATTATTTCCAGGGATTTCAGTGCATAAAGAAGCACTTAGTTACTTTTTTTTATAAGGTCAGCTAATTCTTTTCTTCCAAAAAAAAATTTTCAGTATTTACTGAAAAAGCAAGCGATCAAGAGATCCACAGTTAATTTCATCTTTTTCCTTTTGAAGTATGGTAGGGAAACATTGCCAGTCATGAGACCCATACTTAAAGAAAAAAAAGTATCTGGGGAATTCCCTGGCAGTCCAGTGGTTTGAACTCGGTGCTTTCACTGCCAGGGCCCTGGGGTCAATCCCTGGTCAGGGAAATAAGATCCCACAAGCCACAAGGCACAGCCATAAAAAAGAAAAAAATTATCTGGTGTTATCATGCCATCACCAAAGTGACTCCAAGATTCTGAACAGCCATGAACTGATACCATTTCCAACACTGTGGTCAGTTGGTGGTTTTTTGCAGATACTGTTTTAAATCATTATATTTTCTTTCATTATTTTCAAGTGGATATTGTTAATTTGTTTGTGGGGTGGGATGGTGGTTTTCTTGTTTAAGGTTGGGGCATTTTGCCACCTGAATCCATAAAGGCAATGGCTAGAAGGAATGAAATGATTCAAAGGCAGCATACTGCCAGGTAATGTAACAATGTTGTTTTATTTTCTATTCATTCGCTTGTTTGTTTATTCATTTGTTATATATATACTTTTCTATATATTCATTCATTTATTGTATTTGTGTATTGTTTTTGTATATATTGTTATATTTGTGTATATGTATTCACTGATTTTATATATATATATATATACACACATACACACACACACACACACACACACACACACACACACACTGATTACTTTCAAAAAGTATTCCAGGAATATTACAAAAAGAAACATATACAAACATGTACACAGGTTGTTTAAGGATAAAAACAAGATTAGAAATTACACAGTGAAGCTAAGTCTACAGATCACAGTAGCTTGTCAATGTCTCATAATTAAAATGCCTAGCTGTGATTCCTTTGAAATGCATACTGGCATTTCTGTCTTAAATGACTTCAGTTCTGCTCAAAGACAGGAGCCAAGCTTGCCAATCCCACTTCAAACTATGCCATTAGAGCCCAGACAGCCCCCTGTCAACCTAAAAGTGGCCTTCAACAGCCAGGAGAAACACACAGCAGTGATGACTAGGTTATTGCTGTGGGCAAGAGAAAGCATCAGTCAACTTTTTCATTGCTGAACATTAAGGGGTCCAGGTGATGACCAATAAGCAAAGTAAAGTAAGCAAAAATACCACCAAGTCTTCCCCCCTTCTCCCTTCCCCAACCCTTACCACTGGCATTAATTTTAACAGTTGAGACTTCTGTGTTTCTTGAGTCTCACTAAAATTGTACTGTAAGGTTTAAAAACTTCTTCCCAAAACTTTAATTTCTTTGAGGATTAATCTCTGGCAAGAAACTAATGCTGTGCTGCATTCTCCCCATCCCTGCTAAGATTGTCACATCCATTAGAGACAATGCTCTAAAGACTGGCCTTAGACTTCCATTGTGAGATTCAGCCAAACCCTTCACCTGTGATCTTACTCCAAACTCTCCTTCCCAGTGGCTCTCTGGGGGATTCGTGTTTACACCTAACAGACTTCAGATAAGTAGCATAAGGACTCAAAAGAAAAGCAGAGGTGCTACAATAGGGAAGGCAGAGGGCCATTAAAATGATATTTCTAATGGTTTTCTTGGGTTTATAAAATATATTGTTCTGTTTTTAGGATGGAAATGGAAATGCATGCCATTTACCAACAAAGGAGAATAGAAAAAGTTAATTCCAAGGGACTAGCAGGCCTAGGGATACCGTTCCTTTATGGCTTCAGTATCCCAGCTGGCCCAGCCACCGACCATGGCAGGAGCATGCTCCCTGCCAGTGACCTGCATGCTCACAGAAGCGCCCTGAGAAACTTTCAGGGAAACCCCATGCTAGTGGCAACTGGTCCACACTTTCTAGAGAGCTGGGGGCAGAAATGTCGTCTCAGGAGAGGTACAGGAAATCAGAAAGTTCTAGACAGCGACACCGAGAGTTCTAAAAGTGGAGTAGAAGAAAAGCTCCTAGGCCAAACCCATGCAATTCCCTGTGAAGAGAATGAGTATGCAAAAGACCCAGAAACAGACACTCTCAACAATCACAAGTTGGGTGAAACCAAAGAAAAGCCATCTACAGCTCTTGCCCACACCTTTGGAGAGCTGGAGCGCGGCCATGGAAAACCCTGGGGAGCTCATGGCACTCCCCTGGAAGAAAAGGCCTGGGACAATGGGAAGGAGAAGGCTTCAGAGCAGGTTTTGGCAGCCTGTGGTGAAAAGAATGAGGTTTACCCGCCAGTTCCTCGACCATCTCTGCCAGGTAGGTGTCCAGGGGCTAATCCTCATGAACCGCAGGTCATCAAGTCCCTGAAGTTATTACATGGTGAGCTGTAACCACTGTGTTTCTTTTTATCCTCCTTTTTCTTGATCCTACTTAGAATTACCTCCTCTTGAAAAATTTATTACATTAGTTCCAATCAGCCATAACAGTGCAATGTATCTCTGTTTATATATTTGCTATATAGAGAATTTTCAGCAAAGGCTAGGAAGGTAAATATGAGGAAGGATGGGAAAGCCTACCAGAATTTTTAATTAACATTTTAATTTAATTTTTAATTTAATCTAATCTCTTCAACACAAAACAGAGGGGCTTCTTGCTTAAAAGTATGAATTCAATCTCCCCTGTATTTAAGTGTAGAAAAAATAAACAATTAAACAGAAGCTCTTTCAGTGCTCACTACTGCTATGATACTCTCTAACCTAAAAGTATTAACACACTACCCCCTGCCCCAAAAAGACACACTGAATAGTTTTCAAGAACTTCTTTAGATAAAAAATAGTTTAAAACTGGAACTTCTTTAGATAAAAATATTTTAAAACACAGGGATTTGGATATGTGTAATCTAGCCACCATACCAACTGCTTCCCTGACAAAATATTAATTTGCCATTTTGATGAAGATGTAGCTAAATTCTCACATGGCTTAGAGAGCATGATAAATCATGTAACATCATAGAACATGGTAGTATTAATCTGGAGAATGAAATCCACAGGGTATTTCTATTGGAATCTGAGAGAAGCTGGAACTTTGTTTTTATTTATGATAAGGTTGTCATTAAAGATCCTTTAGAGGAAGAAAAGAAAGGAGGTAGCTAAGCTTTTTTAGAAATCATCTCTCAGTAACTCTATCTTTTAAGGGGGTTACGTGTAGATCTATGTAAAGGGACTGCTCTGTGGTAATAGAACATGAGGAAATGAATGTAACTATACAAGAAACTGTACTCTTAGCTTCCCCCGTTTCCCTTTTCCCACAAAATAATTTTCTTTCTGTTTTAAAGGAACACATGTGCTTCTTACAATCAAGGAAAATCTATCTTTGGATGAAGATATTCAGAAATGGACCGTGAATGACGTGTACAACTTCATTAGTGGCCTTCCAGGTTGTTCAGACTATGCTCAGGTGATGCAACATTTAAGTATTTTCTTAAAAGTTAGACACTTTGAAATATACTCCCTTCATAATGAGTTCTGTTGAACTTGATTTTGACCCCAGAGAGCATTCCTAATAATCTCTCCCTTTGTATGTCATTGGCTCCCCTGGAACAGAAGTCTCTGATTGGTGGAGCTTGGGTCATGTGCCCACCCCAGCCTCAGGGGAGGCTGGGAAAGCCAGTGTCTGGCGTTAGTTTCTGTCCCATCAAGGCTCCTGAGATGTGGAATTCTCCCAGAATTAGGAGGTTCAGAGGCCAAACATCCAAGAAGAATGAGAGGTATCTACTATATTCCCTGCTCATCCATTTAGCAAACATTTGGAGGCATGTACTTCTGTATCAGAAGTTTTAGGCTACTCATCGTACGTAACAGAAATATATACTTTATTCTAAAAAGGACAAGAAGGAAATACATCTGAAAAGTTGGAAATTAACTTTTAAAATTCCATTTTTATTCTGGGGCAATATATAAAAACGCCTACACACATAATTTAATCTGGTAGATAAATACCATTTTTTAAATTATAATGAACTATCAGGACAGTTGAAAAGTAAAACTAGCCTCACTTATGGGAAAATTGGAGATAAAAATGGTGGGTTGCCAAGTTTTTGAAGTTTATGTCAGTGCTACATTTTCATGCATATAATTTACTTTTTCAAGTGATTTAATAACATAATTCCAAGCAACAGTGTGCCTACTAAATCTGGTATAACTATCTTTGGTTTATATTTTAAAGTAAAAGAGAGCAAGAAAAGGACATTATGATTTAACTACATCATAAGTAACTGATGTTAGTGATAACTTTTTTCAGATCTCATTTTGTGATATTTTCTTCAGTGTAATGCTGTTAATTTTTTTTAATTTTTCATTTCTTTCTTTCTTCCTTCCTTTCTCTCTTTCTTTCTTTCCTTCCTTCCTTCCTTCTTCCTTCCTTCCTTCCTTTCTTGCTTTCTTTCTTTCTTTCTTTCTTTCCCTTTCTCTTTTTCTTCCTTTGTTCTTTTTATTGGACCAATGGAAAAGTCATATAGAGTAGTGATTAAGAGTATGGTTTATGAAACCAGAAAGTACAAGTTCAAATCCTGGCTTTTCCACTTTCTGGACATGTGACCTAAGACAAGTTGCCTCCCTCCTCAGTGTCTCGGTTTTTTCATCTGTAAAATGAGGATAATAGTATAATACATTTTCAAAGGATTGTTGTAAGCATAAATGAGTGCCTGGCACTCAGTAGATTCTAATTTCCTCATTACCTCAGAGGCTTCTAGAGAAAGCAGAATCTCAAGTTACTTGTGAGGCAAGTTGTATTCTTCAAGTCACCTACTTTGTCTTTTTGCATACCTGCTAAAAAAATTTGTTCTATTTTTGCCTATTCAATGAGTATAACCTTATTATTTTATTACTAGTCATTAACCGTGGGTAAGTCACTTTTTAAATGTATCTATGCCGCTTTTCAAGTGGTACAATGAAGTTACCAAATTCTGATAACCAGAAAGAAGCAACCCCATGTATAACGAACATTTGATTACTGACTTCTGATGGATTGAATCTGTTTGAACTCACTATTTTTAATCAGTCAGTGATTCACAGTCATAAAAATGCAGTTTATAATAACCACTCTTGTAATAAACAATGTTACATGCATTTCATACTTTATAATCCCAGATGTCCCCTTATGGGTATAAAGAAGTCACATAAACACGAAGACCCCAAACTTTGCTGACTCATTATCTCTTGCCAACAGGATGTTGGTGCTTCCTTCCCCACCCCAAGAAGTGGTACAGTTATTTCTAGGTGTTTCTCAAATGTGTTTAGGATCAAGTCCTGCTCTTGTTTCCTCACTAAAGTCAGTTCCCCTCCTAGCAATTGCTGGTGACCTCAACAGCAAGGATGGCACTACTCTGCTGGGCATGACCAGGCTGTGTTCAGTGACGGTGTTCTGTACAGAAATGGGGAGCAACCCCTGGACGCAGCTGGGTGCCGTCTGAGCGCAACAGGCTCCGAAGCAGCACTGCTTGTGCACAACTCTCACAGGAACCCTTGTCTGCAATGTGCCATCCGCTTTTACTCACAGCCCCTGGGACTACTCAGGGCCACACCCCCTGTCCCCTTCTCTGTCCTCTTCTTCCTCACCTCTGCCTTAGGTGCAGCAACCTCCAACCACCCACCTTCTGCAGGTAGAAAAAGAAAATTCAGGAAAAAATAACTGCAGTGAAAATCCAAAGCCCCTTGCAAATGAAATCTTTTAAATAGATGTGAAGAGAGGATGGGTGGTTCAGCCATTTAGGGATATCCAGGATACCCTGTAACACATTTTTTTGGTTCAAAGTCAATGTCTAGTTCAAATAAGTCAGCAGTTAAAGTATTCTCTCTAAAAATAAATGAAATTATTAAAAATACATGCATATTTATATCATGTACTTGGCCCAAACTGCTCTCATGAGAATGAAGTGAGGATATCTTCTGAGTGACAGAGGTATGTTCTGCATCCTTGCCTCAGGCCCAGGGTCCATCCACCATGACTGAAGGTTAGGCCCTCATGCATTTCAGGCCCTGGGTGCCAACCTACCTCTGTATGAAAATTTATCGCTGTGATTTCTCCTTCTTTGGATGAGCTCTCACGGTCCCTTCACTGCTCAATGGAATCCCTACAAAGGAAAGAGAAATTAGGTAAATTTTCTACCATAAATATAGGTAACTATTTTTATCAGCACGCCTTTTGCTGATTGGCAGTTAAGGGTTGATTGGGGTTAAGCTGATTGGGGTTAAGCAGGGAAAATTCTGGATCAGAATCATGAACTATACATTATTTTACAAGTTCTCTAACAGGCAAGCTATGCTTTTTGGGCAACTCACTTAACCTTTTCTATGTTGGTTCTCTCATTTACAAAAAATCATAATAATAGCGCCTACTCTTTATTGGCAGCAGACTATGTGCCAGGCACAGTACTAAGTAAATTATTTAGATTGTCTTTTAAATTTAATCGACACCATACTTCTGCAAAGGAGATACTCTATTTTGCAGCTGAGTAAAGCTGAACTTCAAGGTGGCTAGAGGACTGCTTAAAGAAATGTGTGTGTGACTACAAATCTAGCTCTTTCCATTATAATTACTCTACATTGAGGATATTGGGCCATACGATTTTCGGCCAAGGGTACCTGGGGCCCTAGGAATTCTCAAAGGTGGTAGAAGGTATGCTTAAGTTATTCAAGATATTTAAAAACAACAGACAACCTAAGAAATATCATACATTTCCCCAAAATAAGGCTACACAGACTAACCCAAACTGTCCACTTTTTTGCTTTGGCCCAAATTAAGTTACTTACATTAGCCATTCTACAATTTGCTCAGTTAAAATAGGAAAAGAAATAATTACTTAATAAATATAGTTTGTAAATAACTAAAATCTGTTAGAACACAAAGTTCCTGGTATAGAAGTTTCCCAAGAAGAATCTAATCTTCTGCTGGTCCTGAGGCATGCCCTCCGAGGCACGGAACACACAGTGGAAATGGGACAAATATGGTTCCTCTTCTTACGGAGCTTGTAGTCCAGAAGAGGGGCACCGTAAGGGATTCCACATCAGCGTGACCATGCTGGAGAGGGCAGCTACGGCACCTGGTAGGAACACATGGGAGGGCCTTACGGTTTCCTAGAGGAAGAGGCATCGAAAGTGAGACCTGACAGTGAGGAGTTTACCACCTGAGGGACAACAAGGTGAGAGGGAGGCAAAGGAGGAGTTTCCAGGTGAGGACCAGAAGCCAGAGAGAACTTAACATGGTTGGGATTTGAGAATAATTTTTAGTGGCCAGAGGCCAGGGCCACGGTGGGAAAGGTGAGGATGGCAGGATAGGGGACTGAAGAGGGAGAAGGGATCAGGCCAGAGAGACTTGAAGGATTGTGACTTCATCCTGTAAACAGTCTAGGTTTTAAGGAGGAGTGGCGTGCTTAGCTTTGTGTTTCAGAAAGGTTGCTCAAGTTGCTTTCATGAAAATAGGTTAGATCTTAAAAAAAAGACATTTAAACAAAGCTGACATCTTTTGTGTTTAATAAGGTGTTTAAAGATCATGCAATTGATGGAGAAACCTTGCCATTACTCACAGAGGGGCATCTTCGAAGCACTATGGGCTTAAAGCTGGGGCCGGCACTAAAGATCCAATCGCAGGTAGGGTGATTTTTCGTAACTAAACATGTGTTAATGGTATGAAGCTTAAGAGAAGTATGTTACCTTTATCTTGTTGTAACATTAACAATACATCTTTATTAAGCTTTTTCCCTCTGTGGTTGGGGACATGATAAAAGTGAGGGAACCTGAGGGCTTCCCTGGTGGCGCAGTGGTTGAGAGTCCGCCTGCCGATGCAGGGGACACGGGTTTGTGCCCTGGTCTGGGAAGATCCCACATGCCGCGGAGCGGCTGGGCCCGTGAGCCGTGGCCGCTGAGCCTGCGCGTCCGGAGCCTGTGCTCCACAGCGGGAGAGGCCACAACAGTGAGAGGCCCGCGTACCGCAAAAAAAAACAAGGAACCTGAAAACTTTGGACGGGGCATTGGTACACGTTCCTAGTTTTGGTTGGGAAGGCACAAAGCAGTGGTGTGCTGGCCAATGTTTAACAACCTGCTGTCTTTAAAAATGAACCCCGATTTGTAGCATTTGTCAATTTCTGTGGTGTCAGTCCTCCCACCATGGCTGACAAACTCCACATGCAGCGTCACTGAATACAGAATTGGGAAGAGATGCACAGCAGCTCCCCATTTCAGACTATCTTCACCATGTGGATAGCACAAGTGTAAACAACCTCAATAGCAGAGATAATAATAAACAATTATAGTAAAATAAGTAGGTAAAAATAATTAAGTGATAGGTTTAGGGTATTTAATACTTTAGTTTGCAATATAATATATCTAATTGTAACTTTATATAATTTAATTTTCAATACTGGCATTTTTAGCAATTAGCTTGCAAATTTCCTAAAAATATAACAATTGGTCTCAAGAGCTGGAACAAGCCAGCTCCAGAGCACCACTTCTCATCACTACCTCCACTGCTTCATTCTGGTCTAATGCACTGTCTTCTCTCGTTGGATTACTGCGTTAGCCTTCTAACTCTTCTCCCTGCTCTGCCCTTGCCCACCCAGAGCGTATTCACACAGCAGTAAAGAATGATTCTTCTAATACATGAGACAGATCATGTCACTCTTCTGCTCAAATGTCTGCAATAGCTCCCCATTTCTTTCAAAGTCCAAGTCAAAGTCCTATATTATTTGCACTCCTCTCCACCCATCACCACCCTTGCCTTCCTGACCTCATCTTCTAAGTCTCTCCCTGCCAGTTACTGCTTTTGTCAACTCACTTCTGGATGCTGTTTGAACATCTAGACAGGTTCCACCTTCACACTGTTCCCTCTGCCTGCGATGCTCTTCCCCCAACATCCTCATGCTTTGTTCCCTCATCTCCTTCATCTTTGCTCCACCATACCATCTCAGTGAGGTTTGATTGGTTCACCTTACTTAAAATTGCACACGGCCCAGCCCCCATACATACTACTGCTATCCCTTTTTCTGGTCTTCTCTTTTTCCCCATAGCACCCATCACGTTCAGTCACACAATATAATTTATTTATTTGTTATATTTATTTTTATTTTTGATTTCCCTCTGCCCCCACTAGAATGTAAGCTCCATTAGAGCAGAGATCTTTATCTGTTTTGTTGACAGATATAACCTTAGAACATGCAAAACCCATAATAGGTCAATAGTTATTTGTTGAAAGAGTGAGTTTCCTAAAAGTCAAACCAAGAAGCCTGAACTATTCTTTCAGAATTTATACAGTACTTTACTTATTCACAATACATGCTTAGACCAGGAGCTGAGTTTCCAGAATGTCCTTCAAAAACCTTTTTATTTTTCCTAAACTTTTCAGGGTAAAGGAGTTCTTTATTTCTAATGCAAATACTTCAGTGTTTCCATTGATGTTCTTTTTTTCAACTTCTTATTTTGGAATAACTTTAGATACAGAAAAGTTGCCAAGATAGTACAGAGAATTCACCTAGCTTTTGCTAATGTTAACATAATACATGACAGGGCACATTTGTCAAAACTAAGAAATTAACATTGGTACAATATAATATTCACTTTTAAATGATTTATTTTTCTTTCGTGAGGAAACTATACCGCTTGGAGTACTTACAATAACACTGCAGTTTTTTCTCAAATCTGATTTTCTTTGGCTTTGGTTTATCACTTTCGTTGCACTTTTTGTTCTGCTTTGTCCTTACAATGTGGCCAACCCCAAGTCATTCTTAATCTTCTCCTCACTTGCTGCTAGCATTCTTATGCTCCTATCTGATATATATAAGTGCTTTCATGCAGCCCAGCCGAGCTATTATATCCCAGGCCCCATCTACCAGCATGACAGGACTCCCACAGAAGCTGGGGGTGGGGGGGAGGTGGAGGGGGAAGGTCCAGCTGATGCCAGATGTTCAACCAAGCAGAACAGTTGTAGAGTCCTTGGGATTGGGAATTTCCAGGGGTCCCATTGAAGCAGGAAAATTGGAAGGTTCTGAGTAACATCTGAAAGTCCCAGAAGGTGGGCAGGCAGGAATCAGTGGATAACAAAATCTCAGTCTCCAAAATGGGAATCAAGGGCAAAATTCCATTACAGCAAGAACTGCTAAGAAGAAGGAAACCTACCCTCCAGAACAGAAATGTAGAAGGTAGACCGGGACTGAGCACACAAGGAAAGGGGTAGGAGAAGAAAAAGTTACTGGAATTTGAGAAAGATATTATTAGAATGGAGGGAGCTGGGGGTTTGAGCTGTAACAATGTGAACAATATAGAAATCTCCTGGGTCCCACTCGGCATCAGGTTTGTGTAGGAGCCCGCTGGTTAGTACTAGGGCACCAAGTCCCAGCGCAGCCTTATTTATGTCTCAACACTAAGCCCACTGAAGGCCAGTTGTGTGCTAAGGTTCTAAAGAATTCCAGCCTCACCTGGAGAAGGACGGGCTGGGTGTTGGTGAAGGTGAAGTAGGGTGTCTGTGGGAACCTTTGTGGGACCATTGGGAAAGGAAGAGCTAGAGTGAACTCAGAGTGAAATAATTGTGTGTGCAGATGAACCACAGCAGAACCAAGAACAGGAACTGGTAAGCTCCTACCACCTTGATATCCAGTTTTACAATGTAAACACTATGATTCTAAAAGAAAAAGCCCACCACATCCTAGAATTGTGTCCTTCTAGATGTCCCATACCTGAAATTACCTCAGCCTCCCTGCCACCTGTGGCTTAGCAGAGTATGCTGTGTTATTGAAAGAATTCATAGATGTAATTACTATATTTTGTCTTCTAAGGTATCTCAGCATATGGAAAGTATATTCTACAAGAAAAGTCTTTCACTTCCTACCCACACGAAACAAGCATTTGATCAACCAACAGATACAAACCCTCTTTTGGATTTTAATTCCTGGAGTGATACACTGGACATTCCTTGTTCCCAGGATATGATCATTCCTAAAAGAACTAAGCGAGATACTATGAGAAATTAAAACCCTCACGGAGCAAGAACAGTCTTAATCGGTTTTCTGAAAAGTCTGGCATATTCTGAAGGGTGTGCGGGGGTTTCCCAGGACCAGATGGCGGCTCAGAGGGAGAGAAAGCCCACCCTCCTGAGCTCTCTGGGAGGAGGCCTCGCCCAGGCTTCCTGAGGTGACCACATCACAAAGTAGCTGGAGGCATATCCTTAGAAGCAAATACTAAATGAAGGATAGAATTTGCAAACATCAAATTTGTATATATAAAGAGGTCTATTTCTTTTTTTTCCTTCCAGTTTTATTGAGATACTATTGACATAACAGCACTGCATAAATTTCAGGTGTACCACATAATGATATGACTTAAATACATCATGAAACAGCTGTCACAATAAGTTTAGTGAATATCCGTCATCCCTTATAGATACAAAATGAAAGAAACAAAGTTCTTCCTTGTGATGAGAACTCTTAGGATTTACTTACTTAACAGCTTTCATATATAACGTACAGCAGTGTTCATTCTATTTATCATGTGGTACATTGCATCCCTAGTACTTATTTATCTTACAGCTGGAAGTTTGTACCCTTTGACAACCTTCATTAAAGAGGTCTATTTCTGATTTTCAAAAAAAAAAAAAAAAGAAAGCTATAGTTGGATGTTTCCACGAGGATATCTGTGCAGAAGCCAGAAGAGCTGACACTGAAAAACAGAGCTCCTAACTGTCTTCACTGGCTTCCCATCCCCCAGCCCAGAGAGAGACAGAGGCAACCCAGTGGAGCCAGAAGGAGGAAGAAGAGAATGTGAAGTACAAAATAGAGAAATAGAGGAGCTGAGCACAAGGCCCCAGCTTTTCTCGTGGCAGGCTTTCAGCCTGAAGGAAGCTGGAGAAAGGAACGGGCAGAAGCTCGAACCTTAAAATTCAGAGTTCGACTGTTACTCAGCATTTTCCTTCTGATATGAAACCATGTTATGACTAAAAACAACTGGAGGACTCCTTATGACCTGAGAGGGAGAGGAAAGGGCATAGTGACCACCTCCTATTTCACCCAAGAGGTGGGGAAGAGTTACCTCCTCAAAGCAGTACTGAACTGGCAAGATCGAGGGGAGACGATGACGGCAGCTTCTGCGCGTGCCCCGTGGAATCCCACTCTTTCAACTTCACATTTAACAGAAAGACTGTGAAAGGATCCGCAGGGAGCTGATAAGCGTTTGCTCAAGGAGGGTATTGGGTGACAGCGGTGTGAGGGAGACTTCTTACTATATACCCTCTGGTACATTTTAAATTTTAAACTATGAGAACGTATTTTCTGTTTTTAAAATTTATATTTAAAATAAACTGGGACTTCCCTGGTGGTCCGATGGTTAACACTCTGAGCTTCCACTGCAGGGGGCATGGGTTCAATCCCTGGTCAGGGAACTAAGATCCCCCACGCCGTGGGGTGCGGCCAAAAAACAGAAAAAATAAAATAAAAATATAAACTGTGGTAGGCAGCTTCTAAGATGGACGCCAGTTACCCCTGCTTCCTGATGTTCATACCTTGTGTGATTCCCCTCCCCTTTGGGGTGGGCTGCAGTTATGACTCTTTCTAAGGGATAGAAGATGGAAGACATGACGGGGTGTCACTTCTGTGGCTTCTGTCACAGGTCCTCTCTCTCATTCTCTTTGGATTGCTCGCTCTGGAGGAAGCCAGCTTTTCTGTCTGGAGGCGGACCTGTGGAGAGGACGGTGTGACTGAACTCGGCAATATATCTTCTGAGGCCTGCCAATAGCCACGTGACTCTTCTTCCAGCTCCTGCCCACAGCTTGACGGCAGCCTTGTGGCTGACCCTGAGCCAGAGTCCCCCAGCTAAGCCGCTCCTGGGTTCCTGACCCACAGAAACTGTGGGATAATAAGTATGTGTTGTTTCCAGCCACTAATGGAATAATTTGTTTTGTAGCAATAGATTCCTAAAACAAACAAATTGCATTGATAAACATAGCGTGCTTCCCATCTTCACTTTTTGATTTGGAAGATGGGCTTTTGAAGTCATTGCCCCACAAGCCATGTTAATTTAGTTGATCTTTGCTTTCTTTCATTTTTAATGTGAAAACAACAGGGTTTTTTCCTGACATAAAGTTATATTATACTATCAAACATGCTTGTGGACCAAAGAGGGAGTATTGGTAACTTTGAGGGGAGAGAGAGAGAAAGAGAGAGAAAGGCTCAGAGAGAGAAATAATACTTTCAAATTTCAAAATTTTAAGAACTGTTTTGTCACATAACCTTTCACTTGCTGTAATTCCCAGCATATAAAAGTTTCACAAGGTGCCAAACGTGAGTTAACAGGTGTTATGGTGTGGGATAAAAAGAAAGCTTAATTAATACTTTTAGTGGCAAAGGGATCATGGGATTCCATCCATATGATGGCTTTTGAATTTCTTTTCCCTGCTAAATGAGTCAATTGAGTTGGTAACTGATTCACTTGAACAGATGTGTCTCAATGTTACTCTAAGGAAAATGTCCTTATGTCATCCTGGCATGTACTATCACCAAAAAAAGCACTGTGCTTAATTTTAGAACCATGCATAAAAAGAGAACCACGTAAAGGAGGCTCTCCCCAGCTCTCAGCACTCTTCTTTGGAAGAAAAGGAGACTGAAGTTGCTTGTCCACACTAAGATGATTCTTTCCAGATTCATGACTCTAGGCTACCTTTTAACAAAAACCCACTTTAGTAATCAAAATTATATTGAAGGGTGAAAATTTTACTCATATTATCATATAGAAATAGTTTTTAACTCTTCTGCAAATTCAACTTTAGTCTTGATTGTACTGTGTACCCTTTGGGAGAATAAAATAAAGAACAGCAAAAACAACAACAAAATTCTCATGTTTGAAAAATAATCACAATAAAAATGTGTTTGCTAAATAGGCTCTTCTGACTTATGAAACATTCTGTTTAGACAAGGGGAATAAACATCCATATAATGGAGTACTATGTAACTGTTCCTCTATGGAAGTATTAAACAGCTATTAAAAAGCAATAATAAAAAAAAAAAAAAATATAAAAAAAAAAAAATAAAAAAAAAAAATAAAAAAAAAAATATAAAAAAAAAAAAAAAAAAAAAAAAGCAATAATAGAATTCAAATATCACCACTTTGCACCCCTAAAAACTAAAGGACCTAAACAGTGATCATAAATGACTATTAACACCACAAAAAGAGAAACAACCAGACATTATATGCCTCCTCATGGAAGCTTATGAAACTGTTACGAATATAGCAAAATCCAAACTGGGGGAAACTGTATAGTAGAAATGACCTGATCTTCTTCAACAAATAAATTGCAAGGAGAAACAGAGAAAGGGAAAAGGGAAACCAATAGATTAAAAGATACTAAAGATTTAAATCACCCAGATGTAAAAGTTTTAGGAACAGGTGGTGATGATGGTGGTGAATGTTATTATTGCCACTGAACCGTACACTTAAAATTGGTTAAAATCACAAGTTTTATACATATTTTACCACAATAAATTTTTTAAAGGTTCATATCACCAATACAATTATTTGGATGCCTATTGAATATATTGTTTAAAAAAAAGAGAAATAATTGGGGAAATTTGAACATGATTGATGATATTCACTTCTATTAAAGAATTATTGTCTGTTTTTTGGATGCAGTAATAGTGACATTTTTATTGTGGTAAGAACATTTAACACGAAATCTTTCCTCTTAACAAATATTTATGTGCACAATACAATATTGTTAAGGCACACTGTCATGTAGCATATCTCTAGAACTTAGTCATCTTACCTAAGTAGTTTTTTTTTTTTTGAGTTCTTATCTCTTAGAGATGTATACTGAAATATGTACAGATAAAATGATATATATTGGATCTGGGATTCGATTTTACCTGACCTACAATCTAATAAATTATCCACTTATTCTTTTATGGAGCCTGGCAGAATACTCAAGACCCTTGGGTCAGAGACAAAGAACTTTATTACTCATGACACAATAAGCAGCACAAACATTAGCATATTTGTTTTGGGTCCCCTTGCTCTCGGTGCCACCGGGGTAACACAGATGGATGGCTGCACGTGCAGTGGGTTGCTTCACAGCTGTGGAACACTGAGTTTGGGGAACTCACTAGTCTTACAGCAAACAGTAAGAGCAAGAAAGACCTACTGTTTGTCCAGGGGTGGGTGTGGAGGGTGGAGGGGTGGGGAGGAGATGTTACCTCATTTCTTAAAGTTACTTAGTACACAGTCAACCTTGAGAAATGGGCCTGGTGAAAGCAGTCAGGGCCTTGGCATCTTGGTCCATCCAGCAAGATCTGTAGGAACATAAGAGGCCCAAAGAAGAGTCTCTCTCCCAACAATATCATGACATGAATTTGCTTCAAAAAATCCATTGAGAAATGAGCCTTTGGTAAGTCAGTGGGAGTATAGTGAAACAAGTTTGGCCATGAGTCGATACTTGTTGAAGCTGGGTTGTGAGTATATATGAGTATATAAGGTCCACTGTACTCTTCACCGTTTTTTTGTATATGTTTGAACTTTTCCACAATAAAAGTTTTTTAAAAATCTGTTTACTAAAGAGTTATCTTATACAATATGTATGGATTCCAATATTTTTTAATAGAATATGCAAAAATACATATTTGTTATTTTTAATTTATGGAATATTTTGTTCTGCCCAATAATACTAAGAATATACTTCAAGCAAATGCTATTCCTCATTATGGTAAATATATACATTGTCATCTCATTACAAATATACGAAAGGTCTGTTTTATAGAGAGTTGTAGTCAATTTACGGTACTTTTCCAGCCTGTCCTCTGCCAAATGAATGTGTCTTCACGTAAGCCAACAACATGAGGTCCAAGGTCTTCGATGTATCTGCTAAGAATCCTGAGATGTCATTGTACAGCTGTGAAAAGTTAATCTCCCCAGGAAAGGTAAGAGTTCACTTGAACATCATTGGGTGCCATTTTGAAAAAAATTAGAATGCTTTTAGGTTGTGCATATATATTTTTTAAACTAAACTTCTAATGTATCTCACCACTACCACCCTCATTCCCTAAGGGGTGGATTTTATTTTGCTAGTTAGAGTGACAAAAAGTTTACTGATTGTTTAATTGAATTAGATTATTATCTCTTTCATTTTGCTAAGAAGTTATTCTCATCAAATAAAACAAAAGCAGGGACTTCCCTGGTGGCACAGTGGTTAAGAATCTGCCTGCCAATGCGGGGGACACGGGTTTGAGCCCTGGTCCGGGAAGATCCCACATGTTGCAGAACAACTAAGCCTGTGCACCACAACTACTGAGCCTGTGCTCTAGAGCCCGTGAGCCACAACTACTGAGCCTGCGTACCACAGCTGAAGCCCGCACACCTAGAGCCCATGCTCTGCAACAAGAGAAGCCACTGTATGGACCTAAAGTCTGTCATATAGAGTGAAGTCAGAAAGAGAAAAATACCGTATGCTAACACATATATATGGAATCTAAAAAAAAAAGAGAAAAAGAAAAAATGGTTCTCATGAACCTAGGGGCAGGACAGGAATAAAGACGCAGACGTAGAGAATGGACTTGAGAACATGGGGAAGGGTAAGCTGGGACGAATTGAGAGAGTAGCACTGACATACATACACTACCAAATGTAAAATAGATAGCTAGTGGGAAGCAGCCTCATAGCACAGGGAGATCAGCTGGGTGCTTTGTGACCACCTAGAGGGCTGGGATAAGGAGGGTGGGAGGGAGATGCAAGAGAGAGGGGATATGGGGATATATGTATACATAAAGCTGATTCAGTTTGTTATACAGCAGAAACACAACATTGTAAAGCAATTATGCTCCAATAAAGATGTTAAAAAAAAAAAAGCCACCGCAATGAGAAGACCGTGCACCACAACCAAGAGTAGCCTCCGCTCGCTGCAACTAGAGAAAGCCCGCACGCAGCAGCAAAGACCCAATGCAGCCAAAAATAAATACATACATAAATTTAAAAAAAACAAACAAGAAACAAAACCAAAAGCAAGGATCTCAAATACCTTGTTACTGTAAACAAATTTATCACCTTTTTTCCTAGTTCAGGCTGCTATAATAAAATACTATAGACTGGGTGGCTTATAAGCAACAGAAGTGTATTTCTCACAGTTCTGGAAGCTGGAAATCCAAGATCAGGGTGCCAGCACGGTCAGGTTCTGGTGAGAGTCCTCTTCCAGGTTGCAGACTGCTGACTTCTCATTTTATCCTCACATGGTAGAACTCAGAAAGCTGGAGCAAACTCTTATGACCCTTCTTAGAAGGGCATTAATCCCATTCTTGAGGGCTCTACCTTCATGACCTCATCACCTCCCAAAGGCCCTACCTCCTCATACCATCACATTGCGGGTTAGGATTTCAACATGAATTTTGGAGGAACACAGTCTATAACACCTTCATAGGCCCATTTTCCGTTAGTCTTCTCTCAACATTCTTGGGTTCTTTGATGTCTAAAACATTAGTCAGCAATCTCAGATGCCCTTCTGTGTCTTTTTGGGATAGGGGAAATAGCCAAATTTCTGAACTTTTTTTTCACAGTTCCACTCCTGTATAGAGAAGAGCTAATTTCACTTCAAAAAGGATGTTTCTCTCCTAATAGGCTGGGCCACGAGCTTCCTTGAATCACAGACTAGAAATGCCTTTCAACTGCTCTTTGAACACTGCATAATGTCCTGTGGAAGCTAGAAATTTCAGTGCTTTCTATATGGGACAGGTAGATAATTTGTTGAACGCTCAACTTGTTTCTTGACATTTGTGAGACTAACCCAACCAGTTTTGTGAAGGAAGCACAATATTTGTTGGAGTTATGTCAAATGCAGTGCTGTGTTTTGCCTTGATAACAGAACTCTGCTGCAGTTATTTTTTTTTTTTACTTTCAAAACAGGTATGATAAGTGTTTATGAAAAGCATTTGTATAATTTAATAAATAGTGGGAAACAGTTCCCTGATATTTTCAAAACTTCAGTTGCAGACCTCTACTAGGGCAACATCTTTTTCATACATTTAGGTCCCCAGACACTGAATAAATAGAAACAGCTTCATTCCAAGCTGCAGAAAGAAATTTGGTCCATGTTAGGTTTTTTTTATGAATTAGATGATGATCAGGTGGTTCATTGTGTTAATGAGATTGGAGTTACTATTGTAGTCTAATAGTTGGTTTAGAATCCTTTAACACTCAGCTTTTCCTAAATTATCATCTTGGCTCTTCGTGCTTTAACACCAGTGGCTACCACTAAAACCACTCATTTAGTTGAGTAAGCAAATAAATATTCACAGCACAGGAATAAGAATGAACCATCCCAAATCTGGTTGTATAGGCTATATATAAGAAAGATATCAACAATTCCAAAGAATAAATCTATAAGAGGCAACATTTTTAGTCCTGGGAGAATATGAAAAAAAGTCTTTATTCCAGGCCTGATGACTGCTCCCATGCTAGAGGCATAAAAAAATCATTACTCACCAGCCTTTGTCTACACTCACCAACTCTTTAGGTAAATCATGTACGGAATAGATTCTAAGCATTGCTTCCCTCATAGAGAACTTTCCAAAGTGAATGGTCTGATTAAGTTACTTCTTATAATTACTATCCCTAAAGCACTCGTTAATTCATAAATCAGGGCTTTCTTTTAAAATTTAGGATGAAGAATAACAATAAAATGCAAGTATTCTTGTGAAGACTCACTTTTCATGTTTGAAATCTTTAATTTGAAATAATTTTTCAATTATCTTATTTTAGGGTGGTGTATCAATTAGGATATTCTATGATGCAAATGACAGAAAACCCAATTCATACTGGCTTAAACTATAAAAAGGAGCTTGTTGGATCTTGTAACTAAAAAGTCTAAATGTTCGGCTTCAGGCGAGGCTTATCCAGCGGTTCAAGTGATGTCACTGAGGATCCAGTTTCTCTTTGTGCTGCCTTCCTTTGACTCCAATGTTAAGTTCTATAGAAGTGGCTTCTGAGCAGTTCCAGGGCCTCTTCTCCTGATAGAGAAATGCCTCTAGCAGTCAAGACCTAATATTCTCAAATCACAGGATAGAAAGGAAGAGCATGTCTCTTCTAATAGATTCAAACTCCTGGGAGTCACTCAGTTTCATTGATTCCTTTGGCTCCTGTGCCCAATACCTATGAGCTGGATACAGATTGGTTCATCCCTAAAGCCTGAATTTGTACATGTATTTTAGCTCCTTAATTTTGTTTTTCATTTGTAATATCTCATCTAACTCTTTTGGGTATTAGCCCCTTGAAAGCAACTATGGAATCTAAATTTCTTACACTATTTCAAAGTACCCACAACAATGAATGCTCAACAAATGGAACTGAATTATATGTAGCAATGATCATAATGATCATTCTTTTATTTATGCACTGTCTCTAACATCCCAAAGTACTTTGTAAAAAATATGTTAGAGTCACAGGATGACGAATGTTCTCCATTGGGAGTGGGAGGAAAGATAAGTTAGAGTGTTTATTTATTCCTTGGGTTACTTTCCTGCAAGTCTGCTTTCCTCATAAAGCCCACAGCTCCTGTCAGGCAGCCCTCTCTAGAAACAACAGCTATGGCCCTTCCTAAGTTCCGGATTGTGGGAAACCAGCCCCTCCTCTTGTCATTTCAGGCTGGGGGATGAAAAGGTTTCCTGCTATTGCTAGTTCTTGTTGGTTTCCCTTAACCCCACTCACACCTGTGTAATTGGTCCTTCATTAAGCTCTCCTCAATTATCTGGTTTAAGTGTGCCATTTGTGTCCTGCCAGCATCCTGACTTACACACACATACACTGTTAGAAAATCAAACTCAAACTGCCTTAAATCATCAATGGAATTTATTGAATCATGCAGCTAAAAAAAAAAGATGTCTTGCTTCAAGTCAGTGCAGTGGCTCAAATGACGGCATCAAGGCAATTAGAACTGGAAGAAACTTTATTAATCAGATTGTTATCTTGATTATAATATAATTAAATTTGTGTGCAGGAGGGATGAAAGGGTTTTTTTTTGTTTGTTTTGTTTTGTTTTTTGGGGTTTTTTGCTCCGTTTTGCACTAAAGAATAAGGAAAATAGTTTACTGGCCCACTTGTTTCTGAATCCTATGTTAGCACTCTGTAAACATTTGAGATAAATAAATGAGAACCTTCAGAGGCCAAAAGCAAAACTAACTCCACAGAACTATATGGAACCTAAAGGAAAAATAATTGCTTCATCATTTTTATTTTTGCACATCATTAACTCTTTTATTCACAGTACCTGACACAGTAAACTGATGGATGATGGAAAGTAGTGACTAGCTCTTTTCTCTCACGTGATGCTGGAGATGGTATAGCAACTGATGTACCTCTCTGTTCCCAAACACTTGCTGGCCATTCCTGTCGATTTCGTGTAGTGGAGAGACTGCGGAAGACCAAGGGCACTACTAGTAAATGATTTATAGTAACCAAGGACAGCGAAACATGCACTAGTTTTAATTTTTTCAAATAAAAAGACTTTCACTCTGTACACAGTATTTCCAATAACACTATAATGTCAAAGTTAAAGAACAAGATAACATAAAGTATGCTTAAAAGTTTCTCGTTGTTTCAAGCACTTTGTTTTTCCCTGTGAACAATGGACAATTGTGCCTTTAAACTGAAATACTTGTATGAGATTTAACACAGCTGACTTTCTCTCAAAAAAAAAATTCATCTTTTACACTTTCTAAGTTAGGAAAAGATTATTTAAATGTTTTTGATTCTTTCATTTATTTCTTTTTTAGGTAACCAGTGAGTGTGTCTCTGTTGTTCCATGCTATGCCAGTGACAGCAGTTTGTCCCTTATTTAGCATGGACAAGTATAACAATCAAGAGAGTAATGTGACCATGAGAATTAATGCAAAGCACTTGCTGCCCAAGAGGCAGTAGCTGGGGTAAGATAGGGCCATGGGAATACAAGAACAATGCCCTCCTCGTCCATGCTCCCACCCAGCCAGGGCTTCCCAGAAGCCAGACCTTTGGGGGAGGTGAGAGACCACCAAGGACACTTCAACCATAGCCCACTTGGCTCTCTGAAGAACCCACACAGCATGTCTTAGTCAATTTTTTAAATTAAAAATAACTTTTTTCCCTATTCCAAAAGCAATGCATGTTTATTATGCAGAATGTAAACATTTAAGATTAACAAAAAAAGAAAGAAAGAAGGAGGTAGGAGAGAGTAGCCTTTAATTACCCCTCTTAGGAATGACCATGGTTAACATTTTGGTGTATACGCAAAGCTCACTCACTCCTTGTCTCCCTCTCTTTCTGGGATTTTACTATGAATATCCTTTTGAATATCTTTATACACCATTAATTTAATTCATCTTTTACTCCCCACAGAACCTAACACAGTCCTGCAAGAGGAGGTATTCAATAAAAGGATGAATGGCTGAATGTCCGAATCAGCGCCTTTTATTCATATGCTGCTGGAGGTTAATATAGCAACTGCTGCACCACTCTGTTCCCACGTGCCTGCCAGAGGAGTACCAGGTATTGGGACTTATCTGAAACCATCAAGAAATCACAGTATTTGCTAACTCCACTAGAAAACCCCTCCTTAAAAGGAATGCTTCACAAGTGACAGAGCCCTTAACTTGGAGCTAGAAGATATAAGTTTGAATTACAATTGGTCATTTTACTTCTCATTTTACTTCTTTAAGCCTCCATCTTCTAATCTGTGAAATGAAGGCATTGACCTATGATGTATAGGATCCCTAGCAGTTAATATTCTATGCTATCTATATATGTCTGTCTATCCATCCATCCATCCAACCGAACACACATACATGTATGTGTGTATATATTTAAAAATTTTTTTTAGTGAAGAAAGGACCCAGGTGCTAGGCCGTGAGATGCTAGTATGACAAAATCTGGTTTTGTTTGCCTGTTTTGTAAAAACTGAAAGTCTTATAGGAAACCCAGCCAACATGCTTTTCCATGCCCACAAACACTCTCTGTGGCTAAACTGGGAAAATCAAAAGCATGAAAACCAAAAAACCAAAAAGAAAAATAGAAAATAATGAAAGTATCTCTCTACATGTGGCTTTTATTAATTCTCAGATTCTCAGATGATTGTTGTATTCTGTCTGAGGCTCCTTTTCTTGTTTCATAGCTTTACACTCTGTTGTGTCATTTTCAAAATACTCCCTCCCCCCATTTCCAAGGTTACAAGCAGAGAATAGCTCTTCACTGATCTGTGAACAATGAGCTCTGTTTGGTAAGAGAACTTGACAACTGAAGCAGAAGAAATCCTAATATCAAAACAGGTTGAGACAGGAAAATGATTAGTAACTCAAGTGTCTGGGTGGAAAGGGAGTATGAACTATCACCTCCTACCCATTCCTTCCCGTCAAGCTTTGAGCCATTTTAAAACCCCATACCGATTCCTGAGAGCATTGAAGAAATGATGTGTTTCCAACATGTTCTGGCTGATGCTGAGGGCTCCTTCCCACATGTGCTTCTTCACCCTGCCTAAGCAGAGGGGATGTTAAGCATGGTGGAGGGGACCAGAGGGAACCATACTTAGAAAACCCTGCTGCTAGAAGTTTGTCCATGCAAGCGCACCGAGGCTTTCGGAACTCACCACCTCCAGAGTGTTTGCTTTTTCCAAATGATCATTCGGAACAGGTTTGTTCATTCCTAATACAGGTGAAATGCACCCAATTCTTACTTCCTCTAACTTGGGACATTCTGCCCCTATGCTTGTAGCACCATGCTAAGCCTGGCTGGAAATGTTGTCTTTGATTCCTAGGGTCTAGGCCAGGCCTTGCTGACCCAGCTATCACTGCTGTGGCCCCCAAATGGGAGGTGTGCTTAACACCTGGGCCCTCCTATCCCTGCAGTGGTGGGGAGCCACTGCTGCTTCCACCTTGGCTAATAAATGCTGCTCCTCTTCCCCCTTCTTTTGCTTTTTTTTTGTTTGTTTGTTTGTCTTTGGGTTTTTTTTTTGCGGTATGCGGGCCTCTCATTGTTGTGGCCTCTCCCGTTGCGGAGCACAGGCTCCGGACGCACAGGCTCAGCGGCCATGGCTCACGGGCCCAACCGCTCCGCGACATGTGGGATCTTCCTGGACCGGGGCACGAACCCGTGTCCCCTGCATCGGCAGGCGGACTCTCAACCACTGCGCCACCAGGGAAGCCCTTCTTTTGCTTTTTAAACTTAAATTTTTTAGTTTAAGAAAAGTAGTGCATAGGGTCACATGGCTCAAGAGGGTAAACCATGAAAAACCTGTTCCATCCCTGTCCTCCAGCCACTAATTGCCCTCCTGTAACAAGCAAAAATGTACATCTATTTTTTCACCCTCTTTTTACGCAAATATTAACATACTACATTTGAGAGGGTTTTTTTTTCATGTAACAAAATATTACACTGTTGCCAGCAATGAGTGAGTGCCTGTTATTCCAGCTCTCAACAACTTTTTTTTTTTTAAGTTGAAATACAACTGATTTACAATGTTGTGTTAGTTTCAGGTGTACAGCAAAGTGATTCGGTTTCATATATCTATTCTTTTTTAGATTCTTTTCCATTATAGGTTATTACAAGATAATGAGTGTAGTTCCCTGTGCTATATAGTAAGTCCTTGTTGGTAATCCATTTTATATATAATAGCATGTATATTTTAATCCCAGAGTCCTAATTTATCCCTCCCACACACACAGTTCTTTTCATTAATACACTAAGCAACTTTTACCAAGAGTCACACTAAAGCCAGAGGTCTGTGTTCTACATCAGAGGTAAGTGCTACATCAGCGATCTAAAATCTATACATCCTCTGAAGCTAGCACTCTGTTTGGGTCTGACTTACCAGATCAGGCTCCTTTTTCTCTTATCAGGAGCTCCCATTGCTCTCATGCCCCACATTGTTCCTTCCGAAACTCTGGTCCCCATGAGGACCACATCCATCACACATGTTGTATACGCCTTCACAGAGTTCAAGGTCTTTTTCTTGGAAAGATGTTCAGCCACAGTGCAGATCCGTGGATGCAAACAGATTCATAGTGAGAGATGAATCTTCTCTATGATCCTCTCTACAAAACCATACAAGTTCTTTTCCAGATCAGCCCCAATTAAAAAAAAAAATCAGCTCCTCAGATATCACAAAAGGAAGCAGTTCTTGGGGGTGGGGTGGGGAGGGGGAATGGAGATTACAGTACCCAAAGGTCGTCATATTAATTCTCATTCACAAACCATTCCTAACTGATGGTCTCCAGAGAGTCAAGCCAAACTGATCATTTTAAAAGTAAATAAATAGTGGCTGTATCAATTTACATTCCCACCAATGGTGCAAGAGGGTTCCCTTTTCTCCACACCCTCTCCAGCATTTATTGTTTGTAGATTTTTTTTGATACATCCACTATGCAGAACAATATGGAGGTTCCTTAAAAAACTAAAAACAGAACTACCAGATGACCCAGCAGTTCCACTCCTGGGCATATACCCTGAGAAAACCATAATTCAAAGAGAGACATGTACCACAATGTTCATTGCAGTACTATTTACAATAGCCAGGATATGGAAGCAACCTAAGTGTCCATCAACAGATGACTGGATAAAGAAGATGTGGCACATATATACAATGGAATATTACTCAGCCATAAAAAGAAACAAAACTGAGTTATTTGTAGTGAGGTGGATGGACCTAGAGTCTGTCATACGGAGTGAAGCAAGTCAGAAGGAGACAAACAAATACCGTTTGCTAACACATATATATGGAATCTAAAAAAAAAGGTTCTGAAGAACCTAGGGATAGGACAGGAATAAAGACGCAGACATAGAGAATGGACTTGAGGATACAGGGAGGGTGAAGGGTAAGCTGGGATTAAGTGAGAGAGTGGCATGGACATACATGCACTATCAAATGTAAAACAGATAGCTAGTGGGAAGCAGCTGCATAGCACAGGGAGATCAGCTCAGTGCTTTGTGACCACCTAGAGGGTTGGGATAGGGAGGGTGGGAGGGAGACGCAAAAGGGAGGGGATATGGGGATACATGTATACATATAGCTGATTCACTTCGTTATACAGCAGAAACTAAACATTGTAAAGCAATTATACTCCAATAAAGATGTTAAAATAAATAGTAAATAAATAATTGAATGAATAAACTATTTCTTACAATATTATCCCAATTAATATATGTAGAAGGAATGTTGACAATAGAAAATCAGCATTTAGCAACAGAAATAATTATCTCAGGCAAAGATAATTAATGAGTGCTAAAATGAGTGGGCAAAAGTATGATGAAAAGCAGAATATTTACATAAAGTATCCTCTCTTAGATGCTAATTAATTTCAACTTGTAACTTGACAGCAGTGAAACCTGGCAAAAATGCCATCTTAACTAAGTGATCAAGGTTAGCATCACCAGTGATGGAACACGTCAACTATATTCCTCCTGATAGAATGTACTGAGCAGGGCACGATGTCACTTTTGTGACATTCTTGCCAAAAATTCATAGCCTGAATATAATCATGAGGAAACATCAGTCAAACCTAAATGAGCAACATTTTACAAAATAACTGGCTAATACTCTTCAAAGAGTCAAAGAAAGGCAAAGAAAAACTACTGTTTCATTGTCATGAAAGACAAAGAAAAACTGAGGACCGGCCCAGATTAAAGACTAACAAAGCATGAAAACTAAATGCAGTCTAAGATCTGGGATTGAATCCTGAGCAAAAAAAGTAGTAGGACAGGACAAAATTTGAATAAGGTCTGCAGATTACTTAGTAGTACTCTGTCAAGTTAATTTCCTGTTTTGAAAATGGTACTGTGGGGCTTCCCTGGTGGCACAGTGGTTGAGAGTCCGCCTGCCGAGCAGGGGACGCGGGTTCGTGTCCCGGTCCGGGAGGATCCCACATGCCACGGAGTGGCTGGGCCCGTGAGCCGTGGCCGCTGAGCCTGCGCGTCCGGAGCCTGTGCTCCACAACGGGAGAGGCCACAACAGTGAGAGGCCCGCGTACCGCGAAAAAAAAAAGAGAATGGTACTGTGGTTACACAAGATGTTAACATTTGTAGAAGCTGGGTGAAGAGTACATGTGTATTCTTCTATTTTTTCTCAACTTTCTCTTAAGTATGAAAATATTTCAAAATGAATAGTTGAAAAAATTAAAAATAAATTCTAAAAAACATGGTTGAGAAAAATTCATTTATTATAATATTGGTTTGTGGACAGAGTAAAAAATACATATTAATTAAAAGAAATATCTTCACTCTTGAATTTAAGACTAGACAAGCGAGCTTTTTCTTTGATTAGTCATGTGTAGAATTATTCAGGCATTTCTTAAAATCACTCTAAACTCTCAGCATATACTTTATTACCAAAAGTTGAAGTTCAGTATAGCAACTGTACGTAAAAGTACTTAGATAATCTTGGTCTGTCCTTGTCACAATATCAATAGACCTCTGCTGGGAACTGTTTTATTATGACAACCGAGCACTAAATTCTCTAATCTTCAGGTCAGCAATTCCTGAGTGTATAGAAGAAGAAAGTTTTCCATTTGGCAGATGGAAAATCAAGATCCCCAAATCCCTCTCCTTAGGAAGTAGAGCTTAGGAAAAGAGCCTAGTACTTTTTTGCTGTTTGCTCTGAAATATAGCACTTTAAATGAACCGAGTTCATTTCCATTGGGGTTAGGGGTGACCCTGCATAACTCAGAAGCAACCTGTAGGGGAAAAAAAAAAAGGCAAGTACAGTCATGGGAAGCAGAAGATTTTACATGTCACGTAGGAATATAAAATGTTATATTTAGTAGTTTCTTATATAGATATACAAAAAAATTGAATAACTACGGGGGGGGGGAGGTAGACCCATAATTACCACAGCCTCCACCAGATTATTTAGATAATTACCTAAAAGTTAACATATCTACTCCGTAAGATTTACTGGCCTTTTGTTCTTTTCATTTCAGAGAAATCAGCATTACTGGACCAGTTCTTGACCACAAGTGCTGTCTGAAAATTTTCTGAGGACAATATAATGTGAACAAAAAATTAATAGTTGATCTAAAAAAGAAATGGAAAATTTTATTCGAGCCAAACTGAGGATTATAACCAAGGAGACAGTCTTTCAGAAAGCTCTGAAGACTGTTCTGCCCATTAGAGATCAAAACACAATTATATAAGTTTTTGAGACAAAGGGTTATATGTCAAATGACTATTGACAATTTACATAATCCAGATCTATACATACAAAGCAAGTAGTGGGTCATGCTAACTAGTTTTTTGTTTTTTGTTTTTTTAAAATTTATTTTCGGCTGCATTGGGTCTTCGCTACTGCACACGGGCTTTCTCTAGTTGTGGTGAGCGGGGAGCTACTCTTCGTTGTGGTGTGTGGGCTTCTCATTGTGGTGGCTTCTGTTGTTGCGGGGCACAGGCTCTAGGCGCACAGGCTTCAGTAGTTGTGGCACGTGGGCTCAGTAGTTGTGGCTCATGGGCTCTAGTGCGCAGGCTCAGTAGTTGTGGCGCATGGGCTTGGTTGCTCCGCGGCATGTGGATCTTCCCAGACCAGGGCTCGAACCCGTGTCCCCTGCATTGGCAGGCAGATTCTTAACCACTGCGCCACCAGGTAAGTCCCATGCTTGTTACAAGATTAAGAAGGAATATTATTTCCTAAGGAGGGCTGGTTAATGCAGATCCACAATACACACTAAAGGGAAGGTAGGAGGCCCAAACCGGCAAAGAAAAATTTTTATGTTTAAATTTTTCTTGTCTTGACATAAAACATGAATTTTATTTTATCAACAAGAAGAAAAAATGTTAGGATTTTTCTCCCAATCTGCATGTGAGGTCCAGGTCTAGATGCCCTGGTTTTCTTGGCCCTCCTGACTTCAGGTTCCATGAATTCTGTGCCAATTGAACTTCTGTTCTCACCCTTGCCATCCCTCTCCTCTCTTCCCATCTTCATAGATGTTGGGTTTGGACAGAAAACAAGCTCTAGATATATTAATAACCTATGAGGTTTAGCTTTCTTTCCTTGTCCAAAAGGTTTTAATGTGGGGGATTTTTTGCTTTGTCAAACCCTGTATTTTCTCTCAAATTGCTGGGTTGGAGGTAGGTTGAGAAGGTGGATCCTTACATGTCTCTGTTCTCAGGTAAGACTACTATTATACAGGAAACCAAGCACAATGACTGAAAGCTAGAGTCTCTCATCTTGCACAAGGAAGTGCTTCCTCCATCAAATCTAGGGAAGCTTATTAAACCGGTTCCTTCTAATTTCATAGAGGACTACAGAGATAATAGAGGCCATGGATATACGGAAGACTTAACATAATTTTGTCCATCTTGGAAGTATATTTCTCTCCATTTACGAAAGCTGCAGAGGATAAGGGCTATGTCATTGTCATCATTCGTTATTTACTCCATTGACACCCATTCACACTAAGCCAGTAGTGTGAATTTGTTGTTTTCATTTCTACCAGACTGTGAACCTTTTAAGGGCAGGTACTATGTCTTATTCTGCTGTTCTCAATGAGAACAGCAGAATAAGACATAGTACCTGCCCTTAAAAAGTTCACAGTCTGGTAGAAATGAAAACAACAAATTATACTATTTGTTGTTTAAATTGTATTTTTTATATATATATATATATAATTTTACATATAAATATATTAAAACTATATTAAATTATATATACTATAGCACTGATTGTATGAAATGTTGCAGAAACCCAGAAAAAGGAACAGCTAATTCTGCTGAAGAAAGAATTCAGGGAAGGTTTCACTGTGGAAGTGTTAGGTTTCTTGACCCTTGAAGGATCTGCCAAGTGAGAAGGGGAAGAAAAAAATGGAAACATGTGGGTATGAAAAGGCATTTGGCAGGATGGGGGAGTAGGAGAAGTGTGGTCTCACAGTACGAAAGATGAAGCAGGAAAGGAGTGACCCAGGTGATTCTAAGGAAGAAGATGATGGTTGGATATGGTCAGCTGGCACATGGCAAAGGATAGAAAGCTAAAGTCTTCATTTCTCAGACTTCCTTGCAGCTAGAGTCTGGTTCTAATTCAATGCACTGGTTGTATATCAGAAGGCCAAAAGTGATGAGGAAGCCATCTTTCTGCTGCTGGCTGGCTTTCACTTTGCTGGCAGGCAAGGTCATGGAGACACAGGGTTCTTCTTCAGCTCCAGTGTTCAGCCTTGATTGTGGGAGTTGAGGCAGCTGCAGCAGTGCTGGCAACAACTTCTGATGCTGGCTTCCCAACAGGTTGATCACAGCTATCTGGTAATTTCTTGAACTCAGCGTGGCTATCGTGGACTCCTCACTCCTCCAAAGTTCTGACAGGCCCAGGCTTGATCCTGCTTTTGCAAACTTTCAATGATTTTGGAAGCATCTAATTCCCCTAATTAAGTCTTTACAAACAGCAACATTAGTAGTACAATCTTCATTCACATACATGGTACTCATGACTTCCTTATCTTTGCTCTATTAGTTAGGGTTCAGTGCAAAAAAAGAGAAACTAATCTCTGTATTTTAACAAGGACTTAATTAGGGGAATGACAAAACAATTACCATTTCGGTTAAAAAGTCAAAGTGACTCTTAAAAATGTTCTTAGTCTAATATTAGCGTACTAAAAATCATGTATTGTGCTTTTTTCAAAACAAAATATTTATGCTCATTTTTCAATAATACATATTCGTTGTCTTATTTATGCTGTTTCCTGAGTGGAAGTCTAAATAATCAACTCAATTTAAAACATTAACTGAAATTTTAAATAAAATTAGGTTTACTGTATTTTATTTTATATTAAACATATGTATATTAAATTTTTTTTTCTTTGTGATAACAGCATTAAGTCACTGACATTGTCAATTAACATATTTTAAAGTGCTTTTATAAAAATAATGCCCCAAAAGGCCTGGGTGTTATTTGTTATACTTCCCTACAATTTTTTTCTTTTCAATTTAGTCACACATATATATTTAACATACAAGATGGACCCAGAGAAAGTGTTATTTAAAACAAAAACCTAAATGTATCAGTTACCAGTTTGGATAAGTCTGATCAATGGGAATACATTTCTATGTACTATTCCATTCCACTTACTGGGATGGTAGATCCCAGGAAACTGACTTTTTCAAGTCCACACCTAATCATCAGTCCTCAAGAGAGGGGAACCTGATCAGAGAACACTTTGTTTAGCAGAGCATGGTAATGAGTTTTTATATATTTATGCATCCCAAGGAATCCAGTAAAGAGTAAAGACCTCAAATTCTCTATATAGCAAGAAAAATTCTGAGTTTCGGCCCCAGGGAGAAGAAGTGACAGAGTCCAGGGATAAACAGAAGTTTTGCGTTGGCAGAAGAAAGGGAGAGGGGTAATGTGCCTCATTTGGGTGAGAAATAAAAGTCAAGTCACAGGAATGAGATTGCAAATTCATAAGGAAATCAGAGCAAGAAGTGGCCAGGAGAAACTCCCCACTACCACCATCAAAGATATAAATGGGGTGATGATAAGAGTGCTTGAGCTATTTTTATATAAATATTAAATGGAGGGAGGACCCAGAAACGTGACATTTGGGTTATATGTGCAAATATTAGCCATCCTTAATGTTGCTGTACATGCTGGGGAGCAATGGTGCCTGGCAGGTGGTTAACAAGGGAGTGGAGGATGGTCTGGAGTGTAGAGAGGGTAGAGTTGGGGTGGAACGACTAGCAGGCTTTTGCAACAACATTTCAGGTAGGAAATGATAAAAACCTAATCAAAGCAATGGCAATAGGAATGATGAGGAAGGGAAGAATTCCAAACATCTTAGTTGCAGGATTGCTTACTGATTGGCATGGTTGATACCTCCAAGGTTTCTAGCATGAGTGACTAAGTGAACAGTGATGCAGTTACCAGAGTTTAAAAATACAGTAAAAGAGACAGGTTTTGTGGGGGGGAATGGTGATTTCTAGTTGGACATTCAGTGGAGATATCCAGAAGACAACTAGAAATAAACAGTAATGCAGTATTTTGGAATTAAGCTGTAAACATGAATAAGAATCCCCAGAATGCATGGAGAAAAGGGAAGAAGATGAGAATGGAAACGTGGTGGCCAGGAACATTGAAGAGCTAGGTAAAGAGAGAGGAGCCAAAGAGATATCAGAAGGAACAACCTGATATCATGAATGCCAAAGAAGGAGAACAAATTAAGTGCATGGTCAATATTGTCAAGATGCTACAATTTGACATGAATTATTAATGGATGGTGGAGGTACAAACCAAATTGTTGTAGTCTAAGGAGTGAATGTCAGTGAGACGTGGGGAGAGTAAATTAAACCTCTTCTGAAGAAAAAGGTGGTAGGGCAGTAGCTAGAGAGGTAGTTATTTTCCGTGAAGGGCTTTCATTCCCCATCATAGTCCTAACCTAGCATTTTGCATCTAGTAGGCACTCAACATCTATTAAATACAATAATATTTTCATTTATAAACTAGCTTTCCTATGAAGAGAATCCAGGGTTCTCCAAATAAAACAGTACAAAACAGATCTACCCTCATTTTGGATGGGGAGGACTGAAGGAAATAAACACATTTCATACTCTGTGTTATGTTTTGGGTTAATTGGTAAGAATCATCATTTTTTCTCACCCCTCTCTGACTACACACACCCTGATTGTAGATTATAGAAGAAAAAGGAACCAAATGACTTGCTGATCCAGTCCCCAGACTGCAGAATTGCATAGTCCAAAAATGAACTTTAGCTATGTTACTTTATAAAAGACTAGGCATCAAGATGCCACTATTTGCCTTAATTACATATTTAATTGCTATTAGGTTACATATATATGGGGAATGAAGAATTTTTTAAAGATATAATATATGCTCAGCATAACATTAAGTGAAAAAGGCATATTATGCAATATGATCTCAATTAGGGGGAAAGAGGGAAATATATATACACACAAAGTATGAATAAATACTAGAAGAAAATAAACTGTTAACAGATCTTTGGACGGTAGCGTTAGGGATTTTTATTTCCTTCATCTTACTTTTCTGTAAATTCCTAATTTTCCATTATTTAAAATCTCCATCTAAAAACACTTACTAGCAATTTAAGCCCATTCTCTTTGATCTAAGTAGCTCTAAAATAACAATAGTTATAATAGTAATTCACCAGACTCCAAGTACCCTGCAGTCTTCTTAATTCCAACTTCTTAGAATCTCTCTCCTTACTCATCGTATTAGTTGCTTGTACTCCCTGAGTTCTCTGACTCGGATTCTAAAGGTGCGTTTCGAGAAGCAACGTGGAAAATGGAATGGGGAATCCAAAGTTTGTTTCACATGAGCCCGACTACCCCCTACATTGTACGGGGAGATAATTTGGCTTAGGTCTCGTCTGTGCCATCTACCAACTGTGGAGCCTTAGATAAATCTGTTCATATCGCTGCACCTCAGCTGTCTCGGCTTTCCCATCTTCAAAATGGGATTAGGAGAATTTACAAGTGGGGAATAGATGATGCAGGGCTCACTGGCAAGAAAAGAAGTGCCACACTTAGAGACGTCTAGAATTCCATAGGTCTCAGGAAATCCTCTGTAAAAGGTTCCACCCCAAACCTACTGACTCCGAGGAGCATGGGGCCCCAGGAATCTGTATTTTAATAGCTTCCCAGGTGATTCAGATGCCCAGTCAGGTTTGAGAACCAAGGACTCTTTCCAGTCCTCCTGTTCTTTGATCCACTTCTCAACTTCCTTCTGGTCCCAGCGATTTCCAGTTCCTGCAACAAAAGGAGCCAAGGAAAGAGGGGAGAGAAAGCGCAGCCAAGACCCGCCGAGCCCGCCTAGTACCGGCCTCTCGCCAGCCTCCCCGCTCCGGCGCCAGCCGGTAGATTACATAACAGCCCCGCGGCGCGCTATCGCGATATTTCCACCGCCCCCGCCTACTTCCACGTCAGAGGGAACCGGGCGGAGCGGCCAACATGGCGGAACGCAGGCGACACAAGAAGCGGATTCAGGTAGCAAAGCCGAGCCCTGGGATAGGGGACTCTCGGAAGTGGAAGACGCAGGGAAAGCTCCCGGGAAGGGTGGGCGAAATCGAGGACGAGGTGGGGTGGGGTTCCCCCGCGAGGTCGCCGGTTGCGGGCTGAGTCGTTTTGAGGGGCCTGAGGAAGGGCGGTGTTGGCGACGGCGGAGACCGAGGCGGAGGTGCTGGGGCAGCGGCGGAAGGCGGGAGGCGCGGCCGCCAGCCCAGGGTGGCGGTGGCGGCGGCGGCGTTGTCGTTGTCGGCCTGGGCCTGTGCTGGGAGGTCCGCGTCCTCCGAGCGCAGACACCGACCCTCCCCGGGCTCCTCCCCTCCCTTCTCCACGCCATCCTTTCGCCTTAGCTGTCCCGAAATTAAGGCCGCGATAATTAGGGTAGAAGGAGGCGGAGGACTGACCTAAAGCTGCCCGTTCTTTGTGCGCAGATAGAAGCACCGTAGGAGGGGGCAGTGATCGGGGTTTGGTCAGCTGCCCCAGGGGCCCAGGCGGCGATCTGCGTATCCAGATGTTCGTTTGCGTGCAGCCTCCTTTCTCCTCACAGTTATTAACTTAAACGTCCAACTGAAGCTTTCCGGCTTTCTTTCAGCGACACAGTGTAAATAAACAAAACTCCCTTGGTACTGCAAAGAGCGGGTCCCGCCCAGAAACCTTTCACATGCCAGTGTGTCATCCTCATAACCTACATAGCATCTCTCCCTCATTCCACATGCATGTCATCTGTGTATTTCTTCCTTGCAGTTTTCCCCCTGTTGTTCTTGCTCTTTGCCGAGAGGATTAAATATGGGGAACATCTTAGACTCAGGATGTTTTGTTGTCTCCTTATTAGCTCCTGTGCCTAGAAACCTTCATACGTCGTCATAAATTGATGGCGTGTTGTAAACTGTTAATATACTAATCACAAATTGTTACACTCGTCATTGTCTTTTTGTTCCTTACTATTTCATTGCTTAGATGAATGTTTCTAATGTTTTTTTCCCCCATTTTTATCACTTAACTGACTTACACCACAGGTGATTTGAGCTATGCAAGTTAAAATTCTCCTGAAAACTTTGAAGTACTAGGAAAAAAAAGATGCCAGTGATCAGTAAATTTAGAATTTTAGAATTAGGCAGAAATAAGAAAGTAGTTTCAAAAAGAGTACAGAAGGGGACCAGAGACAATTGCTCCCCAAGTTCAGACAGGTCATAAAACCAAGGCTTAAGGTTATTATGGAAGAAGTTTCTAATTATACTGTTTCTAGTCTTTCAAAATTTAGTGTTATTGGTCAGGTATGGATACAAAATATACTTTTATTAGAATTTGTATTGAAGTTATCAAATTAGGACTTACTGGACTTATATTTACACACGTGGTATATTTTATGGCCTTAAATAAACATTGTTTTTACAGTTTCAACTGTTCTTTAATATTGTTGTAAAGGTGATCCTAATTCACTTTGAATACCTGCTCTATTTCAATTGTGACCTCATATTAAGCAGAAGGATAGATTTAAAAACCTGTATAGTAGTGGTAGTGACTGGGAGCTAAAACTTGTGCCTGTTTGTACCCCAGTGTCAGTAATTATTGGCCGTGTAACTTTGGTCAAGTTACTTAACTTTTTTCCTCTATTTCCAAATCCATAAGAAGGAATATTTACCTTAAAAAAATATCCTCATTGGGTTGTGGAAAAAATAGGTGCGTGGGTGACTTGTTATTAAAGGTTATAAAAGCTATTAAAAGAGTGCTTAGCACATAACTCCTTTTTCCCCTTCCCCAGGGATGAAGGCTTTAGGATAATTTGTTTTGGTTTTTGTTAAGCACGCTGATATGCTGAAGAAAAATTAACAGTTATCTATTCAGTAAATAAACCTTTGAGTTGTGAGTTCCATAAAGAATGGCTGTTTACTTACTGTTGTTTAGTTGGGGATTAGATAAGTGTGTGAGGATCTGATTGCTAAAAATCAAGTTGGCATACTGCTAAGTGAAAATAAATAACATTTTTCACCTCCTCCAAGTTTTCTACATAGCTGTGCTATGTAAAATGTTGTGGAGATCTTGGGAGTGCTACCTGGAGTACTACTGTGCAGTGTCAACAGATTAATAGAAGTGTACAATATCTTATAAAACTCCTTGGTTTTTTTCCCTCCAGAGAATCAGAAACTCTATAATATTGGCATTACTTTAGACAAAAAGATCAAACGTAATGACCAAATTCAGAGTTGAAGTTACAGAAAAAATTCTATTGTGAGACTCTGGGCAAAAAGATCTGTAATATTAACTCAGTTTCCTGTTGCTACTTGATGTTTCATGTTTAGAAAAGATTTTTATGTTTAGTGGATTTACTGACCTTGAATTGTAATTTGTATATTGGGGGAAATGATTGATACAAACAAGTTCAGGGTTTTAAAAAGTAGTTAATTTGTATGCTTTTTCTTTTTTTTAAAATTTATTTTATTTATTTTTGGCTGCATTGGGTCTTCGTTGCTGCACACGTGCTTTCTGTAGCGGTGAGCGGGGGCTACTCTTCATTGTGGTGCGCGGGCTTCTCATTGTGGTGGCTTCTCGTTGCAGAGTATGGACTCTAGGTGTGCAGGCTTCAGTAGTTGTGGCTCACAGGCTCAGTAGTTGTGGCACGCGGACTTAGTTGCTCCGCGGCATGTGGGATCTTCCCGGCCCAGGGCTCGAACCCATGTCCCCTGCATCGGCAGGCGGATTCTTAAGCACTGCACCACCAGGGAAGCCCTGTATGCTTTTTCTAATGTAGCCTAATTTTAGATTCTGGTATTCCATCAAAGTTGGAAGCAAGAAGACTATTTTGTCACATTTCCTTCTTGGACTCACTTTACTGGTCACTGAAAACCGAAAGTGAGCTGCGTGTTCACTGACGTTATATTGGAAAGTTTTCATGATTGAGATTCTCAAGTGAGAGTGATCTCAATTCAAATTAATAAAACATTTGAAAGTAAATAATTGTAAGTTTTCTAAGAAATGCAATTATGTAAGTTTTTAAGAACATTAAAATCAGTGCTTATAGGTTAACAAAGTGCTGCTTACTAGAAGGGTTAATTGAGAATCCTAGTACCATGAAATTTTAGAGTTGAAAACGATTTTCAAGTAGTAGGGGTTTTTGGAATCTTTTTGCACAAATGCAGCTCTTATGTAAAAGCAGAGGGGTGGGCCCAAAGCCCTATCACCTCAGTACCCCACTACTTCACTACCATTATCCCTCATCCTTAAGCTACTTTTAGGACCTAGATCTAAAAGCATTACTAGGTATAAAACGTATTGATCTAAACCGTTAACATCATTTTACAGATACACTGAGGTTCAGTGAGGATATGTGGCTTGACCCAGGGTCACTCATCAAGATAGTAAAACCAGATTTAGACCAAGTCTTCTAATTCCAGCTGAATGTTCATTCCACCACACCATTGATAAAATAAAAAATAAATTGTTTTGACATACTTTAATCTTGCAATCTTTATATTAAATTGTACAACAAAGACTTAACAACACTTGTCCCTGCTAAAGAGGCTCATCCCATTTAGTGTTCTGCTTATGTGTAAAGTATCTAGTTGAGTTTTGGGACATTGAAATGGCTTATTCATTCCTAGAAATTTTATAATACCTGCATCTCAGTTAACTTTGTTGCACCCATCTGTCTCCCTGTCAGTAAAACCCTGACATATCACGAACCAATATGCTTAATTTCAGAAAAGGGCAAGTTTAGGATTATGCGCTCTGACTCTGGGACTTTCTGAAGAAAAGAGATGGAACCCAGGAAGCCAGTCCTAAGTGGAAAAACTTCCCCCAGAGGCTTAATGAAGGGCTTACAATGGCAGGGGGTGGGGGATGTTAGAAGGGCACTGCCAAAGTCAAGATACAGAGACTCTTGTAAAGCTCTGTTAGTAACATACTGTGTGACTTTAAGCAAAGGATTTATCTAAGATCTCCTCCAGCTTTCAGATTTTAACCTGTTAACCTATTTACATTTTCACGAATATTTTATACTGTTTGTATAAAGATACAAATTGACAGTTGGTGAACTAATCTTTTTCTTTTGCTCGGTTCATTCAACAAGCTTATTTATTACCTAAGCTTATTTCTATTGAATATAACAATTTTTAAAAATTCTAGTCGTTTTGGGGGTCGGAGGATGGGGAAAACAAATTCTAAGTCAGAAATTCTGTGAGATTGAAGTCCATGGCTTACTGACTCTTGATCTAATATTTTTTTTCTCAAAAAGATTATCTTAAGTACCAAAAATAATATATAGTTAGAAATGGTAACCCCAGTTTCATTGTAGTATTTGAGTGTTGAAGTATTCTAAAATAAAAATATTTGTTAAATAATTTAAAAAGAATGTTCTACCCAAACTTTAAATTTTTGTAATTTTGGATTAAGGGTTGCAACACCCGGCATCTTGGTGTTTGGGTTGGCAGTCCAGCCTCAAAACGTACTGGTTCTTTGCTTCCTCATTCTAAAACATTTGAGCTCATTCACTGAGCTACAGAGTTCTCTTCATTCAAGCCTCGATGAGCTGGTTTCTCTTGGTTAGTGGGTGATGTTATTCGCAAAAGGCCTTCACTTTTTGTCAGAGGGTTTCTAGAAAAGTTAGGAAAATATTCTGAATATTTCTTCACATCAAAAGGGAACAAAGAGGGGAAGTACTTTAGTCTAATGTATAAACAGGAAGAGGATAAGGCTGTTTTAGCCTGCAGCAGGGGAGCAGTGAGAATGAAGATTCCATGGCAGGCTCTTCTATATTACTAGCTTCCCAAGGTCATATTCTCTTGGTGCTCTTCTGTAGCAGTCTTTCTTTCTGGCTTTAAAGCCCCAGCAGATGGCACAAATTCTATACTGTTAGAGACAGTCTACAGTATGTATAACTTATATGTGGTATAATGAATATTTCATAATATTTCACAGAGGATAATAGAAACTTTTTAAGGATTTGAACTTGAAGGAGGAGCAAGGAAGGAATCAGTTCTGTTGTACCAATATGTTGATAGAATTCACTACTTTTCTAGTCAGATGTTTAAGGGAAGTTAACTGATACTTTAAGAAAGTATCCAGGAATAAGTAACTGTCTGGTTGGGAGAGATTATCCAAGTCCATGTTTTCTGGGTCTGTTCACTTCATTCTTGCTTTGTAGTGCCTTTACCAAGGAGGGGAAGGGAATGCAAAGAGAATACTTGAGTCTGTTTTTGCAGTTGTGGAAAAGAGTTTGGTGAACTTGAAGTTAATTGTTAAAACGAGGTTTTAAAATGTGGATTCATGTATTATCAGATTCCCTATTATATAATAATAGAACGGACTTTTCAGTTTCTTGGGTATTCTAATAGATTTTACGTCTGATGCCTCTTATCAACAATCAGTAGATTAGTACCTGTATGCCTGTGTTCAGTAAATGGTTTGAGTGTTATTATGAGTGTAGACTTGTCATGCCTAAAGTTGATGTGATTGTTTTTCCCCCAAGAATCACCTTCCTCCCAAATTTCTGTTAATTGAAAAACTGTCCTTTCAGTTGATCAAATTAGAAATCTGACATCTTTTACTAAGCCATTTCATTCATCTTTTATCATTGAGTCCTATCTGTTGTACATTTGAAATGTTTCAAATGTCAAAATCCTTCCCATTCTTAGTCTAGTATCACATCACATCTTACTTGAATACTAAGTAGTTTTCCTGCCTTGTGCTTTTTTCCCCCAGTTCATTCTACATACAGGCTCCAAAATAGTGTCTAAGTCATTTTTTTTTTCTCATTTTGTCCTCCTTCTATTCAAAACCTAGTTTCTGTGACTTAAGGAGTAAATTTGAAATTTCTTAGACTGCCTTGAATACTGTTTAGCCCTATTATACATACTTAACCTCACAATTCTTCCTAACTTGTCTCTACTAGAGCCAAATTTTATGCTCATTTTTAGCCACAGTATGTTTATGCTATTCATTCAGCTTATCCCAAATTTGTTCATCTTTCAAAATCCAGGTCCCTCTTCCAAGAGGTCTTTCATAGCTATTCTCATCCACATTGATAATCTCACTCCTTTTGTACTCCTAAAATATTTTTTCTACCACTCATTTTGGAAAATAACAGTTGTTGTTTTGGAAGGTTGTAACAAAGTGGAGGTATCATGCCTTAACAAATTTTTGGTATTAACAGTAGCACCCAGAGTTATAGGGTAAACAGTAAGTATGCATTTGAACAATTTATGTTTATTGAGACTTCTCCCCCACATACCATTTTTAATCAAGCATATCCCAGTAACAAGTTATCAGTTAATTGGATATATCTTTAAATTGGCAACAGTTATATCAACTGAGGGAAAAATTGAACATATATGGATGTAATTATAAAATAGAATTGGTTTCTATAAAGCCAATTATAGTATCTCATTATTTCCAACTATTTATATAGTATTACTTTTTTGGCTGTACGTGACTATATAGGATATTATTTACTAATAGATGAGCCTCCTAGAAATGCAGTGCGTTACACAGACATAATTAAATGCTATCGTTTAACATATACTAACATATATATTAATAATTTTAGTGTGATTTCAAAAACCGAAATATAGAATTTTTAGTTTGTCAGAAACTATATTTTGTGACTAGGACCCAGATTAAATAATTATGAACATTGTAGATGTTACTGAACTTGGAGTGTTAAATTTTGAATTTACAGTTTCTTAAGATTCTATTTTTTTGTGATATGTGTTTTTATATATAAAACTAAAGGTCTTTTAATCACATAAATATTTGGTTTTTACTATAGTTTTCATTTGGATTGAATGGTTTGGGCTTTTTTTTTTCTTTTTTAAAATTTTTATTGTATATTGGAGTATAGTTGATATACAGTGTTGTGCAGGCTTTTAATTTCTATTGTCACAAATAGTAACCCACAAGTGGGGTAATACGAGAGTATAAGAATCATGCATTGTTAATTGGCTGTTGGAAGTAGCGGAGTTGGGAAGTGCAAAGAAGGAAATACGAGAAGTAGCTGCCAAGTGACCCAGCAACCACGGCACAGATTTTCGCTTCATCTCACAAATTACTCCTCTTCAGGATAAAATTAAAGCTGAAACTTTGATTTGTTAGTTGTTCCTTACTTTCAACAAACATAACTGAATGCAAACTAACTTGAAATCTGTGGGAAAACTGACGTAAAGATAGATGATTTAGAGAGTTTATTCTTCCTGTTTTGTGTTATTAGAATGTCTTGCCTAAAACATAACTGTCTTCAGCATTAATTTTTCTCGGCATACTAGATTCTTGGCAGATAATTCTTTACTATTATTTGGCACTTTATTCATCTTAAGAAATAGCCTTTCCTGAAATCATTCACATTTAAATTGTATATTGCTAGAAATATTGCTTGAGTGCTCTGTGTACTGTGCTAAAACATGTAATTAAAGACAGTACTTTTATTATGATAGCTTACAGCAATAAGACAACTAAAAGTATATATATAAAAGATATATGCAAACATAGACTGACCTAATTTTCTTCAGTATATGAATGGGGAGAATAAGTATACAGGAACATAAGTTCAGAATGTAAGGAAATAAAAGCAAGATGGGGAATGATAAACAATGAAGCTGGTAGAAAGTTTGGAGGAGGGAATGGAAAAAAGAAAACAGGGAAGGATTAAAGCAGCCTTTCCAAAACTCTTTGTGCCCTTCCATTAATCAGTTCTTAAATGAGATTGTAATTTATTTGTCTATTGCATATTTTTTTGCTGTACGTGGGCCTGTCACTGTTGTGGCCTCTCCCGTTGTGGAGCACAGGCTCCGGATGCGCAGGCTCGGCGGCCATGGCTCACGAGCCTAGCCGCTCCGCGGCATGTGGGATCTTCCCAGACCGGGGCACGAACCCATGTCCCCTGCATCGGCAGGCGGACTCTCAACCACTGCGCCACCAAGGAAGCCCTGCATCTTTATTTTTGCTTTACCCCGTTCAGAAAGAAAAGAAGAAAGACAAGGTGAGAAAAGATTCCCTGACGGTATCTAGAATCTGTAACCACAGGGGAAAGGGAAGAGAATACAAATCTTCAGCATCTCTGATAGTAGTTTGTATCTGGGACCGCACTGGGACAGCTGTCTTTGGTTAATTTGAGAACTCCTCCTGCAATCTGTTGTCCATTGTTCAAGGTACATGGCTTTGGCTGTTATTTAACATTTATTTATGGCACCTGTTTCTACTTACTTTGACATTTGGGCGCTCACTATTGACAACCTCTTAATGTTTTGAATTATTGCATTACGGCTTTTAAAAAGAGACCAGGCAAGAGTGAAGGTGAACTGGTACAAAATGATTACCATACTGGAAAAACAACTCAAAATAAATGCCTTGTAGCTGAGGCCAAGAGGCAGACAGGTTTGGGCCCTATCAACTTGTATTTGAAAAACGTGATTTTAAAAATCTCCATTCCAGGGCCTTCTCTGGTGGCACAGTGGTTGAGAGTCCGCGTGCCGATGCAGGGGACACGGGTTCTGCCCCTGTCCGGGAGGATCCCACATGCTGCCGGAGCGGCTGGGCCCGTGAGCCATGGCCGCTGAGCCTGCGCGTCCGGAGCCTGTGCTCCGTAACGGGAGAGGCCACCACAGTGAGAGGCCCACGTACCGCAAAAAAAATCTCCATTCTGTCTTCTGTATACATTACCAGGTCTGCCCCAGAAAAAGCTTGAAAGAAAGGCCTGTACTAAACTTAAAAAGATTTTCAGAAGAGATCTGTAAATTATTCTTCAGCATATCAATGTCACAAGTAAATGATTACATTAAATTAATATTCTTATTTTGCAGGAAGTTGGTGAACCATCTAAAGAAGAGAAGGCTGTAGCCAAGTTTCTTCGATTTAACTGTCCAACAAAGTCCACCAATATGATGGGTCACCGGGTTGATTATTTTATTGGTAGGATTACATCAATAAAATTATATTTGTGTGCATATCTTATGAAGATACCTAATTTGGGGATAGGTAGATATTTTAAAAATGCTCTCCAAGCATGATTGGTGAAGCTAGATGATGAGCATATGACAATTGATTATCCTGTTCTTTCCTTTCATGATTGAAAATGTCAATAAAAATAAAAGAAAGTGCTTTTTAATAACGTTTCTTGGAAATTTTTAAAATAGGATTTATTTTCAGTACTAACACTAACTTTTATTCAGATAGTACATGTACTTAATGATACTCTTTTTGTAAAACTCTGGCATAGAATTCAGTGTGAAACAAGTGTGTCAAAACCAACTTAGGAGTGTTTGTTATTCACATAATCTAAACAACTTCATAATAAGCTAATATTATCTGTAATGTCTCATAGCTTATAAATCAATAGTTGTTGAGTTTGCCTGTCTGATCAATTAAGGTTGAATTACCTATTATTGGGAAGAAATTTATTTATCATCTCTTCAGTGTTATGATTAATGATTTTGATTGTCCTTAAAAGTTTATAAAAATAGACATGCTGATTTTTTCACATCTCATATATTTAGCTTCTTCCAATGACAGTAGATTGTTTCAGAGCTTATTCCTCGGTGGGTTACAATAAAGCTTGGTGACAGAATTTCTGTTACTGTGGTAGAGGAAGATTTTTGGTTTGTTTATCCCATATTATGATTATTTGATAAGAGTGTTATTTACATTTATTTTGAATTTTTTAAAGAACATTTTCTCATTAATTTATCTTGCTTTAGTTAATATTTTTGAATGTCATTTATTTCAGAGCATTACTTTAAGAAAGGTGCTTAATCAGTATGTTTCACAAATTGAGGTTTTGAGGAACTATTTGTCATCATTATGTCAGACTTAAATTTTCTGTTGAACTTGGTTTTATTTTCGGATGCCAGAATGTTGAAATTTGCCTTATAGAATATTGTTTAGATAGGCACAAATCCTGCTGTATACTAAATTTAAAATAATAAATTTCTTCTTTAGCTTCAAAAGCAGTGGATTGCCTTTTGGATTCAAAGTGGGCGAAGGCCAAGAAAGGAGAGGAAGCTTTATTTACAACGAGGGAGTCTGTGGTTGACTACTGCAACAGGTAGTTTTTATTTCTTAGTGAAGGATAATATAAATAGTAATTTAAAAATATTCTCCATGGTCCTGAAGCTCCTTCCCTATTTCATCATTAAGTATAGTGCTATTACAGCATAGCTCAAGTGTAGCTTTTACATGTAACCTGGATTTCTTCAGTACTTCTGGAAATGAATTTATTTGATGTTAGGCTATCATATATTTATAACTTTTATTTGTGTTCTGTTACATTTGTACATTTGCCAGGCTGACTGAACTGAAGGATCAGCAATAAAAATCATATACCAGTGCCTGTCGTGAACAAAAAAGTTCTTTCTTTTCTAGAGCAAAAGTTGGGGAATCTTTTCCAAAACTTTGTCAGAGATTCCTAATAGACCTGTTGTCCCTGTTTTGTTTTGTTTTTTCAGCGCCTACTGAGCCATTAGCCAGGTACCCTTCCCTATTTTGTTTGTGATTGCTAATATATTCCTTGTGAAATCAAGGCAGCTGAAACATCTGTCTTTTCTTCATTCCAAGATGAAGTATAGACAGTTCAGCAACATATCCATGTTTTTTATAATAAGTACTTCTCCTTTGGGAAAAACTTTTCATGGTTAATGGTGTATAAAAAATCACTTTTCTGGGGAATTCCCTGGTGGTCCAGTGGTTAGGACTTCTCGCTTCCACTGCAGGGAGCACAGGTTCAATCCTTGGTTAGGGAACTAAGATCCCACATGCTGCATGGCGCAGCCCCCAAAAAATCTTTTCTCTTGGAAAGGAGTATGCTGGGGTTTTTTTTTGTTTTTTTGTTTGTTTTTCCAATTTTTCCCTTGGTTTATTTACTACTTAAACATATTTATTAAGATGTTAGTATATGAAATTTTGTTTTTGTGATACTAAATTTTGTAATTGGTGGGAATTTGACATTTTAGATTATTTTATATGCTTAGCAGGGAGATACACATAGCATTTACTAATATATTGCTTAATGGCATTTAAAGTATCAGCCACATGAGACCCCTCTTAAAAACCACTATTTTACAACCTGGTTTCTAAAACTGTAAAGTTGAAGAATTATTAACTATTTCTTAAAATTCTTAGCTGCCAGGGACTTGCCTGGCAGTCCAGTGGTTAAGACTCCACACTTGCACTGCCACGGGCCCAGGTTTGATCCCTGGTCGGGGAATTAAGATCCCACAAGCCACACTGCACAGCCAAAAAAAAAAAAATTCTTAGCTGCCAAAATCTAGAGTCACTAATGGACCTTTGAGAAACAATGGAAATTTCATTGTCGGGGCAGGGGTTAGCTAACAGTGGTGTAGTCGGTATTTTCCTTTGCAGCCATCTGTGTATTAGAACTCCAAAGTGCAAATTTCCTTGCCTGCCTCAAAACAGACTTATTTTTTATATATATAGTGTAAAAATTAAAAGATGCTATAAATGCAGAAACAGAGAAGTTAAATCACTTACCCAAGGTCACACAGCTAGTAAGTGGCTGAGCCAGAATTCTAAATCCAACAATCTGACTTCATAGTCCATGCTCTTAACCACTGCACTATACTATCTCCTCCAAAATGATGATGGATTTAATGAAGCAAAAATTAAGATGAAGGATTAACCTGTCAATACTATTTGAATATTAAATCTGAGCCCAAATCTCTGAGGAGAGCAGCCAGTATTAATACACTTCACTTGGCTTTTTAGGAGACTTGATACTTCGTTATATGAAAAGCAAAAAAAACCTGAGTACAGAGATTGTCCTAGCAATACACTCACTTTTTGTTGTATATGTTGTTCCCATTCATATCAAGCTTTTTGTGTCCTTTTTGCACTGAGAGAGAAGCATAACTACCTAAAGTTTTCAAAGCCACTTCTAATAATAACCATGGTGACCTCATGATGGCCAGCCCTCATGGGTTCCTGCCTGACTACAGGCAAAACCACAAAGGGACACTTGTCCTGTCTCATTTTCTGAAGTCTTGAGGGAGTCTAAGGAAAAACAAAGGAAAACAGGAAACTGTAGGATGTGCCTCTTTATGGCCTATTTCAAGTACAGACTCTTCAACCTTTTATCTAGCATCATCCTAACACTCCTAGTGACTTTGCATCTCCAACCCCCCAGTCCAGTAGTGTCCTTCTCACTCTCATTCATATACCATACTCATTCTCTCTTCTGGTCTTTCTTTGATAATAACCTGCCATTTTCCGCATACAGTTCTTCCTCTATCCTGCCTGCCTCTCAATATAAATATCTCTCAAATTCCATCTCTACCATCTAGTATTCCCCAGATCCTCTAGCCCACATTAAACTAATGTTCTACAGAATTTATAAAGGTAATAGCATACAGTTTAGTCCTTAACTATTTAAATAGAATTGTTGCATGTGTGTTAGTTTTTCTAAATTTCTTGCCTGCTAAATCTGAAGGCAATTGGAGGACTGTTTTATACTTTATTGTAACTCCACAGCAATTAGCACAATGTGGGCATTCACCATTGTCAGATAAGTGAAGGTCCTAAACATATGTCTGGCATTTAATAAACATTTATTAAACCTGGTAAAAAAAATTAAGAGGTGAAGAAAAATAATAAGCAATTTAATAACTTTTCACAAGCTGCTTTTAATCCATTCATTTATTCTAGAAATACTTATCAGATATCTATTATAGGCCAGGCCTCAGGAATACAGAGATAATTGTGACTTGGTTTCTGCCTCCAAAGCACATATTTTCATCTGTTAGAGAAGATTTGTGACTAATTACAATACAGTGTGTTCTGTAAGAAAGACAGAAATGGGGAAACTTCAAGAATGGCCTCTCAGGGAATATGTTTTAATCAAATTTTGAAACAGAAATAGGTGATTACCCAGCAAACAATAGGAGAGTGGACATTTGATCCTGGCAGAGGGCACAGAACATACTGAGATAGGAAAGTATGAGTAGTCTGTGAAAATGTCAGAGTTTATGTAGATGATCTGTACTGTACAGTGTGTTTAAAGCTAAATAAATGGAGGCACTGATTTTATTACAATAGTAAATGTCATCTCATTTTTTGAGGCATAGAGTGAATTGAAGTAGGCATTCTCTAAGGAACTATCAAGGAATAAGTGAATGATTCTACTTATTAATGAATGGAATGAGGGTATAATGTAACTATTTATAAAACCAAATGTGTTTGTGTTTTCCATAACTATCAATATTAAATGAAATTCAAGATTTTGCTACAGCAGTAGTAATGGCTAACATTGAGAACATGCATGCCAGGCACCACACTAAACAATCTACATGCTTCTCATTTATACCCCATTTTAGAAATACACTAAAATTAAGTAACTTACCCAATACTACATAGCTCGTTATGTGGTAGAGGTGATATCTGAACCCATCTACCTGAATGTGAACTTCTCAAGACCAATTTGATTGGTTAATAGTCTTCTTTTCTCTCAAGGGGTTGGGGCAGCTGTACAGGAGGAGTAACAGAAGCAGGTGTTCCTGCTGATTCTGTGCTCTTCTGTATCTGCTCGTCAAGGGAAGGATTTTTTTTTTTCTCCTAAAGTTCTATGGTTTATATTTTTTAATTGTTTATTTCTTTATTAAGAACATTTTTTTTCACTAAAGTAAATTTGAGAAAATTTTGAAAATGGTACAAAAGAAAATCCAAATTACCAATAATGTTGCTTCATGGATAATTATATTACCATTTGAGACTATATACTCAAGTATCTGTGTTTGTGTGCACATGTACTCTTACTATATGGAGAGCTGTAATATGAACTGTAGTATGAAATGCTGGTTTTCAATTAACATACAATGAATAAGATGTATTTTTGTTTCTGTATTAACACATTATTGACTGGGGTGGGGGGTTTTGCAGAAACTAATGCTGTGGTGTTAGTACATCTGCGGTCAGTAATGTGTGAAGTTGTAATGAATGATCCTGATAGAAAATCTGGAAATCATCTAAGTGCAAAAATAGAGATTAGAATATTTTCATTATAAATTTTTGTAAGAAGTTCTGAAGTAGTAAAAATTAAAGATCCCCCTTCATATGCAAATACCCACCACTACTCTTTAAGTCTCACTTTCTACTCATAAGTAGTTAATTATTAAGGGTCTCATTTCAGATTTTTGCTTGTTTATGTATATATGTATATGTGTAGCAGATATTAATGATGGATTCTTTGGGGGCATTTCAGGCAGTGGCATAATTATATATGCCGTATAGATCTTCTGAACAAGTAAAAGTCCAAATGAGGAGACCTAGAAGTTAGCTTTGTGGAGATGTTCATGGGGTGGACCTAACTGAACAGCAGAAAGAAGCCCAGCCAAGCAGGTCAAAACACAGGTGGGCACAAGATAATGATCAGAAATAAGTTGTCTTTAGGCAAGAAGGAGGCATCTAGTTAGCAAGTGGTATGATGTGCTGGAGTAGGCACCAGTGAAGGTATTGAATAGAAAGGTGGATAGTTACCATTAACAGGCACAGATGGTGGCAGTGGGACCTAGCTTCTAGTTGTGTTTTGGTAGTTGTACTTTATCAAGGCAGGAATAAAGAAATCAGGAACTCTGAAACTGGAACATAAGATTTGAAAAGATGGCTTTTAGATGACAAAGGTAAGGGTAAACCAGTTTCTTGAGTAGGATTAGAAAAGATTGAGGCAGCCAAGGTTGA